>NC_137911.1:12532307-12537307 GCF_963457725.1 Sprattus sprattus
GCCCCAAAGAGGCCTCAGATCAATCAATCATGACTTTTCAAAGTTGTCAAATTGCTGTTTTGTAGTTGTTCACACTACAAAACTTGCTGTCTTGTAACTGGGAAATCTTGTTGGATGATTTAAACACGACATGTCTGATCGGTGACAGGAGGTCACACATTACAAGAGTCTATCTGGTCTCGAAACTAAAATGACACAGGGAATGACGCGATACCTCACGCAAGTCATGATATTCTCTTCCAAAAACAAGTCATCTGTCATTTGTGCGCGGATTTACAGCAAGAAAATAAAAAGAAAGAAAAATATGCTTGTTGCTTGTAGTGCAAGATTTGCAGGTGTTACGACTCCTCCCTCAGGGTTCCTCTCTGACCCCGTGTCTTGCGCGCTCATTTGCTGTAGCTCGTCGCCGCCCTCATTGCCATTTACAACTGGGTCACAACACTTTTCACACTCCGACTTTGGACACCCCGACAGGCCCAGATTTTGAGCCTGCCTGATATCTTTCGGTGTCTGCGATGCATCGCCGAGGCTCCAGGATGAGGTCTTTGAGCGCAGAGCACAGAGTGATTGCCAGTTTGCCTCTGACCTGGGACAAAAAATGTCTGCAAGTGGAGTGGCGTATCAGGGCTAAAATAGCATAGTGTCTGCATGAGGGTCACCAGTCAAGGGGCCTTTATGTGACAGTAATGTGTGGCCATGCAAGGTTATGGATCAGATCAATGAGCCCCAGATTCCCATAAATCACAGCGAGGACATAAAATCCTCTTTTTTCGTTCTATGTAGATGATAAATACCCCCTTGATTTCACCCTGCGTATTAAATGGATCTTCCACACCACTCTCGTACACACAAAAACCTCATTTGAAACATGTGTCTTTTCATCCACAACAAAATCAACATAATTCATTTCTGCTCTCAGAGTTATTTGACTGTTTCAATCCTCCACTGTAAGAACCCAATCAAAATCCCCAGCCTGTGGCGGCTGCCTGGCACGCGTGCTAGTGTCTGGGTGCCCAATTCCAGAGAGAATGAAACTGATTAAAGCTTTTCTTTCCCCTGTCCCCCGCAAATGGCTCCTTTGCAGCGCTGTCAACAATACAAACTGTTAATCACCAAGTGGGAATTCACAGCACCGAGTGCGAGAGCGCGAGCTGATCCTAATTCTCTGAGGTGGAGAGTGACGCTGTGTAACTGACATGGTGTTTATGTGATACACGGCGAGCGAGGGCCATGGCCCACCACCACCACCACCACCACCACCACCACCACACATTAATGTGCCTATTTACACACACTGCTGACGGAAGCTTGGTGGCACCTCTAGCACAGAGGCAGGTCTATTAAAAACAAAAACAAATGAAGGAGAAAACAAAAAAAACATAGCAAATTAAAGACAAAACAAACAAAAACCAAACAAAGAAACATCATAACAAAACATCACTTAACGAAACTAAATGAAAACAAAACAACCAAGAGTGATACAAAGCATTACTTGATATGGAAACTGCCGAATTTGCCACCACTGTTCTATGCCTGGTGGCAGTGGTTTGGTATCATGTACACAAGGTAATGCTGGGATCTAGACCACTGTTGATTCACTTTGAATTACATGGTGTAATGTGCAAGTTACTCTCCCGGCTTGTTAAACATAATATATACTCAAAATGACAGAAAGTAGGGCAGTAACTTATATATATACTGTATATATAAGTGTGAACGTCAAAAAACAAAACAAAACAAAACACCTGATGGTCCCCTCAGAGAGATTAGGTTTACCTTCTCTCCCCAGTATTGCCACGCAGCGAAAGCCCAGATGTTTTATTCCTTTCGGTTTTATTTGTCTAGTCTATTTTTGGTATTTTTATGTTTTTCCATAAAACACTGACTGGTGCTTCATTCTGTTGGTATCCCTGCGTGGCTTGTGTGAATGCAGTGGTGTCTAAGTCACTGTCGTCACTACTCCTGGCGTGGTTACAGGTGAAAAAAAAAAACACTTGTCATGGAGCCAAGCTAACCCACCTCCCTCTAGACTGACAATTCCTGAAAAAACCCTCCTTCCTAAAGTACCCCAACACCGTTACTTATTCGTCCATACAAAGGAACAACTTCTGCTGCAGCAACTCTATCAATACCTCACACATACCTCTCTACACCATCGACCATTTTGTTTCCAGCACCAGTTCCTCATCATTGAGATTAAAGGGACATTAAAGAATGCAGCAGGTTCCAGTAATGAATTAAACAAATAAATAAACAAATCAATAAATGCATGTATGTGTACTTTCCCACATAAATAAACAGGACAAGGAGGGGAATAGTAGAGAGCGCGGGAGAGAAAGAGAGAGAGATAAGAGGAGAAAAGGACGACAAAATAGGGTAGGGGAGAGAGAGCGAGGGAGATAAACAGGAAGAAAGAAGGAGAGAGAGAAGGAGAAAGAGAGGAGGGGAAAGGCACTAAAAGCAGTGGACAGGAAGGAGGAGTGTAAGGGCATATAGTCCTCTGACCCGCATCCCAAATACACAGTTGGCAACGCTTCAGAGATTTTGGTCTCGTAGACTGCCACACATTCACACACAGTTACACACACTTAAAACTCTGCCCTTCACGTTCGCACTCTTTGAACTTGCAGGCCATGCTTCAGTCACACGCACACATGCTTACAAACACACAAAGACACACACCGCGCATTCACATACACACAAACACACACACTGTCATCTAGAGCTGTGTCCTTTCCTTAAAATAGAGCTAGCAGTGACCTCTGACAGAGAGGTATTAAAAGAGAGAGAGACAGACAGAGAAAGAGAGAGGCAGAGAGAGAAAGAGAGAGACAGAAAGAGAAAGAGAGAGCGAGAGAAACTTCCTGTCCTCTGTGTATGTAATAGAGTGAGAGATGTGGCTGGATGCCAGGGAAGAACACTAGGTCACAAACAGACACACACAGGTACAAACACACACAAACACACACACACACACACACACACACACACACACACACACACACACACACACACACACACACAAACACACCTACACACACACACACACACACACACACACACACACACACACACCTACACACACACACACACACACACACACACACACACACACACACTCAGAGAACTTCCCCTGTAGACAACGCAAAAACCCAAACTCTCTTTCACTGCTTCAAATTCTGGCTGTTTATTACTCTGTCAAAATCTGTCCCTTCTTCTCTAGCATTATCCCTCTTTTTTTCATCCCTCAATCCACTCTTTTTCTCTCCATCCTTTCTTTCCCTCTCTCCTTCCCTCTCTCTATTGCTGCATTGATAAGACACTGAGGTCTATAACCCCCCCCCCCCCCCCCCCCCCCCTCTGCTCTGGCTTTTCGTCCCTCTTTATTCCATTATTGACATTCTGATGAAATCGCTGGGCCCTCATGCCGACCACAAGGCTGCTTTTTAAAGCAACACTCTCCCAGACTAACAAACACACACACACACACACACACACACACACACACACACACACACACACACACACACACACACACACACACACACACACACACCGCTCACGCACACAAACACACACGCACACGCACACGCACACGCACACGCACTCACACACACACACACGCACACACACACACACGTATTACTACTAACAGGCCACTAACAAGCCACATCCACAAACATGCTTTAATTGCATGTCTTGCTTTACTCTATAAGGGTACGATTGATTTTGAGAGAGTGCATGTATAGACACAAACACACACATACACAAACACACACTCCTCGTTTCACTCAGTGTCTCTGGGTGAGCCTCTAAGTCTGCGTCCATTAACCATGGCACCACCCAGTATGTGTGTTTGCACAAGTGTGCAGAAATACAAACACATCTGTTGTCATAGAGAAGTCGGTTCAGACACTCGCAATGGCAACGGTGGCTGGGGAGCATGTTGTTATGGGAACGTCGATCATCATTGGTGCTTAGATAACAGTGGTCGCCGAAGGAGGACAGTGGCCATTACGGATGTCTGATGGTTATAATAATATCATAGCTAAAACGTCATAGCTACAGAATGATCTGGAATAGTGATTCAAAAAGACACGCAACACAATGGAGGAGGCCACAGTGAGCATAATTGGGGTCTCAGCAGTCTCATAAATCACATTTGAGTCAGCAAAGACAATGTGGGAAATACAGCTGATTAAACCACTGACGGTACAGAGAAAATAGTCATTGTCACAGCCTCTGTTGAATGGAGGTATGGATGGAGACATTTTATTGTTAGAAAGAAAAATGTGTCATCCCTTTTGCTGTAAGCCATCATAATAGTGTTGTTGTGTTGTGTCACGTGGCCATACAGTCAGAACTACTTGAAGGTCTTAAAATGTTTTAGCCCTCTGAAGAGAAATAGATGTGGACGAACATGACAGAAAAATCCCGTGGGGAAGCGGCAACACAGTCAGGTACACACACTCACACACACACACTCACACACACACACACACACACACACACACACACACACACACACACACACACACACACACACACAACACACACACACACACACACACACACACATACACAGCAAGCCAGCAAGCATGCACATAGAGTACTCACTCTACGGAAGATCTGCTTGAGAGAAAAGCCTGGGCCAAGGGATCACCCAGCAGGACAGAACTGGCCAAGGGTGTGTTTGTGTGTGCGTGTGTATATGAGCCTGTGTGTGTGTGTATGTGTAAGTGTGTGTGTGTGTATGCGCGTGTGTGTGTGTGTGTGTATCTGTGTGTGTGTGTGTGTGTGTGTGTGTGTGTGTGTGTCTGTGTCTGTGTGTGTGTGTGTGTGTGTGTGTGTGTGTGTGTGTGTGTGTGTGTGTGTGTGTGTGCGCGTGCATACATGCATGTGTGTCTGTCTGTGTATGTGTATGTGTATGTGCCTGCATGCATGAGGCACCAGCATGAAGGGAAACAGTGGCCAGTCCCTGAATTGATTGCTGCTGAGGC
>NC_137911.1:12542307-12544807 GCF_963457725.1 Sprattus sprattus
CAAAACAGCTGTCCACTGCCATCTTAGGTATGTATGAATTAGGGGTGGGGGAAAAAAAACGATTATTCGATTTTTCTCGATTCTCTCTAAAACGATACTCTCTCGATTCAGAAAAGTTAATAATCGATTTTGTAATTAAAAAAAAAAAATAACTTTTTTTTTTTTTTTTTTACACATCCATTTTATGTTGAAATGCAAGCTGCATCGATTATTGGATTGTTCGTAGAAAGTGAAAATTGTGACAAGGAAAAGCTTTTTCTCTAATAAAAAATAGAGAAGGTAATTCATCTGTTGATTTTCTTTAATTATCAAACACAAAGTAGGAAGTGTAGCAAAGACTCTGAGTAGCAAACTCAAATGTTTTAAAAGTCGAAATGGATTGATAATCGTTTTATCGGTTTAGAATTGATAATCGTTTTTTTACACATCCATTTTATGTTGAAATGCAATTATCAATTGATTATCGATTATCAATTCGAAACCGATAAAACGATTATCGATGCATTTCGACTATTGAATCATTTGAGTTTGCAACTCAGAGTCTAAGGGCGTATTCAGACCAGGAAAGTCCGATAGTTCACTTGCTTTGGTCCGAACCTTTTTTTTTTTTTTTTGGTGCGGTTCGCTTTCAGACTGTACGTTTCAGTAAACGGACCAAATTCTGTCAACAAAGCCACGTGCCCCGAGGTCGTTCAGCTATTGGTCAGAAGAACCGACACACGCAACACAATGTGCTAAGACAGTTCATGGACGCTTTCCGTGCCGTTATTGCTAATATTATCAAATCTATATGCATTTTCAATGTTTTTCTATTTTCACAACTGTGTAACAATGTTACTGCTGCTGTAGAGAGCTGAGCAGAGCTGAATCCATATAGCCTACCCTCTCTTAATCACTCCTCCATCATCTCTCTCTCTCCCTCTCATGTTTATATGCACCCGCGATATACATTTAATGCTCTTGTTTCTCTCAAGTAGGCTAAGTTCAAATTTCTTAAATCTGGGCTCTTTTTAAAGGTAATTCGATGGTGCATGGAGCCAGCTAGGTGTCAGTTTTGAATTTGACCCTGGAAACCGGCAAAAACGCTATAGTTTACATATGCACGGCGAATTTTAAATAATGACGGCCGCCGCCAGTATTTGAACTTCAGCTTGGCATCACTGGAAGAACCACTTTTTGACAGGGTGTCCCGAATTTTTATATAGGCCTAGGCCTACGTCTGGCGTAGTTTTTTCAATTTGAGCCTGCACTGATCAGGCGAACGATTGAAACCTCTTTCATTTTCTCAGAAAATATGCCAAATACGTCGCGTTTTTATGTGTACGCTCCAACATATATGAAATGTGGGCATCTGTCCAAATGTCCACAAGCGCACGGGTCTCCTCCTCGGCCCAGGTTTGTCCCCTACTCATTGTATTAAGATTTTTTGTTTTTCCCAAAAGTTTGACAAATTAATACCGGTAACAGTAGCACTTTACACTCTGTTACCCAGCAACACCAGACCAACGACGGAAGCCCCCGAGGTACAAAATAGCAAAAAGTCTGGGATTAGGTCCAGTCTGCTTTCACACCTCCAAAAGGTCCGCACCAGGGTTGTTTGATCCGGACTGAGTCCGACCTTTCAGCTCGGTCTCGGTCCGCTTGTTTGGTCCGGACCAGAGTTCGGTGGTTTGTATTCAGACCATCCCAAAAGGTCCGAACCAACGAAAATCTGGTCCGTTTGGTCGTTTGGTCCGGACCAAACGGGGTAGGTGTGAATACGCCCTAAAATCACTTCATACTTTGTGTTTGATAATTAAAGACAATCAACAGATGAATTACCTTCTCTATTTGCTTTTATTATTTTTATTTATTATTAGAGAAAAAGCTTTTAATGGTCACAATTTTGACTTGCAAAATGCAATAGTCGATGCAGCTTGCATCTCAACATAAAATGGATGTGTTAAAAAAAAATACAAAATCGATTTAAAATCGATAATCGATAATCGATTTAAAATCGAATCGTTGACCTCTGAATCGATTTAGAATTGAATCGTGAGGTGCCAAGAGATTCCCACCTCTAGTATGAATGCTGGCCCATCGATACTGACCGGAAGACAGTTTCTACTCGTTCAGGTGATTCAGAGAGATCAATACCCTGGAGCACACAGCCATCCACCGAAGAACACACAAGTGTGTGGCCACACAGACACACATTAACACCTAATCTGTCTTGTGAAGAATTCTAAGGACCCAAAATTCAATACTCATTTTCTCTTTTAATTCCCCATCCCCCCCCTGCTTTCCAGCAACTGAGATGAGTTAAAATGGAGCCAATGTTGGTGTTAAGGCCAGCAGGTGAAAATATTTAACTCCACTTGTTAGGGTGGTAGAATCAAACACACAAACACACACACACACCACACACACACACAGCAAGCTTTCGTCTTCCTTGCATCAGAACGTTTTTCAGTAAACCCTTTTACTTTTTTTCTGAGTAAAGTTGTCCTTTAGTCATACT
>NC_137911.1:12552307-12567307 GCF_963457725.1 Sprattus sprattus
TTTGAATGTGACTTTCTGTGAGTGTGTGTGTGTGTGTGTGTGTGTGTGTGTGTGTGAGTGTGTGGAGTGCACAAGTGGGTGTGTGGTTGTGGTCTCCTCTTTGGTTGGTGAGCAACGTGTTTGTTTGTGAGCAGACTGTTGTTGTTGCCTGGTTGGAGACGCCATGGCTACCATACAGCTGGGCTCCCCCCGCTCCCAGACACAGACCTCACATATACATTACAACATGCTCACACATGCATCCATAGTCACACACACACACGGGCGCACCCATGCACACACACACACAGACCCACACACATAAACACACATAAACATACAGTCATACTTTCTCCCCCACTGAAATGTATAGAATGTGGAAACACACAGTTGTTTCATACATACACAGACATTCATACATAAGTGTGAACATACAACCGATTCACACACACACACACACACACACACACACACACACACACACACACACACACACACACACACACACACACACACACACACACACACACACACACACATATACACACACACATTCTCTCTTCCCTTCCCCTCCTTCCCTCCTATGGATATAACATGCTACATGGATTGTTATTATTATATGGCTCCTCAAAATGTTGCTGAAGGTTCCATTGAATTGAATGGGCCATCCCTATATTTTAAAGTTCGATATTTCTTGATAATGACCGCTGAAGAAAATGAATGGCCGCTGCCATATGGCAATGGGTGCTTCCGATTCTGACTTAGCCTCAGCTTAATAATATGTTGCTATGCAACACCTGAAACTTTAAAGTTATATTTGCTTGAAGACCAATTTTTTCTCAGGAAAAGCCACAAAACAGCAATAAAATCATGAAAATTAAATATTTTGTAAATTTGTATTGATCATTTTGGCAAGTAACCATATAATATCAGGGTAATGTACAGTCCACCGTCCAGTATTGGAAAATAAATCCTGTTCGGATGAACAGGATCCCGACGCACAGCAGAGGACTACACATTATCCCTTACTTGTGCACCCTCACACACACACACACACACACACACACACACACACACACACACACACATATATATATATATATATGTGTCTAGGCTGGAATGTGGGTGGGTATATATATACCCACCTACATTCCAGCCTAGACCCTTAAGTGGGGTCAAACTCTGTCAGACAGACTTTAACTAAGCACTCTCAACATTACTGTTATAGGCATCAAATAGAGAAGCCTAGGTTAACCCTCACTATTGACTTCATTTAGAACCATCTGCTCATACCGTCGGGTATTCCCGTTAAGTATCTCTTCCCATTGCGTCCATTATAGTATGTCAGACAGGCCTGTAGTCAATAGTCAGTTAAAGGCACCCACAGGATCAGCTGACTGGGCATTGCCTTTAAGAAGCCTTTCGTGCTCTCTGCAAACAGAAATGGATGTCAGTGTGGCCAGGTACAACCTGTCACAGGCCATAATATCATCTGTGTGTTTAGCGAATCAGTGAACCTTCCATGGTAATATCTGCTGGATTCACTCACATGAGAGCAGAAAGACAGATCTTTTAACCTCTGACCTCTGCTGTTATGAGATACCTCGCAGAACAGTCCAAGATGTCACTCCTCTGTATATGCCATGGACGCATGTGTATTGTGTACTGACACACAAAATATGCTTGCAAAAATGTAGGCTTATTCAGGGATTTTGTTAATGATGACACACTTTCTTCAGCCGTTGCATGTGTGCTCATGTGTGTAAGTTAATGTGTGCATTGTGTGTGTGTGTGTGTGTGTGTGTGTGTGGGGGGGGGGGGGTGTATGTCTGTGTGTTTGTAGGTGTTTCCTTGAAAGCAAATGTGCAGTTTAATTAGTTCACTCGACCACCTGGCATCAACTCTTTTGCAACTATCTTCCCATTACTGTATCTATCGTCTCCATGCTAAGGGAGGTGTAGCGAATGGATAACTGTAACAGTAACAAATTGTTACCAATAATGTATTCATATAACTGGAAAAATCAGGAACTAATGAAGCAGCTGTTGGACTTAACACAGCAGACAAGCTTACAAAATAAACTGTGCTCCATCACAACAACTATCCAATGAGACAGAGAGAGAGAGAGGGAGAGAGAGAGGGAGAGAGAGAAATACATTTAATAAATGATGAACTTTAACTGTGCAGAAAGGCAGTAGGCCTTAGTCACGGGTCAACCCCCATGCTGTCTAGAGAGAGTGCAGTGATCCACTCTGATGAATGTGTCAACTTACTCATCCACAAGCTCAAAGTGGGCATGAGAAAAGGCCAAGCAGCAAAAATAGCAAATCTGTTACAAAATTGATGTTATTTTGAACATGGGGGGTGGGTGAGATATTTCTTCTCTGCCCCACCTTCCCTTTCTCGTTCGCTCAAATTTAAACTCAAATTTGGAGTGATCATTATGATTATCATGATCATCATTATCAAGATCATTATTGTGTGCTTTTGACATGATTGCAATGAATGTGCCACAACAATGTATCTTTCCTCTCTCAGACAACACCAGTGCAAAGTCAAGGATGTTTTACAGTAAGGCTGTGATCATTTCAACACTATTGTCACAGCAGGATATCTCTCTTCCTTTCTCTCTCTCTCTCTTTCTTCTCCTTTCTTCTCCTTTCTTCTCTGTTGTACATATAGAGGGCCCAGAGGGGTGTAGCGTGTAGTAAATATCCATTTGTAACCGTGTCTATAAATAGACTGGAGTAATTCTAGGCCACAGTCAGCCCAACACCATTCCACTGCTGTGCTGTGTGTTACAGATGTGTGGTGCGTGAAACTCTGAGGTTGTGGGTTGGTGTTGTGTTGTGTTGTGTATATGTTCTATGCTAAAGCATTGCTGAGCTGTATACTAGTGTTCAGTATTCTATGTGTAAGCGTTTAGGACTGCGTTGAGTATCGATGGCGCTGTATGTTGGTGAAGTATGCAGTGTGTAACTGTGGTTATTAATTGTGTTATTGACATATATAGGCGATGTGTGGTGTGCAATATTGCTATGCTGTGTGTTTGCGCTGTGCTGTAAGTAAGTAAGATAAACAAGATAAGATAAACTTGTATTAATCCCCATTAGGAAATTCAGTGTGTGCTTAAGTGTCTGTTGGCGCTGTTCCATATGTTAACATTTTGTGTGGGTTTAGCATTTTGTGTTACTATGCTGCTAAAGTGTGTGTTAGCACTGTGCCATATGCTAGCATTTTGTGTGGGTTTAGTATTATGTGTAACTGCACTGCACTGCTTAAGTGTGTGTTGGTGCTGTGGTGTGTGTTCTCTCATGAATATTTCAGCACAACCCCACCATCACACCCAACTGTCAGAATGCATCACACTCTTAAACGTTCCTCTTCCTCTTTCGCCCCGCTTTTCTTGTTCTGTTGCTTTTTTGGGGGGTGTTGGATGTTATTGTTTATGTGTGTTTTGCTGTTTTGATTGGTTTGTGTTCTTCTCTGTGAGTAATTAACTATCAGCCCACTTTCATTACGGAGCCTCTCCATGGCTTCATCTGGGCCGCTATCCCAGAATGCATCGCTGCTCGTCTCCCTCAGGGCTCTGCAGCATTGTGAATGGGGAAACGGAGACATGGACACACAAAAGAACACACGCTCTGGCAAACATGCACAAACGCAACCACTCACTCACAACCACGCTAGGAAAAGCTGGACACACACACACTCCCTCACTCTGGCACATACAGACATACAAACAGAGAAAAGCACACTGACATATACACACACTCCTATTACATGCCTAAATGCACACACACACACACACACACACACAAGCATCAAAGCCATAGCTTTACCATTTCAAACGATACCCATCCTCCAACCGTACACACTATTTAAAACTCAATGGCTCAAATATAGTACTTTGTGGAAAAACATGCTAAAAAAACGTAATCGAATATGATCTAACGCATAACCAAGATTTTAAAAATGAGAAATGACACGCATACTTACACTCAAGAACGTAAAACACTCGATCTTGTTCCCACAAGGTTGTCATCTATATAGGCTTTACAGTAACACTGCATCAAGTGTAGCACCCATTCAAGTCATTCAAAGCCTCATCTACAAGTATGAATGTTCACATATGGCTTCATTGAAATGACATCTTTCTAAAAGGATGTGGTGGCACCATCTCTGCTGATGTCTAGAAGAAGAGTGCTTTCTTAGCATATAATGAATATGTACGGTTTGAGTGGTTGGATGTGTGGACTGATAGATTGAAAGAAAGGACTAAAAGAGAGAGCTGTAGATGGATGAAGGGAATTAGGGCTGAACTGAGAGGTAGAAGAGAGGGCAATTGTACAATGTTTCATTGATTGGCTGAATTTAGTCTCTGCAAAGGGCAAAGGTTTTGATCTAATTTTGACCCTCTGTGAGACTTAGATAGGTTACGCACACGTACAAACAAACACACACATCACACATACACACACACACACAAACACATTGGCGGTTGGCGCACACATACAGACATACACACACACACACACACACAAGCATACATACACACACACACACACACATTGTGCACACCCTAAACAGACCACAGGCACATAAGCCCAATTAGAAGCCTCTATTCCCAACCCTCATTATTCAAGTCCACAGCCTTGATCTAGACTATGATTCACTGTTTTCATTTACAACACACACACACACACACACACACACACACACACACACACACACACACACACACACATACAGAAGCATGCACACCCTCACACACACACACAGAGAGACACAAGCATGCACATATATGCGCAAGCACACACACACACACACACACACACACACATACACACACCCATCTGCTCACACGCAAACCACAGACAGATTTGTTCTTATAGCTAATTTATGTTAATTGAATGCTGAGGAAGAGGTCTCTATGTGAGACATGGCGTCTGTTTGCTGATGTTTGACTGAGAGACACGGACATGGGCCTGGTTGTTATGGTGATCGCACAGGGACCAACTGATAACGAAGGTAGGACTGGTCTATTGCAGGAGAATCGGTGGGGTAGTAATGTCTGAGAACACATGATTATCTTATAAACTGGAACCAAAACCAAACTATGAAGTTAGGTGCTGATTGTGAACAATTCTGAGAATACCCATAAGTCAGGCAAACAATGTCAAATAGGCAACTTCACAGTACCCCCACTTGTGCAAACACATTCTCTCTCTTTTTTCTCTCACACACACACACACACACACACACACACACACACAGATGCAGACACACCAGCACACATAACAAACTGTCAAGTTATACATTTATACATACATCCTTGTATACACACAAACAAACAATACATTTATCATTGCACATGCACCCACTCACACACAGGTACATACACACACCCACTATGCTGTTAGATGGAGTCGCAGAGCTGAGGGCGTCAGAACGATCTGATGGCCTTATTGATCACACAATGGAAAAAGCAACACAGCAGCCTTGCAACAGCCCCCCCACCTCACCTCACTCTCCTCTTCCAGCCTTCTGCACAAATCAAATAAAATGAGTCAACGGAGCTGAGAAGCATACTGATCACAGACATTGACACACACACACACACACACACACACACACACACACACACACACACACACACACACACACACACACACACACACACACACACACACACACACACACACACACCACACACACACACACACACACACAAACACAAACACACACCACACCACACCACACCACACACACACACACACACACACACATTTACACAAACACATTTGCACTCAAACAATCTCTGTTCAAAACCACAGAAATGTAGTAATACAAATATAAGCACTCACACAAACAAGCATGCAAAGAGAGGTTGTGATTGCAGAGTAGCTTTGCACACACACATAACCACATACCCACATACACACACACACACACAGACACACACACACACACACACACACACACACACACACACACACCACACACACACACACACACACCACACACACACACACCACACACACACACATTTACACAAACACATTTGCACTCAAACAATCTCTGTTCAAAACAACAGAAATGTAGTGATAAAAATGATGACTGGTGAATTCCAGTACTGACGCAACACTACTCCTAATAACTCTATGGACACTGCTTCTTCTCACTACACAATTTCTTCTGGGTATGAATGTGTGTGTGTGTTGGGGTTTTACAAGCACACACACACATACTGGCTCCATCATGTTACCTGCACTGGTCAGCTATATGGAGATTGATCCCCTGTAGAAACCCTGAGCTGGATTTGGCATCTCACTCGGCACTCACATTTCATAGCAATATGTGTGTGTTTGCATGATAGAGAGAGCGGGAGAGAGAGGAAAAGGAACCAAGAAGGAGAAAGAGAGAGAGAGAATGTGTGTGTGTGTGTGTGTGTGTGTGTGTGTGCTTGTTTGTGTATGTATGCCTGTGGGTATGAGTTTGTGTAAGCATGTGTGTGTGAGCGTGCATGCGTGTTTGTGTGCGATTCTGTGAACCTGTGTGTGTGTCCTTTTCTAGTCAGTTGTACTGTATCATGTCAATAAGATTTTGCAGATAAAGGTTACGCAATAAGCAACTCCTGAGTCAAAGCCATCCCTCACACCGCAGATACACAGAAAAAAAAGAAAACGAAAGCCAAAGATGGAGAGAGAGAGAGAGAAAGAAGGTCGCTCAGATCGGTAATACTGCGTAAATGCTCTCCTCAAGTCTCCGGCCATAACATTTTCATATCAGAGTTTCCTATTTTTATGAGTTCATTTGCATGCAAGCACCATTTTGCCAACAGGAGAAATCTAATTTAATTATGGGATTGCAAGAGAGAAGACGGGGAGGGAGATTGGAGAACTGCAGTAGCACTGGAAGATTGGTGCAAAATGGTTTTCATGGAACTTCTGTTCAAAATAATTACAGTTAATGTAGATACTGACATATCTCAGGGCAAGGTCTCCAAACAGGCACACGCACACACACACACACACACACACACCCACACACACACATACACACACACCACACACACACACACACACACACACACACACACACACACACACACACACACACACACACACACACACACACTCATATGAGTGAGCACATACACACACACACACACACACACACACACACACACAGACACACATAGACACAGAAAAATAAACACAGACACTAGACGCACACACACACACACGCAGAAAAATATACACTAGACACACACACACACACACACAGTCCTATCTATAAGTCTGACATACAGAAGGGCACTCTGTCCCAGCAGTGATTCATTCAGTACTACTAAGAGAACCCCCATGCCCAGGAGAGAAGTATGAGAGGGAGGGAGGGAGGGAGGTAAGGAAGGGAGATGTAGATTTAATTAAAAATGAGGGAGAGAAAAAAGGAGCAAGAGAGAGGGAACTAGCAAGCAAGAGAATGGGCAAAGTATGATATCAACACAAACACACATATACACTCAAACACAAACACTTTCTCCCACACCACTCTAACGGTATTTCACTAGTTTTTCAGCATCCCCTGGGACAACTGTGAACACCTCACATTTAAAGCTAATTATAAGCCAATAAGTTAATTCACGCACATTTGACACACACCTAGACTTGTGAACTCAACACATGAATAAGCGAATTATTCTCTCACGTCCACCACCGATTACAACATGAAAGTCCTTCTTCCAGACTTCTCTTCTCTGATTCAGCCTGTGCCAGACATAACCAACCATGACAAACCCTTCCCCTGCTTTCAAAAGGAGAAGCCCATGTCCTTAGAATCAGAGACGATTACATCTGACAGAAACCCCATACAACCTCCAATGAGGACGATTAAGACAATACTGAGACTATTGTATCAGATAGTAACCTGATTCCAAGATCCTTAACTTTAGCATACACTCTTCATGAACTTATAAAACTGCTAACACCTAACCATGGGGGGGTTCTTAAGCGCTTTGCAGTGGTATTTATGGATTAACATCAAATAAGACAAAACAGATTTTGTTACTGCACGATTGCAAATGCATTAAAGGACCATTTCAGGCTATCTCTTTTTGAATAAACTTCAACTAACTCTTTAACAACAGCAGACGGAAGGAAGGAAGTCAATGCTGTCTTACCAGGTCTCGTCGTTTTTGAACTCCAGTTCCCCGTACGTGTCCTCGAAGTCCTCCCCGCCACCTTTCGCCAAGCCCTCCATGGTCCGGAAGGGCACGATGACGGTGCCTCGTGCACCCGAAGTCCTCAGCACCTTGACCTCCATGATGCCGACGCTCTCACTGATGTGCACGCTGTCGCTCTCGAAGGTGAAGATGCCAGCATGGTCGTCGTCCAGGATGGTGACTGTGGCGACGGGCGGGAATCCGAGCACGGCCTTGGGGTAGGGCAGGCTATTGGGTGACAACATCTCCTCGTCCTCCTCGGCCTCCAGCACACGCACGTTGCTCAGGCGCACGTAGAAGTGCTCGTCCTCCTCAAAAATGTCGTCGTCGATGATGCCGATGTGGATCTCCTTAATCACCTCGCCGGGCTTGAAGGCCAACGTGCCCTCGGTGAACTCGTAGTCGGCGCCGGCATTGGCCGAGCCGTCCTCCGTCTTGTAGTCCACGAAGACGGTCTTTGAGACGTCACCGCCGTGGCGTGTCACGGTTAGCAGGGCAGCGCCACAGTTCTCCAGGCACTGGTAGACAGCTGGCTCGAAGCTGACGCGCGACACGAACTCGGCCTCGGGCTCGCCCTCCACGTGCACCTCCTGCACGCTGATGCTGCGCTTTGCTTGCTCGGACACGTGCTTCTTCAGGATGTTGCCTGCGCCGGTCATCATGCGCGTGGCCTGGATGCGGTAAAAGGCGCGGCTCTTCTGCTGGTGCGACAGCGCATAGTAGTTGGCCATTTCAACTAGCTGGTCCATCTCCTTCTCTGGGTGCTTCTGCTTCAGGTCCTTCAGGATACGGATCATGTCGCGCCGTGACTCATCCACCTCCTTCCCGCCGTCAATCAGTCCGACAAGGTTGCTGGGCATCCCGGTGCCGTCGGCACCGAAGTGCGAGTTGGCCATCTTGCCATCCATCTCAATGCTCTTGGCACGCTCAGTCTCGGTTTCGATGATGACGCCGCGGTGCTTGTCGGTGCGGTACTTCTTGTGCATGTACTTGTAGAAGAGCAGGCGGCGATCGGCGATCCAGGCCAGCCACACGCAGATGGGGAAGAAGGCGAGCGTGAGCAGGCCCTCCCATACCTGCACCACGTTGGGTGAGAAGACGGCCAGGATGATGTATAGCCAGATGTAGGCGAAGATGCTCCAGGCGGCCGTGATGAAAAAGACGCGTAGGTGCTTGACTTTCCGCGTCTCGCCCTCTGGGATAACCGACACGCACAGGCCGATGATGACGAACATGTTAAAGGCGGCGCTGCCCACAATGGTGGAGGGCCCCAGCTCTCCGGCGGTAAATTCGTGGCCGCACACCTCGATGACAGAGAGCATAATCTCCGGTGCGGAGGAGCCCAGAGCCATGAGGGTGAGGTTGGAGACGGTCTCATTCCACACGCGGATGGTGGTGGTGGTGGTTTCACCGTTGGGCCGCTTGATGATGATCTCCTTCTCCTGTGAGGTGATCACTTCGATTGATGCCATGAAGCGGTCAGCGATGATGGACACACCCAGGAACATGTAGATCATGGCCACAAAGTACACGATGACCCGGGCAATCTTGTCGCCCATAGTTGGGTCCTCGGGGTACCAGATGGGCAGCAGGATGCCCGGGAGGCATTTGGCGTTGCCCTTGCATGTGGAGTTAGTGAGTGGCGGGGGACTGGGTGTGACGTGGGCTTCCGTACACATGAAGGCGATTGCCGTGGCAAAAAGGCCGAGCCAGAGGCAGGCCCCGGAGGACCCCGGCGCTGTCGTCCTCGAGCGGTCCATGCACCCTCCGTCGTCTCAAGGGTCCGTCCTCTCTGGGGGTCCCCTGGGGATCCAGCACTAGGCTGTTATTTTGGTTCCTGCCCGCGTACACTTTTGGTTCCCACTCGGCTGCACCACCTGTGAAGAGAATGTAGTCAGACCAGAGCACAGATGAGACACAGACAGAGACAGGCACTCATGTCTGCATGATTTAACACACACACACACACACACACACACACACACACACACACACACACACACACACACACACAAGGTGCATGCACTCAACCTTTACTATTATTGAACATAAACACTCAATATGCATATGTATATTATATTATTATTATATAATATAATTATATTATATTATTATTATTTCACCATTTAAATCACTGCAGTGTTACACCTCAACAGAAAAGTCACGTTAAGATGTTCTTTACTGCACAAGTAATATTATTCTAAACTCCAGCCCCATCCATGTTCTGCACGCTACGAAATAAAATAATAGTGTCAAAATAGACTTGAGGCTATTCCAGATAGGCAGTCTTTTTCTACACGAGGAACCTGTGAATGGGTTTTCATTTCTTTATTTTATTTTTTTCCGGTCTGGTCCGTGGGAAATGGTTGTCTGACCATCTGAACGTGCTGATCTGGAAGAGCCGACACTCCTGCACGCTCTAATGCGCATGAGCTGTTTCACGTCTGGGCCCTTCCGTTGCGGCTGCAAACACACACACACACACACACACACTCACAAACACACACACACACACACTCACAAACACACACACACACACACCCCTGCCCAGCCGTACGCGTTCGGATGCAATATTTACAGCATGTCATTCCATTTAAGTTTGAGTCTCACTGACATGCTAAAATGGGACGACGAAACGTTAGATGGGGCGATTTCATGAGAGCTCACTTGAAACACTGAAACATACAATAGAAAGCTCCCAACCAGACATACTGACTGTTGTTCAATAGACCTACCAGAGAGATAACATTTATGTTCACTTAATCACTATCACTATTCACCTATCACAACGTAGATAGAGACACACACACACACACACACACACACACACCTCTCTCTCTCACACACACACACACACACTTATATAACACAAAATGAATGCTCCAGCAGGCTCTAACTGGGTGAACAAGATGCTCTGAAGAGATGAGAAACCATCCTAAGCGGACTACGCAGTGACCGCATAATAAGGCTATCCTGCCATCCTCCCTGCAAACACTCTAATCATCTAGCAGTGATCCCTCCACTTTATGGGCAACAAACACAAGATGGCACCTTTGTAAGCACGCCAAAGAATGCCTCCCGTCGCCTTCCACAGCCAGCCTCACTCATTCCAAAGCAGGCCCGTTCTAACCTGTTCAATTCCCCTATGTCTCCTTGGTGTTCTGCTCTCTTGTATTTTGTCTTATATCTTCTTTGGGGCTGTTGCCCGTATGCGTGAGCTCAGAGGAACTCTCTCGGTTCTTGCAGTTCACAGGATTTTGCTCTTTTCATTTCGTCTGGCTGTGTAGAGGATAGTGAGAGGATCTCAGAGATGCTGACGTTCTCGAAGGATAGGAAGGACTGCGACTATGCACTTAGAGTGTTACTGGGGTGTGAGATTTGAGAAGAAATTTTTTTTTAGCGCCTTACTACAATGTGTCTTTGTGTGTGAGTGTGTGTGTGTGTGTGTGTGTGTGTGTGTGTGTGTGTGTGTGTGTGTGTGTGTGTGTGTGTGTGTGTGTGTGTGTGTGTGTGTGTGTGTGTGTGTGTGTGTGTGTGTGTGTGGATGAGTGTGCTGGTATGGATAAGTGTGTGTGTGTGTGTGTGTGTGTGTGTGTGTGTGTGTGTGTGTGTGGATGTGTGTGAATGAGTGTATGTGTTTTCATGTTTCTGTGTGTGTGTCTGTGTGTGTGTGTGTGTGTGTGTGTGTGTTTCGTTCCACCTCACCTAAAGCCTTGATCAGCACACACTAGATTTTAAAATCCCTTAAAATCCCTTAACTAAGCGAACCCCACACAGCCCAGAAACTGAGTGGGAGAAGGACAGGTGTGTGTGTGTGTGTGTGTGTGTGTGTGTGTGTGTGTGTGTGTGTGTGTGTGTGTGTGTGTGTGTGTGTGTGTGTGTGTGTGTGTTTGTGTGTATGTGTGTGTGTGTGTGTGTGTGGTGTGTGTGTGTGTGTGTGTGTGTGTGTGTGTGTGTGTGTGTGTGTGTGTGTGTGTGTGTGTGTGTACGTGTGTGTGTGTGTGTGTGTGTGTGTGTGTGTGTGTGTGTGTGTGTGTGTGTGTGTGTGTGTGTGTGTGTGTGTGTTTGCGAGAAAAAAAAAGAGAGAGAGGGAGAGAGTGTGACAGAGGCAGAAAGAGAGAGAAAGAAGGAAAGAAATGAGAAAGAAAGAGAGAGAATGACTATTAAAATTACACTTAGGTTGGCAGAGCTCTGTGCACTAAAATAACCCCCTTTATGATCTCCTATTACATCTACAACAAGGTTAGTTCCCTTGGTAACACATGAAGGCACATTTCTAAAGGGGACTGATGGCTTAATTCATTCACTTTCCCTGCGCTGGCCAGGAATGTGCATCATGCTGCGCATTCTTAACTTTCGTGCCCTGATCTTGATCTAATGCTCTGAATAAGTGCTACTACTCCGATAGTCATACTGGGAAGGGCTGGGAAACCATAACTAGTTGATTAAATCCTGAGAATAAAGTATCATTCAGCTGGTAAGGCAATGTATGCAGAATAGAAATTCAAATAGAAATGTCCATATATTATATATGAAAATATGCATACATTTATATATGAAACTCATAAATACAGAGTCTAAGTAGGTGAAGCTGATTTGAATGACTGTTTTTGAACTGAGCATCTGGCTATTAAAGGCACCACCTGGTAAGCACAACTGTTCTCACACTCACAAGGAAGCTAAAGGTTTCGGGTCTTTACCGCTGAGAGATAATGCCGCTGTGTTTTGTCAACCTTACATCAAAGCTAACAAAAGAAGGCAAGATGATGGAATTTCCACTTATTCCACTTGGAATAAGCATTTTTATGTGTTTATATATGATTGCACCGACTTTTTCATTTTCTTATTATTCATATGTTGCCAGCGTATGTTGCCTTACGTTTATGTATGCCTACGTCTGCCTTTTTTTATATGTTTATGTAGGCATATGTCAGTGGACATAAGGGGCTTAGGTAGGTATCACATAGCCGCACTGTCCTAAAGAAAAATGTAACTGAATACCTTTACAAGGCTTCTAAGTTGCAGATGTAGACTAGGCTGGATTCCCTTTGAGGAAACGGTGGAAACTGAATCTGATCTAGGCAAGTCTGTACTTGGGAGAAATACTAACCACTAATGGCATTAATGCACTATGTTTTTTTTCTTCTTCTTTAGGTCCTCTTTGCCAAGTGAGCCTTGAAAGACAAGCACAGACAGACAGGCAGAGGCTATATATTCGGAGCTTAGAAACAAGCCTGCCTCCATTTACAGTAACAGGCCCTGTTACGAACATGAGACTGAAGATCTAGACACACGACCTCAAGGTGCTGCAAGATCACGAGATCTTTCAATCAGTTGGTTGAGATAAAGACTGTATATGCTCAGATTATTCCAGGTAGTTGATTCTGAAGCTGAAGCTAGTTCTAGATCGAAAGCTAGTTCTGGATCTGAATTTGAATCTAAAGCTGGTTCTGAATCTGAAGCTGGTTCTGGATCTGAATCTGAAGCTGGTTCTGAATCTAAAGCTGGTTCTGAAGCTGAAACTGATTCTGACCTAGGTTTGGTCCAGCTTAGGAGGGATCTATTCCAGAGACACCGATGCAACAGGATATGTGAAAGACTGTTAAATCAGAGTTTAATTTAATTAATTAAATAAAAGCAGTTTATGATTGAAACTGAGACTTGGTTTTCTGAGGGGGAAACAGAGGGATGGTGTGTGTGACCTTTTACTGCTGGCACTGACCAACTCATTAATGAGAGAGAGAGAGAGAGAGAGAGAGAGAGAGAGAGAGAGGGAGAGAGAGAGAGAGAACAGACTGACTATACAATGTATCCATGCGTGTGTTTGGGTATGTGTTTGTGTTTGTATGTGTATGTGTCTGTGAGTTCAGAGTAGTAAAGGAACTGCATGATGATTAAGGCGCTCTGGAAAAATCTCACAAAAGAGTGATTTTGAAAGACCCCCCCAATTCCCGATGTAGGCACACACACACACACACACACACACACACACACACACACACACACACACACACACACACACACACAATCACACAAATAGGGTCTCATTACGTTTAAATTACAGCAATTTCACACGTATGCGCACACACCCACATCCAGCGAGAATGCCACCATCATTTTGGACAACAAACCTTTAATTCTGTAATTTCATCAATACAGCATCGGCAATGTGCCTCTCTTCTGAGGGGGCCTGGTTCTGAGCTAAAGGCTGGTTGGCTTGATGGCATGCAGGGTGAAAAAGTTTGGGGACAGAGGTAAAATATATGGGCATAGACCCGACGGAGGGTCACCACTGTTTGACTGGAAATGATCCACGAGGTAAAAGCGGGAGGTCTCTCCAAAAGAGAAGGCGTTAGTAGAAGCTGAATGAGCAAAGCTGCCAAAGACCTCAGTCATGCATCAGGGGATTGTGATTGTGTGTGTGTTTGTGTGTGTGTGTGTGATTGTGTGTGTGTTTGTGTGTGTGTGTGTGTGTGTGTGTGGTGTGTGTGTGTGTGTGTGTGTGTGTGTGTGTGTGTGGTGTGTGTGTGTGTGTGTGTGTGTGTGTGTGTGCGTGTGTGTGCGTGTGTGTGTGTGCATGTGTGTGTGTGCATGTGTGTGTGTGTGTGTGTGTGTGTGTGTGTGTGTGTGTGTGTGTGTGTGTGTGTGTGAAGGCATGTCTGTGTGTGAGAGAGAGAGGCTGAGAGAAAGAGAGAAAAGGAGAGATGGAGGGAGAAGAGGAGTAAAAAAAGGAGAATGAAAGAAAGAATGAGAGAGAGAGAAAGAGAGAGAGAAGGAAGGACGTAAGCAGGACT
>NC_137911.1:12572307-12587307 GCF_963457725.1 Sprattus sprattus
GTGTTCATGTCTTTGCACCGTATGCAAATAAAGCTGGGATGCATAATTGATAAAGAGTTGACTCATCCGCAGTGTGTCTCTGAGCCATCAGCATGCATTCTTCCAGTTACAAAATAAAAAAGGCTCACCTGATATATCTACAGACCTTTAAAACAACTCTGTTGACTCAGTCATCCTGCTATATTCCTATGCAAAAGTATGTTCTATATACACACGGAAATGACTACTTTCTGGAATCAAACTAGATCTAGGTTTGAATGCACAACTTCACAGGTACAGCGTATATTACATTTTGTAGTGACATTGGAAACTTCTGTGGAGGAACCTCCACAGCCATCCAGGTTTGCACGCATGAAGCTCCCCCTGCCATTCGGATGGCTGAATGTGGCCTTTCCACCTGATGAGAGTGTGAGGGTAAGAGCGAGGAGAGACATGGGGAGGGTCGGAAATGGAGAGTAAAATTCAAAGCTTACAGTGATACCGCATCATAGTATTCATCGGACAACAGAGCCTCTGTTTATGAATTCCTCTCAAAGCTTGTAAATGAATAAATTAATTTTTGGGCTTCCCACAGACAGCTGCAACATCCAAACATATCACCAACAAGCATTACAAATATTCAGTGAGGTCTTATTGGCTCCTGAAAAAAAGTTCACGGTCCGTCCGTGCACATTACAGACAATTCAAGTTAGCCTAAGATGCAGAACCAGCTGGAAGGCATATGTACAGTGACATTTCCTTTTGCACATGTACACATGTACAGTATGGACCCACATGCAGATTATGGACTGCAATAAACCACCTCCTATTATGCACACACACGCAAACACACACACACACGTGCGGATTATGGACGGCAAGAAACCTCTTTGTTAAGCACACAAACACATACACACAAAATCGCGCACACACACACATCAGTGAACCAGTTTCCTTTAACGCACAGAGAAAAACATACATTCCCCACTGTGAGTGTGTGTCTGTGTGCATTTGCATGTGTGTGTGTCTGCCTCAATTCCTTAAGGTAAATAACAACGATAATGAGGGCTGAGATTCTGTCCTGAATTATTACACCCACACCCACACTCACACACACACAATCTCACACACACACACACACACACACACACACACACACACACACCAGAGAGGTCTCTTGCCATGTTTAGTGTGTGTTCTCACTCTGCCATGAAAGAGTAATGGGATGAAAGACTAAGAGGAAGGGGGAAGCTTGGAACATGTTTGTGATGGATGCAATGAAATAAATATTCTTCAAAGCTTTCCAATAATGTTGATGTTGGCATGTTCAGTGTTTTTGTTCTGCATGCATATTCATTTGTTTTATATAGGATGGACCATCCTCTGGAGTAAGCTGGAGTCTATATCGCATGTACTCAAACACACACACACACACACACAAAACCCCACCCCAGAACACACACACTCGCACACACATACCAACATGCACGCATTTACACACACACAAGAACACACACACACACCTGATTTAGCTAATACAAGTCCAAAGGAGCATATGATGAGGTGCGGGCACCCATGACATACTGCTGAGTGTTTTCAGCCTTTAATTGTTATTGCATAATTATGTGTTTGCTGTGAGTATTTTATTAATTTATTCGTCATGTCCCAACAGCCCTCCCTCTGTGTGTATGTGTGTGTCTCTCTATCTCCCTCTCTCTCTTTCCCCCCCTCTCTCTCTTTCTCTCTCCCTCTCTCTGTCTCTCTCTTTCCCCCTCTCTCTCTCTCTTTCTCTCTCCCTCTCCCTGTCTCTCTCCCTCTCTCTCCCTCACTCCCTTTGAGCCACATACTCAATGAATGAATCACAGTGTGACTACTGATATTCTGTAATTAGACATTACCATTCATTAACATGCCATGTATTCATGTCTTTGCGGTTTGCCTTTTGCTATACAGTCACACTGGGACGATCCAGGCAGACACAGGCCTAAATGACGAGTCTAACATGCCACGTCTCGTTAGATAGATACTGGTCGGCTGGGATTTGATTTCTTTGGTATTTTTTTGTTGTTGGATGTACTGTATTTCTAGAGTAGCATACACTTGGATGCATATGTTCAGCTGCAGTTAAAAACATGGTTCCCTCTTCCGCATACATCATTTAAAACACCACAGCAGACTGTGTCTAAAACATTTACTACAGGATCCCACAGCACAGGAATGTCTTCATTGAACAACTCTGTATGAACAACTCCAGTTTGCCAGCGTGGAAGCATTTGTTTCCCTCCCTTAGATATTGCCAGGTTTATGCTTGGAACGGTTTCATCCCTGAAACGTTGGTAGAATGCCAAATAACTTCACTGGATTTACGGAATATTCTAGAAACAGCAGTGGTAATGGTTCCACTGAGAATGTGATGCCAAACTGCGGAACTGTTCCAAGTGTTCTTTGAGCCACTGCCACACAGCAGACCCCTTTCTTCTAATATTTCTAATATTTAAACTTCAACATTAGACCCATTCATCGTGGTCTACTTTTATACTTTACAGCAATTGTCCACGCCATTATCAGGTCTGATAATAACACTGAAAATTTGAGGTAATATATTTAAAGGCACCCAGTGCAACTTTATATAAACATTCAATGAAAAATAAACTTTCAATTTCTAGTCTTTTTTACATGTAGTAAGTTTCAATAACTCCATACCATTACATATCGACATTCAAGGAGCAAAGATGAGACGTCGTTGTGTGGTAGAACTGATAGAAAATCGTAAACAACAACAATCGCCGGTGGGGAGAGGCCATTTTTCCATTGACTGGAATCCTGCTTTATTTATTGTAGGTTGTAGGTATTGTCAATCTTATAGGCTTCCTTAGAAATTCCCAGGTCTAGGTGTCTCCAAAGTTGAGTATATTTACATGTACATTTATTAATTTGGCAAACACTTTTATCCAAACCAACTTACAATTGAGTAAAACCAAGCCCTGACCAATTCTGTGGAGAAGACGTTGTTCTAACCCACCACACACAGCAAGTCACTAAAGCAGGCCAGGCCAGGAGACTGCGATGGGGCTAAGGGTTCAGGCAGAGTGCTGATTATCTAACTCAATCATGGTAGACGCTGAGACCCACGCGTTGGCATTCATCTTATGCCCAGAATGTGAAACCAAAGAGCCCAGGTCTCTGAGTTTCAATTCTAGATCTCTCTCTCTCTCTCTCTCTCTCTCTCTATCTCTCTCTCTCTCTCTCTCTCTCTCTCTCTCCTTCTAAAAGACTTTCCATAGGTTGCTACAAATGCTGTTTTGCTGTAATATCAGGTACTTTTTTGAATCTCTCACTCTCTCTCTCTCTCTCTTCCTCTCCCTCTCCCCCTCTCTCTCCCTGCTTATAGTGGAAAGGTTTGGCATGTAGGTATGTACCTGTGGAAGTTTGTATATGACAGGTACATAGAATGCGGGTTTCTTCTCTCAACCTCAGGCCGAATAAATACTTTTTTTTTTTTGGATGATCTACCGTCTAAACACTGCCTTGTACATAACCTACATAACTACTTCTGAATTGTTTCTCTTTTTTGAAATGGCATTTACGGATATCTTTCTCCAGCAAACACATACTTCTGGCAATTTTTGTGTTTCATTTATATGGTGACTTTTCAAACGTGAAAAACTAATAAAACCGTATTTTGCCTAAATAGACTAAGACAGATTTTATGCGGAGGAATTCTTCCGTGGCGGCAAATGGTTGAGATATTTTAAGATGCGTGTCTTTCAAGCATGCCAATGTCCCCATACTACAAAGTGCGCCCGCAGTGATTCTGACGAGGGCAGCGCCTGCAGCAATTAGACGCTCCAGAATAATTACCATACTAATAATGGTTAAACGCTAATGGGTTCTCTCTCTCCATTAGCGGACAGATATTTCTGCCCAGAGGACACTGGACTGATGACAGTATTCAAATGCCAGCCCCTATACCAGTCTGTCAGCGTAGAACACAATTCGTGGCGAAATATGTCACACAAAAAAGTGCTTCAAGTTGAGGATGAAAAATAATAGATGATAGATGAATGGACGTAAAAACAGGATTAAAAAAACACTAACAGGTCGAACTGTTTTAGAGTCCTTGGGTTTAATGTTTAGGATGTTATTTCTATCTCATAATATTATCTTTTCTTGACGAGGTAAAGCATTATATACAAGATGATACAATGTGAAGATAACAGGGGCACCTACAGCAGGGTCATGCAGCTTAATAACAATGCTGAGTGGGCCCACGCTGAACGTCCCCAGAGGGCATGTGATGCGGGCTTCTTCCATTTTTGTGCACAGCGCTTGCGGAGGCAAGCTCGCAACTGTTTGGTATTAACACGAGAGCCTGGCACTTACAAGTGAGCCAAGAATAAGGGAGAGAGAGAGAGAGAGAGAGAGAGAGAGAGAGAGAGAGAGAGAGAGAGAGAGAGCGAGAGAGAGAGAAAGAAAGAGAGAGAGCGAGAGAGAAAGAGCTGACGAATTGTTGGGCGACCAGGGAACCCAAGAAGGGCCCATGCGACTCCCACCCTCCCTATTTTGGGAAGAGTTCCGTTAAAGGAGGCGATTTGAGACCCCGTGTAAGCAGAGCGAGGGGGCGGGAACGTCAGCTGTTGCAGAATTAATCATGATGGGCTAGGAGTGAACTCCCCTGGTCACCTTCGACCCCAGTTCACCTGTAAGGGAAGGCTGAGAGAATAATTCACTCCAGTTGCCAATGTAAATTGCCATAGCTGTGGGGTATGAGTTGCACCAAATTATCCTTAAATTGAAATACTGACGGCAGTTAACGCTTTCCCGCCATGATGGGGCCCTAGATGAGGCCGTGTCATACCCATGTTGACTTAAAGTCGATACATCTGCAAAGTCCCTACTCTACCTTGTGACATAAAACTTTTGACGACCGTTAGCGGGCTAGTCGAATGTCCTGGCGACCTTAAATCCGATACCGTTTAGCCACCGACCTACGACGTTCGGCCGCTATCTCATATTTTAAGACATATCTTG
Organism: Sprattus sprattus; assembly: GCF_963457725.1. NCBI lineage: Eukaryota > Metazoa > Chordata > Actinopteri > Clupeiformes > Clupeidae > Sprattus > Sprattus sprattus. Next base: position 12,577,318 of record NC_137911.1, read on the forward strand.
GCCTGCAGTCTCCCCTGGCTCACAGCGACACGCGAGGGGCCTTGCATCACGGCAGGCATGAGACACACAGCGGCACGCATAGTGAGCAACTGCGTTCGTTGAAAGAAATGCAAATGCAATCACTAAAGGCAGCCCTTGCCACCTCTCGTGGCAGAACACGGAGGATTTCCTTTCGCCCTGCTCTGTAGGCTAATGCACCCTGGCTCCTATAAGTCGCTTTGGATAAGGGCGTCAGCTAAATAAATACATGTAATGTATAAGGTAATGTTATTCGGTCAGGCACCAGCTGCATATGCACAGAGGAGCATGGCGAGAGCCACTCATCATAAATCACACCTACCCTTCCGCCCAAATCTACATAGTTCAGGATCAGCGTTGACTGCAACGTAACAAGTAAAAGTTCGACCCGCCCAATGTTGTCATTATGGATGTTATAATGATGTAGTGGTGACATTCATCAACTAACAGTAATGCATCACATTATTATTATTGCTATTGTTATTATTATTAATAGTATATTTGTATTGTTGTTGTTATTGTTGTTGCCAAACGGTCAAATGACGCAAAGTAGTGGTGGCTTTCACCATGCTGAAGTCAAAAATCGCAGGCCGGTGATATCCAATTAAGGGATCCATCGCGGAAAAATCAAGGAACTCGCTACATAATGCATAATCGTTCGTGGTTAACTGGCATAGCCAACTTAAACCTCACCACACGCACCAGCTGTGCGACCGATGCCAAAAGCTTGGCTGACACTGTTACAACAATCACCTACCTGGCTTAAGGTCCGGAGAGAGGAGGGCTGCTTTTTTGTGAGATCAGAGATTGCAAAAGATAATCCCCTTCAAATTACATATATGTCGCCGGGAATCTGCCTCCTTACGTAATTGGACGTTTGTCAGCGTGCGGTTGTCGATGTGTATCCTCCTCTCGCTCCGTCAGACGTAAAGCCCTCCCGTGGCAGAATACCCCAGGCGCGATATCGCTCTCCTCACACGCGCACCGAGGCTGATTCCCGTGCCTGTCCAGTTCCGGTAGATCGATTGAACCGGAGAAGAGAAGCCTCTCTCTGCGTTCTCCCTTGCGTTAGCCCCTCAACGCGTCTCTCTCCCTCTCTCTCTCTCTCTCTCTCTCTCTCTCTCTCTCTCCCTCTCTCTCTCTCTCTCTCTCTGTGATGGATGGACCAGACACCGGGCTGTCAGCGCAGGCGAGAGAAGCGCGTTCTCAGATCGAAGCGTCGGTGAAAACGGGAGCCTTGGAATCCATGCAGTCGACTCTTCCTAGAGCCCCGAGCAACAGCGGCGTCCTCCCCCTCCTCTTAGGTTTCCGTTAGCGTAGAAATAGAGACGAGCGCCGCCAAGGCCCCCCTACTTAAAAATAATGTCAGGAATAAAAAAGAATCAACCAGTATGCCACCCATGGAGAAGATCAAACACAGAAGCGATTTTCAGAAACGATTCAATCCATCTTTTTCTGGATACGCTTATCCCTTTTCATGTCAGATATCTTCTGCAGCATGAGCAATCGCAACCTTATCCAGCAGCCGGTCTTTTAAAACAGTTTTACATCCTCATTTTTCCCCCGCAGGATCACAGATCGTTCCGTGGCTGGGATATCCATTCGCTCAACCATCGTAGAGGATGATTCAAATTGCGAATCTCAGGCAAGGGTAGGCTAATCTTTCCCTCACTGCTTCAACCTCCGCCCACTTCTCCAAAATCCACATAAGACTATCTCTCTCTCTCTCTTTCTCTCTCTCTCCCTCTGTCTCTCCCTTCCCCTCTCTCTCTCTCTCTCTCTCTCTCTCTCTCACAAACACACACACGCGCGCTATTGTACGTCATCCCATCACCAGGGAAAGAAAGTCGGCACACCGGCTGCATACAGCGCTACCCTCTACATGCAACTGGGGACAGAGAAGAAGATGAAAGCTTAAACTACACGCGATGTCTGATGAGAATATTTGGGGAATATTTTCAGCGGCCCGTGAGATCTCCCAACTCCTGCGCATAGCTAGCACGTGGAGAGTTTTGCATCACTATTTTACTGACATAGAATATTATAATTGGCCATAATGATGGTCGCTGTAATGCATTCCGTGCTGAAATCAGGTTAAGCTGAATCAGTTTGAAATTTTAAACAACCATAATTTGAATATTGTGGCGTTTATTGGTATAGCTATCATGGGAATACCTCAAATGGATTGATGAGATGGCATTGCTAAATAAAGTTATCAGCAAGGGTAGGCTATGTTACACATTGTTATTCCGTGATCACAAAGAACGATACACACGCACACATACACAGAAAGATAGACAGAGAGAGCATACGGCAATCTGCGAAGACATTTGAGTGCATTTGCCTCCAGTGTTTTCATGTCAAAGTAGGCATGCGATCACTGAATGGACACAAGGGTTTTCTCTCAAAGCAGCTTCACATTTCAGCAGGGAGCTGTCCATCACTCAACTTGCCAGTCTCTAAAATGGGCAGGGACTGGTTTGATTTGCGTGTTGGCGGCAGCGACAGAAGCACTGGGGCACTGCTTCCTTGGTCATTGGCAGGAGAGCACTAAGAGATGCAGACAGAGATCATAGGCGTCAACCCCCCCCTCATGCCAAGCGGTTTTGCAATACCAAAATGCTCCAAGTTCCCTCCAAATGCTCTTCCAGCCATCTTTTGAAACCGCTACAAGTATGCACATTTCTGGGAAGTAGGTCTTGGGTCCAATCAAATTAGGTTCAGATTATTTAGGACAAAGACCAACACAGTGAATATAAGTTTAAATGATGGCCTAATGACAACACACACTGAGTTATCTTACTACGGTGGCCAAGTAGTTGTGATGAGGTGAAATGGCTGAAAAATAGAACAGAACACAGAATGAATTAGGATGAATGAACGGTGGCTTTCTAGTAGGGAATGCAATATTCAGGTGAGTTATGAGATCAATACTCACAACACGGAGCTGACTTATACTCAGGCCCCTGCATTTCTTTTTACTGTAAAGAAACAGCAAATATTACCCGGCACAATTTACAACTCCTCCGCCCCATCCCTTCACACCGTAGTCTCCAGTGATTCATTTGGAGCTGCTGAATGCTGGAAACAACATCCTGCGGGGTTGTAAAACACTGAGGAATCACCGTAGCCCGTACCTGCGGTAGCTTACCAGGCTCCCGCCCCAGAAGACTACCGGTCGGTGCCGAGCCGGGAGTCTTGGAGATTTACCACGTCATCTGCACACGGGTTTAGCAAGCAAAGCAACTCTGCGTCCCACTAATCTGACTGATTCACATTCGCAACACTAGCACTTCTGAGAGATTCCATAGAAGTTATACATACATCACCGCCCCCTGGGCATTCCCAACCATCTGTGCTCCGGGGATAATTTTACTTCATTCTCCAATGTGGCGTATGAGGAAAAGAGAGCAATGGGGTTAGACAAGGTGACTAGAGACGCAGAAGAAGCTACATTCACACATTCAAGCTGACTTCAAGTGGAAACTAACAAAACTACATCATCTTTCAGTGTTAGATGCACAAAGGTTACACATGGTGATATATGTTGGAGGCCCAGAATGAATCTGTCCCACATCAGGACCAGTACAACTGCAGGAAGAGTCAGCTACTGAAAATAAGCATGTGAACACATACATACACAGATACACTAACCTCACAAAAACACACACACAAACACACTCACTGGCACACACACATCCCGCATACTTCTGCCATACCTGCTCTGCACATCCATGGCACAGAACACCATCCAGTGCAAGGTATGCCCGATACACTGGCGTGTGTTTGTGTGTGTGTGTGTGTGTCCGTGTGGGTTTTACTTTACATTACTGTTTGATACTGGGGGATCCTTTCCTGATGTCAACCCCAATATGATCCATTCCTTGTTTTTATCTCCTCTGTAGAGCAGAACGGCATTAAAACTTAAGCGAGTGGAGAACTCTACAGCAAAGACGCCACTGCTGAAGGACAGGACACATTTCTTGTCCACACTGGGACAACTTCCTGATGAAGCAGGCTGGGGGTGGATGGAGTTATGTGTTTGTGTCTGTGTCTGTGTGTGTCACTCTCTCTCTCTCTCTGTGTGGGTGTGTATATGTGTCTTTCTGTGTGTGTGTGTGTGTGTGTGTGTGTCTCTGTGTGTGTGTAAAAGGCGTGGGGGGCAATGGTCGAGCCATCCCGACAAATCACAGCCCTGTCATTCTATCCCATTCTACTGAAGTCACCTGCCGGCGACGCAGTGTCCTGTTCGTGAAGCTGATGCTTGGCGACGCTGCATAACTATGCCATTACCAGTTCGCCCACACAGCCCCCAGCTGCGCCTAGCTGATGGAGAGGTCAATGTGGGGTCAAGCAGGTGAACGATTGGACGGGAGCCTTCGCGTCCACACACATTACACACAGAGTAAAGAACAGGTGTCTGCATGTGTCGCCGAGACGAAGTCATGGCTGCCACTGAGACAGTGAGAGAGAGAGAGAGAGAGAGAGAGAGAGAGAGAGAGAGAGAGAGAGAGAGAGAGAGAGAGATGGGCGCTTAGCTCAGCAGGGCCTGTGTGTGTGCCAGTCTGTGTGTGCATGCGTGTGTATGTGTGTGTGCGTGTAGGTACAGGGCCAACCGCTCGCTTCAGCAAACATCACAGAGGTCTAAAGACGGCACTTGCACGCACCCACTCAGTTCAATTTGCATGGGGATGTTTGGTGTATTCGCATATTCAGACCTAATGCTAAGACACTGAGAGCACAGTGGAGCATGAATTCAGCACTGCCCCCCCCCTCCCCCCTGGGAGTACAGCGCTCTGTTCTGGGTTGACTGGAGTGCCATTTTAAGATTTGAGCTATATGTGCCATATACCTGAATACATCTGCATGCATATGTGAATGCACACACTTGAAACACTCACCAGGTGCACATCATGAATGCAAAACAGAGGAAACGTGCAAAGGGTTAGTGTACTGCACGTGAGGGAAATGCTTTAGCACCACATGTCTGAATATGGCCCGTAAAAATGGCAGATGATACATTCAGAATCAGCTGAGAGCCAACAAGATAATAATTGTAAACTAAACAAGTGCACACTTAACTTCTGCTGAAGGTCATCTATCATTTATCACCTTGTAGAGGGTACATATATATTGTATGTACATTGGTCTTATATAGACGAACGATGACTACTACCCTGTTGGCCTGTTACTTCCCTATTAGTTTACAATGGAGGGTTGTCATTTTACCCTGTTAGCCTGTTACTATCCTATTAGTTTACCACAGAGGGTTGTCATTTTACCCTGTTAGCCTGTTGCTACCCTATTAGTGTACCATGGAGGGTTGTCATTTTGATCGTTCTGCTCCAGAATTAGCTGCACAGACACATAGAGCTTACTGATATAACAGTACATGTATACTAGAAATAGATTTACCCACCTGTATTATAAAGATTGAATGTTTACATAATAAAATACTCTATCTATTTCTTTTTCATTATATTATTAAATCATGGAGGATAATTGGATGTTAAGCAGTTGATGGAATAAATATGAGATGTGTCATTTGATTAAAAGTTTATCCGAGAAATAATTAAAATGGCCATATCCAGACAAATGTTTCATTCATATCTGGGGATATCCTGACACTCTGGCCTCTGAGAAATAGAGAGAAGGTGAGGAGAAAGCACAAGTCAAATATATACAAGTCATATACCTGGCGACGGTGAATCAACTCTAATGATGTGGCCAGGGGAACACCAGAGAGAGAGTGGGGGGTGGGGGGTGGGGTGATAGAGAGAGGAATGGGAAGGATTGAGAGGGAATAGAGAAAAGGAGAGATTGAGGAAGAGAGAGGAGAGAGGAGGAAGGACTGAGGGAGTGTGAGAGATAAAGAAGCGCAATGAAATGGAGAAGGGAAGAACAGGGACAGAGGAGGGACACAATTAGACGAGGGAGAAAGAAAGAAAAGAGATGGATAGAGAGTAAGAAAGAAAGAAAGCAATAGGGACTAAAAGAGAGACAGAGGAGATAATGATGGGGAAAGAATGAGAATATCCCTGTCCATGCAGCCATGCAGGTGTGTGTGTGTGTGTGTGTGAGAGTGTGTGTGTGTGTGTGTGTGTGTGTGTGTGTGTGTGTGTGTGTGTGTGTGTGTGTGTGTGTGTGTGTGTGTGTGAGTGTGTGTGTGTGTGTGTGTGTGTGTGTGTGTGTGTGTGTCTCCACCCTTTGACCTAGTAGACCTGGAGACCTCTCTTCAGGAAGTCCAGGGTTCTCCTTTGTCTCAAATACACACGATCAAGCAAATCAGCTAAATAGAAAGCCCTTAATTACTTTAATGAGCGATGCCGATGTACCAAAGCTGGCAAAGGCCTAATGTATGCAGTAGAGAGGATCCCTTTGGAGCAGTGGGTATGGAAGCCCTAATGTAGTCAGGAGGCTTTGAGAGAGGAGGGAATCCCAGCCATATGGTCCTCACGATAGCCCTTTCCTACAGCAGGAGTGATTTAAATCATTGCAGTTAATGTTACTCCTATTATTCTTTTATTACGCTTTTTATCACAATTATTATTATTATTATGAACCTGATTTTCATGTTCTTTCACTCTAGTTGATTTGTGTATGTGACTTCCATTTTCTTTTGAGTTAACTGTACAGTCATCTCAGGGAGGCCATGATAAGTCATTTTGTGCTTGTTGTGCCATGCTTTTGAACTTATCCAACCACTAACATGATGTTTCCCCTCATGCTACATGAGCTAGAAAAGTGAGAACTCCAGCATTAACTGTGAATGAACTGTTAAACCAGCCCACTAGCAACATCAGTTTCATTGGTTTGACTTACAGGATGCATTCATGTTGATTTAAATGGAATCCCCCTTAACAACGTTCTTCCTATTTCTTTGGATTTACCAAAAGCATGGACGGCCCCGTGTCATTCATTGAGAAGACTGAGCAGTTGACATGATACGATGTGACGACAGCACTTCCTATGAAGCCATAGAGCTCCCTGCTGTGGCATCCACTCCATAGGATCTAGCATTAGTATGATGGCATCTGGTAAGTACATAAGTGCAAATGTATGGGCCAGTTGGCCAGAGACGTGCTGAGTGTGTAAATTGATGGAGCCACACTGGTGAAAGGAGATAGAGAGAGTGATCAGGATGTCTGATGTTGTATGGCCAATGAAAAGAGTGCTGGTGGATAGGATTAACTATTCACAGGCTCTGTACAGAGGTCCATTAGTGTGATGCCGTGTATGTGTGTGTGTATGGTGTGTGTGTGTGTATGGTGTGTGTGTGGTCCAGAACAGGATGATAAGTCTAAGAGATGAAGAGGTTTTGCTCCTTCTGCTACGGTCTGAGAGATGAGAGTCTCTGTAGACTTTTTTAATGAGGGTTAATATGCCTGGAATCCCATCTCCACTCCTTCTTCATCTCTCTCTCTTAGTCTATCACTCTTTCATTCTCTCTCTCTCTCTCTAAATGTCCTATTTTACATGATTCCTTCCATTATTGTGTGTGTTTGTGTTTGTGTGTATCATCCCTTGGCCATGCCACCCCACCCTTTCACAAGGGGTCCGTTTCTATGACGACGGACGGCTGGCCTTGGCTCACTCCTGGGCAGAGTGGAAGTGACAGGATGTGTGTGTGTGTTTTTCTGTTATTCTCTGTGTGCTCAACTTGTAATGAGGGAAAGACAGACAAAAAAAAACAGTACAGTAACACACACACACACACACACACACACACACACACATACACACTGCCAGAGGGATCTGTTTCTTCTGCCTGGACTATCCTCTCAGCTGCCAAGCATTACACTATTTATAGCAATATCGTTTCAAGACAAACATACACACACACACACAGACACACAAACAACTGAGGAGCCATTCATTCTCATCTTTATTTTCATCCTCTTTCATAGCAGGCCTCCCTGCTTGCTGTGTTGGTTTGGGATAAAACACCCTTCACAGATGGACCTCTGAAAACACTGAAAAAGGCTGATGGCCCACGAGGGTCTTACTCATTTGTGCAGGGTACTTTTGTCCACACACACCTTTAACTGGGTTCATCTTCACAGATGGTTGAAACACTATTTTTATGGTTTTCCCTAACTGGAAAACTTTCACTCTTTGTATTTAAAAACTGACAAAAGACCTAGAGCACACTTTGTTGACATTTGGCAAAATACATAATGCATTTACTTAAGAGTGATCTGGAAGAGGACGTCCAGTGTTGTGGAGTTAGCTGCAGTGCACCAAGGCCTGTTTATTCAGTGCATACACAGGGATGACTGAGAGAGAAGCATCACTAGGAAAGCTGTAGGACTGACATGGATCTTACTAAGTGCCCAAACTTTACTTCAGAATAAACAGGTGGCACTGCCGCCACTAATACTACCACTAGAAGCAGTGCTTCTACAAATAATAATAATAATTTGTTGTCATAAGTATTATTAAAATGCACACCAATTATGAGATCAGTAAAAAAAATACACTATGTGATGCACTCTGAATGAAAAGATGTATGACAATGAGGAACAAATAGGGCGCCGACATGTGCCACCAAAACTGCCCAGTGCTGATCAAAATGAGAATGCATTGTCTCCAGGTGCACCTTTATCTTAGTCCCTACTCCGTTTAATGTCCATCTCTATGTCTCACCATGTGTGGCTCCTTTTGACATGTGATCGCTCTCCATGGTACTGAAATATATGTTACCGTAGTAGTAATGATAAGAAGATTTTTTTTAAATCGATAGTGTTGTTGTACTTCTTTTGAGAGATTCTCAGAAATTAGATCTGGGTAAGCCTTATGGACAAGGCGGGATTGCCTATCTCAGGATCGGAAGGCTTTGCTGGTGTCCCAAATGTTTTAGCTGATTCACGACTTCTCTCTTCCCAGAATCCTGGCATCTAAATCCTCAAGATCTTTTTTCACAAGTCAGCAGTTTGCTATTACCAGGGCACCCTCTTACAAGAAAAAACCATTAGAGATTCTTCTAAGAACCCTGCTCTTAAGAACCATTTTTTTGGCTTTTTCAAGCTTCCACAGTTCTGCTTTTGTTCAAAGAAAGCCTATGATAATTTCCTGGTGGGCACAAAACATAGAAACCTGTTTTTTTGAGCACTAAACGACTCTCTTCAGTGTTGTGTGGTCAAGGTGTGAATTCACACTGGAGGTAAAAAGGACATACAGTCTGGTGGCCTTGGTGTGGGTCATCTCCGCGGGCAGTCTTCCGCTCGGCTGAACTCCTGTGAAAACACTCATGCCTGTCTAGCGTGTTAAAAAGAAGGCGCCTGGCGTTACATGTGTCAGAGAAAGCATGTTCATGTCTTCACAGTCTGAGTCAGGCACAGGGAAGAGGCAGCACCTGACTGCTCACCTCAGCTTTAGGCTGCCAGCTGCCAGCTTATCCCCCATTTTTAGCACTACCTTTAGACCAATGTATGTACTTTATGTTCTGATTCACCATGACAATACACACGTCGGGCACCACGGACTTCAACATCGTCTGTTTGATCTTCTGTCTGAGTGTTAGCACGCAGCACTGATAGCAGCACTGTACTTGGCTAGGCAAGCTTTATTAGCACCTCACAGATCATAGATTTCTTTCCTATTACCTTTACTACTAAGTTTATTCATATTTAACATACATTTACACACATTGGTAATTCAAAGAACTTTACAAAGGTTCGGTCAAAAGAACACAGGCACTGTTACAGGCAAAACGAGTTGTCATGTTAATGTTGAATGTGCTTTTGTTCAACATATTTTTTTTTTTTTTTTGCATTTGTGGATCTATTGCAAAATAAAAATATGAATGACTAATAAAATGTGGCTTTCGAACGTATTGCAATTTTCCACTGTGATGTAGCCCTTGCTGAACTACTTCCATTGAAAAATGGAAGAAGCAGCCCAATGTGGAAGCATGCACTTTAAGTGCTTGTGATGAACCTTGGGAAGAACATGGCAGGTAGAGGCAGGCAG
>NC_137911.1:12599807-12649807 GCF_963457725.1 Sprattus sprattus
TATTACTAGAAGGCAAACATAGATGTTACTGTTCCTGAAGAGTTGTTTCCACTATTACAGTACTGCTCTATATGTCAGTCATAGGCTCAGTGAAAGACAGTGATTGAAGAATGCAATTGTGACATCTATTGTGGGGGCAAACCGATGTATGAAAACTGTCTTCAGATACTTGGCTTGGATTCACGTATTTCCAAAATGCAAAGCAGAGGATAATGTTACCGTAAATGAAAAGTTTAACACCAAATGCAGAGGACAGAGTGGATCAGCATTTAGGGCTACAACAGACTTCTAGTGGTATCATTGTACTTTGGTAGACTGTATATCTTGTGTTGATGTATGTCATTTACTGCATTGGAAATACTGTAGTAAATACATAGCATATTCATGCCTTTTTGTTGTAATTTGGTTAGCCTATATAGTGCGTGCAACACGTGCAATTTTAGCATACGGCTGTAATGAAACATATTGCAGCATTTAAGAATGATTTGTTTACTGTAATTACTACAAACTTTATTACTGTAGTCCAAAGAAGTGTTTGTCTGTTTGTGGTTTTTCTATTTTTACAATGCAACACTACAGTAATCTAGGCCTATGCCAAACTGGAGGACACACAAACCTGAACAAGTTCAGAGTACTTAAAACTTTTGATGTAACCGATTACATAATACAATTTGAGTACATATATTATTATTTTTTAACTTAACTTAAAAATTATACATCGGCTAAACTGATTTATTTTGTTATCATTTTCATAATTTTTAAGTTCTCTGAAGTCATATTATTCCAAAATCGGCCAGTATTTTGCCTCGTCAGATATTTGCCTCTTTGGGTCTTTCACAAACTACTTATTACGCCCTTACAAGTTTTTGAAAGGGTCTCTCCTTAGTGTTGTCAGATGTACATTTAAATCTGTGATTAAGCAAACACTTTTATCCAAAGCGATTTACTAAGAATTTTGCATTTATATATCAGGAGCAGTTTAGGGGTTCACACTTATACACTTGGTAAGGAGGAGTGGGGAAGCGAACTTGCAACCTTCCAACCTCTTCGCTTACTAAACGACTCCTCTACCTTAAAGGCCAATTTAGGGTCGTTTTAGACACAGAGCCGTAAGCACGTAATTTTCACAAGGAACTTGTTTTAGACAAGTTTTGATTTAAGGTTCGTTTCAGACGCAGAGCCGTGTTGCAAGGCTTGTGAGCCGTGTTGCGTGTTGCAAAGCAAATTGACGCCAGAACTGTAGATTTATTTTGAGTTAAGTAAGCGTATTTATTGCAGCAGGACAAAGGGAAAAAACTTACCGGAGCATGAAAGTGTAGTGGGCGAAAGGCTTGATGTTATGAATACATGTGTTACACAAAATACAAATGTTGGCAATTCAGTACCAGTGGCGAAAAAGACAGATCACATGACGCAAAAGTTTGTTTATTGACATCTTTTAATGACTGCGACAGGCTTTAAAACGATGTGTTTATGAGTTACATTATTCAAAGATGAGGTGGTAAACGGCGAGAGAATCTCATCATGTTGTCAATGCTTGTAACTACAATGGTGCTGGCCACAAGGTAACGGCAGGTTAATGTTAACTTTTGTATATGAGCAGACCGGGCTCATTCTATCAAACTGGCGGGTGCAATTGATTGATTCACGTCAATATGAACTCAATGAAAGATATCACCATGACTCCCAAGTGGCGGAAAATGAATATGAAAGTACCTATTTGTTCTGAATTACCACATTCTCTCCAAACAATCGCGGGTGAGAATGGGATATTCTCTCCATAAATTCGCTGTAATTTGAGCGTCCTTATAAGTGTTTAAAGAGGATTTGTAAAGGAGTTCATGTCTTCGGACCTCTTCTGTTCTGTTTGTTCCTAATCCATAAGAAAAGGCTTGTGAGACGGTCTGCAGGGTATTCATGATTTTAAAAAATGCATGGGTCTAAAAAAAGCTGTAGTATGCTATTAACCCGGAAACGTGAGACTCTGTGAAAGGCTGTGGTAGCCGGCCAATCAAAGTCTTTGCGAGCTGCGTAGGGCCGTAGTGTTTTAGTCGCATAGTCAGGAATTTTGGCCGACGCACTTAAGCACGTAAGGGGGGATATTTTACCGCGCAAGGGGGGGTTATGTATCTTACGTGCTTACGTCTCTGCGTCTAAAACGACCCTAAATCGGCCTTTAGTCTGCTGTCCCCGTGTCTCATCTCGAGATCTATGCAGTGGTGTTCTCAACGACGTTGATGATGTCAGATACTCAAAAAATATGAGTTATCAGGCAATGTTTACTCAAACAAATACATTCCAATACAATTAAAACATCTTCACTTGCTCAGAAAACTAATACATTTAAAGTTGGGTCAACTAAATACCAGGTTTTAAGTATGAATACATAATGTTAATACGTTAGTAGAAATGTTTGGGTTTACAGTGCAGCAACATTTTATATGCAATTGGCAATGCTTCAAGTTGTTAACCCTAGTGATTTTAAGGTCATTGTACTCTGGGAGGAAACATGTGCTTACTGTAAGTTAGGGGCAGCATGAGTTGTGTTTAGGTGGTTGTAGTGCATTTTGCACCAAAGGTGTGGGGGGTGCAGAAGTGTGTGTCTGTAAAGCTCACTGTAGTAAGTGTTGGGAAAAGTGTTCATGGTTTTGGAAAAAATTTAAAGGAACTGAACATTTGCTAAAGCCTAAAGTTCTAGGAGGTCTTGGTTGCAATAGGCTCACTACAAAATGCTGTCAATGTGAAAAAACTACTCTATTCCTGTAGATAATATTAAAATATTTTGGACGTGACATCACCAGTCAAACTTTGCCTCATTGTGGAAAAAGGACGAACTCACAAATTTGTAAGTGTGGTGTTTTACTATTACAGTTTTTCACGATTGCTTTGGCACATTTTCCATTCACTGTTTACTTTTTCAAAACAGCTCACACACAGCCCTTAACAGAAGATGAATTGACTTAAACACTATATAATGTTTATAGAATGACACTACCTTCTCAAAATGTATCACACACCCAACAAAACAAAACATTTCCATCAAAACCTGCAATTTGTGCTCAATTGAAAAAGTATGTTTTCTCATTTATTTAACAATGGATAACAAAATTCAAACTACAGCTATCAATATCAACCTCTGAAATCATCACTTCAACTTTTGTGCAACACCCTCACCGTAATTACTTTTTTACCACTGGCAACATACTACAAATTGGGCTTTGTACTGAGCACTCTTACTTAAGGAAATATACTGTCAGAGAGTATTTGAAATCTGAAAATTTGTATTCATTAAAACATCGAAGTTCTGTTTTTGTATTGCTAAATACTATTACTGTAAATATATTCTAAACAAGGACCTGTCAACACCATTGATTTACATTTTTACTGTGTACAAAATGGCAAAGATTCTGACACAAAAACATTTATTGCAGTCATTTTACCACATTACTTGTATATACGTATATACTTGTATATATATGTAAGAAGTCAAAATTACAGGTTTCAAGATACAGTAAAATAGGCAGTGCAATAGGCTGTAAATACTGTAACCATACAGTAATCAGAATTCTACTGTATAGTCAGTAGACAGTAAATTACTTTAGTGAAACTACAGTACTACATTGTATTGTGGCAACACACTTTACAAAAGTATAGAAATGGTTGTTGCCAAGCGTGCAGATACAGTGAAACACAGTACAGTAAATTGACTGTAAAGGCCAGCAAAGTGTCATTGTCATTTCTGAACATACAAACAATTGATGCCACAGTATGACGGCTCAGGTTTGGCTGAACCCTTTGGCCAGCCTCTCTCATGGAGAGGTCGTGATTGACTGCGTGATCAATGACTGTTGCCCTAATTTTATTAGACAGTGGCCCCTCTACCTCAACCACGGCCTCTTCCTTGTCCTCGTCCTAGTACTTGTTGAGGTTGTTGGTGGCGGCCTCCTCGATCCATGCTTGGTATCAACTTCAATCTAGTGACCTCTTTTAGAGGTTGAGAACTACTTGATTAGTTGTGCACAGAGTTCACACAGGTGCTGACGATATTTAGGCCCAATCCCATTTCTAATCTCTACCCCTACCCTTACCCCTACCCCTTTGCCCTCGCTTTTTCAAACGGAGCCATAACGAAGGGGTAGGGAACGCTAGCCCTTCGAAATGGGATAGCCCTTCAACAATTACGTACGTCATCAGTACGAAGCGTCAGCTGTTACGTTACCGGAGAGCGACAGCTGTCACTCACCAGACTTAAACAAACATGGCGCCTGCAGCTGTTATTTACACAATGCAACATTTTATCAAACAAGTTTTAAAATCATGAATTACAAAGAAAATACTTTCATTTGTGTGATGCTTTCCCTGCTGTTTCCGACATTTTTAAATGGACTAGCGCGATGTTTGTTCTTTAATGATCACGGGTTCGCAATGCATTGAGGGAAATCAGTCTACCCCTCCGTTTGAAGTGTGCCCTCGGAAAATCTCCGTTTGGAGGGGTAGAAAGCGCTTCCCCTTCCCCTACCCCTCTGTCTTAACGTGAATTGGGATAGCACTACCCCTACACGTGAACGCGCAAAACGGAGGGGAAGGGGAAAGACGAAGGGGTAGGGTGTGAAATGGGATTCAGCCTTAGAATAATAGAGCGCAGTTTCAGTAGGCTGCTGCTAAGTGTGTTAACTGTTTTGAAACAGTATTTACAGCCTATAGCAATTCTTTTCACAGAATCAACACACTGGCCCACTTGGTGGCAGGGGTAGAATGTTCACTGCAGGATTGGTTTAGGGAGTTGGCACATGAGTTACAGGTTGTGGTCATTGTGTCATAATTTCAAATCGAGAAAACTGTAATTCGTTACTTTAGTCACACTGATGTATTTTTTTTTTTTTTTAGATATAACAGATCTCAGCACACTGCAGAAATTCATAGGCCTAGGCAACTTTTCATTAAGTAATGAAAACACAGCGGTATACTTTTTTTTTTCGGTACGACAGCCGCATCAATGTGACATTGTAACACATGCCTTTGACGAAACAACAAGCACTAACAATGCAGCACTGCCGCCTGTCAGTCATATCCGTCATATTCTCTTGGATGAGGAGATCACACACATCACACATATGTCCTTTGTGAAGCACATGTGCAAAAGGGCGGACATTGCTCAGTGTTCATACAACAACGTCATCATGGATAAACCTCTCAGCCTGAGGAAGAATCACCATGGCCATACCTAAGCAAATACATGACATTGACTAGCTCCACCAACAAAACCTATGCTTTACCTGGCTAACTGAGTAATCCTGCTTGGTGCAATACCCCCACCTGGACTGGTTTCTGGAAGGCAGATGTCTAACTGATGGGCGTTGTATACAAAACCATATAGCTGACATTAGTTACATTACCATGACTAGTGGGGCATTTTTTTTTTTTGCTGTAAACTCAACTGAGTGTTTGTGTTTGCTGGGATGATGTTTTTGTATTATTATGTTATAATTTCATTATAACAACCATACAGGTTTTTTTATTTACAAAGTTGTGCGATGTACTTTTTAAAATAGCTTTAGTTAATCCAACCAGATTTCTCTTTAGGGTAGCTCTTTAGGTAGCCGGTGTTAAGTAATTGGTAGCTTGTAAAGCTTTGCTTTCAAAGTAGCTTAACCAACACTGGGAATTATCATCGAAACTGTATCTGTATATCCACCCCCTCATAAAATGTCCTGACACAAACGACAGAGGGCGACAGGGGACTGCTAATGTTAGATCCCGAAGTTACTGTTATACTGCGAAACAACCTCACCTCAGTTGGAAACGTTCCGTTGCAGGGTACGTTAAGAGTTAATAGTTAGTTTTACACGAAGAAGACAGGTCTTATGTGTACTATCGCAAAAGGATTCATTGGTTTGTTTTCTTGCACCAAAAGTCAATTTCAGTATGCATGAAAGGAGGTCGCGCCATTTGCGACGTCTCGGATATCTCCTACTTCTACGGATCTTCAATGAGCCATTGTGGACATCAGCTCAGATGATCTGAGTAGAGGAATGAATGACCCCTTTTCTCCCTCCCTCCCTACCTCAGTTCAATTTAATCAGAACAGCTTTCGTAGCTGATTTGAGGAAAATAAATCTGTAATAGGAATGAAAGTATTGTATTTTATGGTGAAGTCTTTCTAACAATGCATTAGATTAAAAGTGCAGTAGCGTGTCTCTTTTATGATAACCTTCCAAAGAGCATTTATATCAGGAAGAGACAGGCAAAAGGAAGCAGTTGTATTTGTTTTGCAGGTGGAAGAAGTTTCTGACACATCTAACATGTAGGCTACATTAAACACTGTTGGGAAATATGGGGAATTAATGTTATATTTCAGTAAAAACCCATTTTTTGGAGAATGTTCAGATATCTACTTCATGGAATTAAAAAAAAAAAAGAATAAGGAAATAGAATGTTGTCCATAATAAACAGAGATTGCGGAAATAAAGTTTAAAATCATGGAATATTTGCTCATTGCATTGTTATTTATTTATAGTTACAGCTGTTTTTGATAATTGATTGTAGTTGTTGTTTTAATTTACTGTTGATATAGACTAGAGTGTATGCTAATCCACTAAATCCTTCATCACGTTGACGTAACACTCGGCGTAACATCAAAAGCGCTCGGCCGATCAATGCACGCGGACGGTATCTCTCCGTGCATAAAAGGAAACAAACCAGTATCAACGCGCATTCACTCGAAGGTGTCGACAAGGATTACCTCGCAACTCTAGACGAACGACATCTATGCACCCTCGCTGTGTGTAAACGTGAAGTAGTGTGGGGATTTGCAAGCGAAGAAATATTAGCCTTCAAGGTAGGAATAGCTTTATTTCCTCTCAATCTGAGTCTGAGTTTGATCATGATATTTATTCAAAGGCATTGTAATTCTTGTGATTTTTAAAACAGAGCTTCATTTATTGCACATAATGGTGAAAATCGTGAGATAATTTGTTTTGTAACCGGTAGAAAGAGTGCTACACTAACTTCAGCCAAGGATCTCTGTCCTTACCCTATTTTGTATTTACCTGGGCACAATACAGTGTCTGGTGCGTGTTCACGACCTGATTCTAACTGTATTTAGCTGTTACTTCTCGCAGAAAATCAGAGAGTGAGAGAGAGAATTTCTCAGGGAAAAAAACCTTACTCAATACCTCATATGCGGACATCTCCGGTCCTAAGCATTCAGTCATTCTCTCATTGTCCCCATATCTCTTTCCCCAGAGGTACAGGGAACGGGAGAGAAAGGCTCCATCATCCATCATTAAGCTTCATACTCCATGTAATTGTAACACGAGTAGCATGTCTTCTCTAGTCGCAAGATAAATCGTTTGGAGGGTCTAGAAGTAAGGGTTTTATTGCAAAACGTATGCCAGATCTGGATCAGTTCATGGTTGTCATGCGCTTTTGAAAAGAGTACCCATGGTTTTGGCTTCTACAGTAACTGAAGTTCATGTCCTCTTCAGTTTGCACAACCCTGTGGTGTGACACACCTGTGTGACTCCATCACTTCCTGTCTTCCCAGTCATGCCCTACCCTACCCCAGAATCCGACTGGGTCTGTTTAGTCATGCTTAGTTGCATTTACTTAGTTTATTTGGAGTTTGCATGAATGTTGATGTGTGAGTCTATGTGCAGTGTGTGTGTGTGTGTGTGTGTGTGTGTGTGTGTGTGTGTGTGTGTGTGTGTGTGTGTGTGTGTGTGTGTGTGTGTGTGTGCAGGCAGTACTTCCTTCATACTTTCACTGTTGCCTGCTGTTTGCAAGATGGAATGGGGAAAAACTCAAAATAAGGAAGTGATTGTCAAGGACCATATAACTCATCGAACATCCCAGTTACACAAGCCACAGCTCTGGCTCCCTCCCCATGCCCATTTGTCACCAGAGGCCTGTTTGGATGCATATTTTACAATTTGATGGATTCACAATGACTGCATTGTAATTTACCTCTGAATGTCTGTTGGGTCATTCTCCTGCCTGATCGGTGGCCGAGTTGGCTGCTGGGTGATTTGGCTGATGGCCAGCGATTGTATGGTAAAAGGAAGTGGGTATAAAGTTGTTGCTGCCAGTAAGGGCTATTTGTGTCGAAGGCAAGGTTAGATTCAAATTTGATCCCAAACATTATCCCAAAACTCCCAGGAGGATCTAAAAAAAAGAAACTCAAAACGGGGAACCGTGAATAATGATACATCATAAAAAAGGGTGCATCATGGCTGTCATTTCCATGAACTCACACAACTCCTCAGCCTTTTAACCAGCTGTCACAAGCCATCTATTGAGTACTGTTCAATCTCATCAAATCTTTGCCGCTGCTCAACTCATTTTCACGATCATGAATAGGCGCCCGTTCCTCTGCAGAAGGGTTCAGCATTCAGATAGGCTTACCCTCCAGAATCCGTCCCCAGGGTGCATCCCCAGGTTAGTGTTAATTAGTAAGTGTTAATTAGTTAGTGTGGTCATGCCCCAGGAGAGTACCTGGAGCTTTGGTGTGAGCGAGAGAAAGGCCTCCTCACACTGGTGCGGCACTGTCTCAGAGATGGATGTTCCCAGATAAGTGCCTCATAATACCAATGCATTATGAAACAGGCGAATCAACTCAACCCCCACCTCAACACAACCAAACCCAACCTTACCTGAAAAGAACATTCCTTAGATGCTTTGCTTTGACTCAGGACAGGGTTGCCAAACCTGGCAGAGTATTATGGTGTGGAGCCCGTTCTTTTTTCTATCTCAGTTCACCTAACTTACTATCTGAATTTTGGCACACTGAGTTCTGATATTGAGAAATACTCTGTGAAATTACTTCAAAAAGGTGTGTTATGAAATTCTTACTTTATTGCCACACAGCCTTTTCTCATTCCAACCACCCTGCCTTGCTTGTGTGTGTTATGGAAACTGAGAAAATGTTGAGACTTTTTTAAACCTTGCCAAGTCTACTCATATTGTTGTAATGTAGTCACATTCATTCTAGCCTCTCTTTTAACACAAATGTCTATGGCATTGTCTGTGCTTAATTGTTTTGTAGCGTTGTCGGTGACTCACGTACTGTATATGTAGCTACATACAGACATACGACCCCTAACACATGCAGTGCATACAACACAAACTCACAGTCACTTAGATGTACACTTGCATACAATATGTACACATACATGTACACCCTAACATACACACAACACAAACTGTGCATATGGAATTGTGTGTGTGTGTTATGAGTGTATTCTGATTGTGCTGACAAGCCTTGTTCACTGTATTCTCTCTGAAGTGGAAACACGGCTTGGGAAAGTGTGAATCATTTCTCGCCCAAGTCCATGTAGACCGCTTTGGTAAATATTTGAACAATATTGGGTTCTGGGCAGAGTTGTAAGAAGATGAAACGAAGCTGGCTCTGCAGGGAGGAGGCAACCCAGAAAGGAGCCAGTTCTGGGACAGATGTGTCTCGAATCTGGCCTGTAACCACCGAATTGGCACCACATCATGGCCAGATCTGTTACTGGGGCAGCTAGGGCTATGAGGAAGGGAATCTTTGTGAATGTTTTTTTTTTTTTTTTCTGGCTTAGGCTGATCTCCTCTCCTGCTCCTAATGAGGAACTGAAGGGCTGTCTGAGGCATAGACATGTATAGGGTCTGAGGTCTCACGTATCCCAGGATGCCGTTGGTGGTATTTGCATTGGCGCCCTGTCGAGTCGAGCCCCGAACAGCAGCTTGATTTCCCTGTCAAAAACCTGTCTGACTCCAGAGTAAAGTTTGG
The DNA here is from genome assembly GCF_963457725.1 of Sprattus sprattus. NCBI lineage: Eukaryota > Metazoa > Chordata > Actinopteri > Clupeiformes > Clupeidae > Sprattus > Sprattus sprattus. The sequence goes on from NC_137911.1 coordinate 12,609,577, forward strand.
AAATCGGGAGAGAAATTGGCAGCGAGTCAAAGTCTGCCAGCCACAGCAGGCAGCAAAACGAACTAAAAGGGAAAAAAAGACGAGAACAAGGTAGACCTGGAGTGGTGAGAAATAGAAGGATAGAAGACAGGAGACAGAGAGATTGAGTGAGTGAGACAACGTGTGTGAGAGAGCGGCTGACATATTAAGAGGATGGAGTGATTTGATTGTGAAGTGGTGTGGTATCGGTTGCGTGCCTCTAAAGCCCTTCTCGCCGTAAGGATCCATGACTCATTCTCATGCACGCACAGACCCCGTGCCCCGACCGACCGCTCCCAAACGCACGACACACGGCAGCGCGAGGGAAGTTAGCCGAAGACAAGTCAAAACATGAATGCCGATAAATGTATTTCTAAAATCTGATTCCCACCAAGGCTAATGTCTAAACACGCCTTTTGAGAAAGGTCAAACGAGAGTAATATTCAAGAGAAGCTGGTGCTCACTTTGTGAACTGTGTTTGGCGAGTTCGTTCTTAATTTGCACATTAGAACGGTGAGTTGACTTTTTGGGAAGATATCGCACTCCGCATAGTACCTACCTGTATTTATATCCACACATTCATATTAGTCTCTCCCGCGCTGAGCATCTGGGGCAGCATAAGGGGAGGCACATTTTGAACTCAAACTCAAACAGACACCACAGAAATGCTGAGAAACCCAAAATAAACACAGAGATGGAAATAGACACACAATTACACAGTTGCCATGTTCTTTGGCTTTGTCGAAATGAATTATTTTAAGGTCTACCTGAGGCCAAAATCTGTCCAAATGTTCTATGGAGAGTACAATTTGAGCTAAAAAAAACAGACACAAGTCCACACATTTTTTGAATTGAGCTTCTGCATGAGGTTGCATATCTGGATGGGTTAAGGTCAGAGTGCGAGTCAAATTGTATTCATAGGCTGGAGTTTGATGTGTAGTTTGTGTAAGATGACGTAGATTGTGTTGGTTCATGTAAGTATGGCCTGGACCATGGTGGATTTGTGCTTGCTGGCCAATCTGATGGTCTGATTCAGTTTAAATCAGTGTGTGCACAACTGTAATTTACTTGTAAAGATATTAGTAATTTTCTTTTTCTCTCCGTCTAGCTCTTTCCATCACTGTCTCCCTCCTCTTCCTTCTGTCTCAATCTCTCTACATTCCTTTACATTGATCTCTCTCTCTCTCTTTCGCGCATGCTTTCTATTTTTGTCGTTCTCTTCCCTCTCTCCCTTCCTAATCGACCCCTCTTTCCTTCTCTCCCCACAGCATGACAGACGTGATAAACACCAGAGAGCCTGGTCGGGAGGACTTCAGTGTGGACGGGGCCCCTGGGGAACAGGGCATCGCCTTCCAGGTCATTACACTACCCAGCAGATCAATCAGTCAATCAACCAATCCATACCAATCAGTCAGTCAATGAGCAAATTACTATATTATGTGACTCCTTGATGACCAGTTTCGTGTACTAGATTGCGCAGCCGCCAGCATCTGTCGATTTTAGTCAATGAGACGTTTTAGTGAGGCTAATCAAGCCTAATTATGGGCAGTTTCAATCTATCAAACAGTCAATGCAGTTTGTAACCAGACAAAGAACAAAAGCTCCAACAGCAATACTCTTGTTTCTAGGCTGCATCAGTAGAGCTGAACTCAACTGAATGGAGTCTTTCCAAATGAAATGAATTGAGTTACTCTTTGCTGTCTTCCAGATCTTTCCGGACAGCCGTGAGCGCTACCCGAAGCTGTCCAAGCGTCTGCCATCCATCGTGGTGGAGCCCACGGAGGGGGAGGTGGAGAGCGGAGAGCTACGGTGGCCCCCAGAGGACCTGAGGACCACCGATGTATCCCACAGACCCACACACACAAGTGCCACTCCAGAGCAGAATGCACACGAGCAGAGAGGAGGTGAAGGATGCACAAACACACACACACACAAGCTTACAACCACAAACAAACACACTTACAGAAATGCACAGGCTCAGACACACACACACACACACACACACACACACATGCACAGGCAAAGACACAAACACACTATTCCAGAGCAAACTGCACAAGAGCTGAAAAGAAGCAAGGCATAGACACACAGACACACATACACACAGACACACACACACAGTCACTACTTGACACCAGACTATACAGTATAAGGCCAGAAGACAGACACAAACAAATGAAGGCGCATCACAAACAGTCAAGACCACTCACTCACCTAATGTAACCAACATTGCTTCACCCCATCCTTCATAGGTCTCGATCCTTGTGACTTTGTGACCCTGGGGTCCTGGGAGCTAAATGCTATGTTTGTTAGCTTTGTTGCTAACATCCCTCTCGAGTGCCTGGGGTGAGAGTGGTCACCTGCTCATTATTACTCGGAACACCATCAGCCTGTGCTGCTCATACGTGTGTTGTCATTAATCCATCCAAACCAAGTTGTTTCAAATTATCAACGCAAAATCTACATGAAATCATTCTTACTGTACTGAAAGACATGTCGTGGCATATCCTGCAAGAGATTCGATTCAATTCATTTAAATTCATGTCAGTTCAGTTCAGTTTAGTTCATTAGGCTCTGTCTTCAACATGCAGCTGCAGGTAACACGTGTTCCTCGTGTGCAACCACCCCCACCCCCCCCACCCCCCTTTAATGTCCAGGTGTCTGCCACAGGTGTAAGGTTAGTGCTGATTCAATGCCAGCAGGACTGGGAGTAATGACAGACTACGCTGAAAGTTTACTGAGGTTTGGTGAAGTTTTCTGTGTGGCTTTGTCTCAGAGGCTCACAGTGTATCGCTGGTAGATGACAGCTGTCAGAATTAAGGCTGACAAGACAGCCAGACAGGCGTGATTGAGCCTTCTCCACACTGTCAGAATAACTTTCTCTCAACGTTCACCAATGTGTGAGTGTGTGTGTCTAGCTTTGTCAACATCCAAGTATGCCAATGTGTATGTGTGTAAGTGTGTGTGCGCGCATGTGTGTTTGGCAAGTCTAGAGTGAGGGTGTTTGTGTGTATGTGTTTACCTCTGGTTTTCAGTGTGAGACAGTCCTTCCAAGACTGAGGACATGCACTACTTAAAATAGCACTGTAATGCATTTTTCCCTTTGGAAGCTCTGCCCCTTTGGCACATACCATTAATTATTATTAATTTAATCTTTCAATTCAGTTCAGTTCCATTATTTTTAATTCAGTTTAGTTCAGTTCAATTATTTTCAATTCAATTCAATTCAATTCAATTAAATTCAGTTCAGTTCAGTTCAGTTCAGTTCAGTTCAGTTCAATTCTATTCAATTCAATTCAGTTCAGGTATTGGAAAATTGTTTTGGTTTTTTAAATCGTTTTCTTTTTAAAAATTGTGAGGACACCAACAAAATAGCTAACAATACAAGGCAAAAACATATAAATACAGTCACACAAACATCGATGGTCAACATTGATGCAGACAAAGGGATGTTTATTCGTGAAAAATAAATAAATAAATAAAACCGAATCTAGTGCTGTGTGTGATTGAGCTAGTTAAATTCTCATCTACAGCAATAATTACCATCAACTTTCTATTCTTTCCTCAACCATAATCATCATGAGCAATCAACACAACACAATAGCTATCAAAACAAGATTTATGCTTTTGTACCAGAGGTAGAAAGTACTGGTTCAAAATGATTTCCCTGTATTTTGTGTCCAATATCTGGAGTTATACATAGTCAATAATTGTGATATGATATTGTTATGTCATTCGGCACTAGCTACCCTAACAACTAATTAACATATTTATGTTATCTGCCATGACATGGCTCATAAATACTGTAACAGGTGAGTTAAGTGAGAGGACCTCTATTGGCATAATGAAGATGTATTTACTGGAAAGCAGTTGAAGTGACACTGCTACCTGGTGCAGACTTGTGGATTATTCAATATTTAATTAACTTTATCTCATCTCTTCCTTTGTTCTCTACTCTTCTTTTATTCTTTTCTCTCCTTTTCCAACTTCTCTCATTCTCTTCCATCCTTATTACCCCTGCTTTCGTGTCCTTTCATATTCTCTCATGTCCTCTCTTCTCCTCGCCTCATCTTATTCACTCGCTCTCCCGCTCTCCTCTCCTCTCCTCTCCTCTCCTCTCCTCTCCTCTCCTCTCCTCTCTTCTCTTCTCCTCTCTTCTCTCCAGCTGAGGAGCAGGCCAGTGGTGTGGATTCCTCAGAAGGCCCTGAGCAAGACTCATACTGAAGAGGAACCAGCCATCCCATCTCACCCAACCCCTCCTCCTCCACCATCCCACCCTCCACCCCTAGTCCTCACTGTGACTGTGTGCCTCCGCAGGCAGAAAGAACACACTTCCTCCCTCTCCATCCCAGCCACCTCCGCGTGTGTCCACTCCCCACCTCTCTCTGTCTCCATCCCTCCCCCCTCCACTCTCTTACTCTCTTCGCTTGGAGACACGCTTCAAGGCTCAAGGGTCTGCTGACTGATAGCGATAGGGAGTCTGGAAATGAAATCTCTGCTGCTTATGAGGGGGGTGCTACGACCTGATGGCTCACAGTGCCAAAGCAGAGGAATAACTCACTGGAATTACTTCTTATCGAAACACTAGTTCACACTCGCCAGATAGCTCTGTTTTATTTTGTTATTTTATTTCTATCTGTGGGTTAGATCACCCATGAGATGTTTTGTGTGTACAATACACTGAAATTTCCTGTGACAAATACTGGTGAAAGGGATAACCTGAATGCCACTCTGTGTTTGTCTGATGGAGAGTACTGCTGTAGATGGTGGGTGTTTAGAAACGGAACAAGTCTGAAAGCCCACATAGTGGATGTCTGGGAGAGGGGACATGTGTGCAGGGTGTCTGAAAGAATCCACCACTTACTTGAAACTTCAAAAGTGTCTGCCAGTCTGTCATGCCAACTCGTCATGCCACACTCTCATCTCAAAGTCCTTTATAGTTTACTCTCTCTCCGTGTGTCACAGTCTCTATCTCATTCTTTTTTTTCCAAAATGAACACACACACAAACACACAAACACACACACACAATGCACCTGTTGATCTAGATAGTGCCTTCAGCTTCTTTGTTGGTTTTGCTTAGAAACAAACAGAACACAGATGCATTCACCTAAAGTAAGAAATATATGGCAAATATTCATTAGTGAAACATCTACTTGTTACATTAAAACAGTTCCAATAATAATAATTTCCAGCTGTCATAATTAGATAACACTTCTGTGTATATTATGTATTTAGAGACTAAATAATTACATTGTGTTTTGTCAACATGGACTAGTGTAATATGACAAGTGTTGGCTCCTAGTGTAAGATGTTGGTGAATCATATGTAATTAAAAATATAATGTAACAAGTCAATAGAGAATGTTTATGCTTCAGGAGGAAAGATAATGATCTTTTTAATAAACTCTAGGCTAAAAAACAAAAACATTTTGACTTTTTTTGCATTTGAGGATCTGAAATGTGACACACTCTGTCAAGGCTTTGAAAGTATTTGATTTGTATACTATTTGTATGAAGTAATATCAAGGAAACAGTTAGTGTATGTTTGTGTGCTTCAATTAAGGTTTGGTCGCTCCACTTTCCAGGTAAGAACTGTTGTCAGCATAATCTCTTAGTAAATGTTACAATTTGTCCAAATGCCACAGCACACTTTCGTCTGCTATTTTCTTTAACATTTACAAATCGGCTCATGGGCATGCATTCCATCATGTTTATAGAACATAACAAACAACAAGTGTTTAAAACAAACAAGTGTTTTTTTCCCCCACTTTGATTGCATTTGTAACAGCCCTGACGTGTGGGCCATAACATGATACACTCTCTGCACTCATAGAGCACATTGTGGGCGTGCAGGTACTCCTGCATTGCCTGTGTATCCCCCTGTTTTCTCTCTCATTCCTTTCTTTTTCCTCTTCTCTATTCTTCATTTGGCCGTGACCTTTCTGCCGACAGCTCTGTGATGAGCACTTCAGTGCCAAGAAGGAGGTCACGCACAATGAAACGAGAGTGGTTGACGAACAAAGAAAGAGGGTGTTTGTGTGTGTGTAGGTATCTGTGTTGGTGTGTGAGACAGAAAGAGACAAAGTCGGTAAAGTCTTTTTCAAATTAAAACGTTTACAAGCTATGCCAAGTCCTCAAAAATTGACGACCATGGCTGAAAGCCCACCTCTGTTCAGTCCTGTGACAAAATGCAACAGCCAGACCAAACATACCGCAGATGAATTGTTAAGATGAAGATGCCTGCTGAATCCTAGACAACTTTTCTAGGATTAACTTGACCTCTGCACATCATTGTGGTGACAGCCAGGAATACCAAGCTGAGCGTTAATCTTCAATCAATACAAACTTCCGCTCCTCTCTCTGTTTCATTAACATCTACTCAGACTTGACACTTGTTAACTCCTTTGGGGCTGGGGGATTGAAGTAGGCCTACTTTGTGTCCCTCTGCTCCGTGTGCAGTCTTGTGAATTACATAAAATAAGCTACACTAACCTACGAATGAGTGATGTGGGCTATATCTATCAAATAAATTATACTACATTTAAATGTAAGATGTGCAGCATTTTGCAGCCTCAAAGTTGTCCAAACTATGAAACGACATGCAGGTTGTCAGCACCACACATTTGGGTTATGGTCAGCTTGTGAATATTTCCGTCCACCTCAGTTTGTGATGCGTAAAGTTGCGCGGCGTCGCCATGGTGACTACGCCACTAGCTCAGGCCTGGCTGATGAAAAGAAGCACTTGACCTATTTTCCTTAAACCTAGAATGGCGTTTCCGAATGCAAACGTAGTCAGCTCCCTCATTATTATCATCATCATTATAATCACAAACACCTGCCGCGTCCCTTCTTTGTGCACTCGGCCTTCCTTGTGGTTTGTTTCGATTTCGATTATCTCCGCGTCTCTAAAGTGTCTTTCGTTGTCCTGGGATAAAGATGCAACAGACGCCCACTCGTGGCAGTGTTTAAGTGGCCTTTGAAGGATCTTAATAAAGGTGCGATGCGTTTGTTGGCGCAGGTAAAAAGTGAGTTTTGTTTTAGAGCAACAGCTTTTATCTCGTCTCCCCTCCCCTCTCCCCTTTCTCTCAGCCCATGACAGCTTCAAACGGCGGATTTCAAAGCAAGTCATGATGGGGCAGAAAAGCTATTTAAAACGCTCTGCCCCAACGCCTGCTCCCCCCTCTCTCTTTATCTCACACACACTCATAGATACAATACATACACACACAGTGTAGCATAGTCAGAAATATTAATTTGGGCGTGCCTGTGAGATATCAGGTGTGCAAGAACAAAGCAAAAAGTGATAAACCATAACAGTTGTTTACACTAGATATAATTAAAATGGTATTCAGATAATTTGCCTATCAGTTTTAGATCATTACATTGGACAGAAGGCTACTGGTTTTGTTGCTTAGCAACATGTGATCGTTTCAAGAATTAAGTTGGCGGAGGCGAGCTGCAACATTATTTCTTCATTTAATGCAACAATGATTTTGTCTGGGAATTCCCCGCCCCTTCACTGCATTTCATTTGCTCAGTTAGTCTGGCAAACTACTAAATGGAGGTCCACTTCACTCACGTAATTGGACACGCCTTTAACCAATCAGACCAACGATACTATACAACGATACAACGATAGGTAATAAAGCAAACACATATTTTTTCTGTATGAATTGTTTCAGAGCAAGTTTCTGTTTTATTTTCAAAGAAAACTTGCCTTTGAAATCATCTAAGACAGCCGCGAGAGCAGTTTATAGTTTGCTGTGCTTTTCTATTAGGTTTCGCTTTTGATACTAGACGTGGTTATTTTAAATCCGCCAATGGCGCGCCAGGTAGCCAAAAAGCCAGTTTGTGATTGGTCCCAGAGATCCTGAGAATGCTGTAATGAACGGCTGTGCAATCTTTACCAGACCCTTTTCAGAGGCAAAATCAAATTGGCCGGAGAAGAGGGGCGGGACTTCCCAGACAGACTAACAATGATTTCCTTAATAACATAATAACTGTTGCATAAGAGCAATATCAAACCGGAAGTTGTGGCGACTGGCGACTGCAATGGCCAACTCACTGAGAATATGCACTACATCACATCAGATTTTCAAGCAAAGGGACGCACCACCATAAGGAGGCAGCCATAAGACGGCCACAAACCTAGCTGGCTGTTTTTGTATGTTCCTCTCCCGATACATGTGCCCTGAAAAAAATTCCAGACTTAAATTACCTACTTTTGACTCCTTTGCATTTAGCATTTGCATTATCTTTAGCCAGCTATCTTGCCGTGATCTGTCACTGATCGACAAACTGAATAGCATAAATAGCATTGGGTGCAATCATCTTCATATCGGGATAAACTGATCCTACCTTCTTTAGTAGGCCTGTGGTGGCATGTAAGTCTACTAACTGGGATGCATTCCATGCTTTTTTAAACTGCTTACACACTGAAACCTGTCAGTCAGAAACATCTGTAAACCTATAAGCTAATTCTCAGCCTTTCAATTTCATTAAACACTTTTTGCATAGTTCCCTTTGTAAGACACAATGATCAGTCCCTGAGCACGTTGCCCTTCAACATGCAAGACACACATAGGCCTGGTTGTGATTTTGAAGGGACATGGGAGATTGGGCACAGTCAGAAAAGACTAAGTTGACAAAACACCTTAACATCTACAGCTAGCTAAATAGCACACACTCATTATTATTAAGTTACTGGCTAGAAAGTTGTTAAAATTGACTATCCATTCATCTGCAGGGACAAATTAAACAGTTTCCATTCCTAGTTCAGTCAATAACAGATTCTCACTAACCATTGTTTTGTTTTTCTACTACCCCTCCTATCGCCTGCACTTTCAATTCAAGTACTATGACAGACAGTTGTGCAGTGTTTCATTGTGTTTCATGGTGCTACACTGTAGCCTAATAATGAAGCTCAGAGCAAGCTAATGTTAAGGGGACCCCATGTGGGGTCCAGGAGTCAGGACATGTCATTGAAGTCTTCTGTATGAAATCATAGATTTCAAGGGGGCGCTCACGGAATTGTAATTGCTGTGGAATAACGTCAACAGCTGTCCTTGGTGGCCCCCTTCCAGCTTGAGACTGTCCGATCCCGGCTGGGGATGTACGCTTAAGATTTTGATGGGGCAGGCACATCCAGGCACACCCATGGATACACTAGTGACACACACACACTCACACACACACACACACACACACACACACACACACACACACACACACACACAAACAGACACACATGCACACACAAACAGACACACATGCACACACACACACTCACACATAAGTAGACTCTTTACAAACAATTTTCTCCATCACAGATGGCAAGTACAAATCAGATAGTTTGAACCCATGCAATTCGTCAAACACACAAACACACATATGCTCACACAACAATAACACACTCACAAACATACACACACACACACACACACACACACACACACACACACACACACATACAGTGGGGTTGTTATGCTTACCCTCCCAGCCAGATTTCACACTTTCAACACACACACACACACACACCACACACACACGCACGCACGCACGCACGCACGCACGCGCACGCACACACACACACACACACACACACACACACACACACACACAGATCCACAAATGTGAGAGGAGAGAAAACACAGATATTTACAGAAAAATCAAAGTATCACTGGACAGAGACAGACAATTTTGAAATAAAACAATAGAATCAGAGCGAAGAGAGAGAGAGAGAGAGAGAGAGAGAGAGAGAGAGAGAGAGAGAGAGAGAGACGCAACACAAAAAATAGCTCACAACTATAATAGTTTCAATTAATTTATGAGGAAAAAGACAAATACACATTCATCTGGTTCTGTTTCCAGCTGGGATGACTGCAGTGCAGAAATTAATTTGCTAACTCTGGTCATGTGGTAAGGGAATTCAAATTCAAAACAGGAGATGGCAATGCACACAAACACTCCAGGGTACTCTCCAGTGATGAGAGCTTCAACTGTAACCTTTCTTAATGCGTTCTAAATGTCAGCTCAATCAATTCCACATCAAAGAGCGCTGTACTAAGGTGTGCATGTGTGTGTGTGTGTTTCTGTGTTTGGTCGTGTATGTGTGTGTGTGAAAGCGAGAATGAGTGTCCTTGACCTATATAAGAAGACTAACCATAATTTTTAGGTTCTTGGTCTTAACATATGTATACATATGTCCTCACCCCGCCACAGAATAAAATGCCACTTTGACAAAATCAGGTGGTTGTTTGGCAACCATAAACACATTACAGATCCTACAAACAATGCGATCTCTGTAAGGATGACTGATAACAGCTCACTGATGTAGCGGCCCAATCAGAATGATTGATCACAGTGTGTGATTATTTTCTTAAGAGGCCTCTATATTTAGAGAGAAAGAGAGTGAGTGAGAAAGAGAGAATAAAAGAGAGAGAAAGAGAGGTGAAGAAAGGGGGAGAGAAAGGGTAATTAGAGCTGTGTATTGAACCTAGGATGCACCCAAAGGATCTTAATATCATGACAAATCTTCACAGGTGTGTATTGTGCTGAGCTCACAACGGATCTATGTAGGTAATTATACGCTGTGTGTGCTTGACTGTGTTTGTGTGTGTGTGTGTGTGTGTGTGTGTCAACCTGCCTACCTGTTTTACCACCCTTTATAGAATGATAAGAACATTACAGTAATATGCTTTTGATGAATATGATGCATTTATTTCTATGTGCATTTGTCTTGTATACAAATATGTTCTGTATTATTTATTATTAGAACTACATTCATACCTCACAATTAAGACAAATTCCATGTGGTGTATGGTACTTTGGACACTGTTCTTTGAACCACTTAATAACAGTGTTACATTACATAGACCAAAGAGTAAAGTACACACAAAGTGTTTGTGGTAAAGTGTTTGTGTGTGTGTGTGTTAATTAATACTGCTATGGAAGAGGTGCTACCAAAAGATGTGACTATGTTTAAGCATTCATGCATATTGCATGATGTATTTTGTAGCACCCCTGATGTTGTGCTTTCAGACAAAGGTCAAAAATAAGTGTTTTATCTTTTAAGTTATGTTGTGATACTGACCTATATGGCCGTCCCCCGACCTAAGCTTAGATCCATGGGTGACCGCGCCTTTGCTGCTGCAGCCCCTAGACTGTGGAATAGCATTTCCCTCTCTATTAGATCTGCCCCCTCTATTCAATCTTTCAAGTCCAGGCTCAAAACACACTTTTATTATTTAGCATTTGGATCCTCCAGATCTGAATTGATGATTTGCACACTTGTACTGTGTATATAGATGCTTATGTGGGTATTTTGTTTCTGTTTTTATTTGATTCTATATTTTATTGTGATTGCATATTGTATTGCTCTGGTTGTACAGCACTTTAATGTGAGTTGTTTTTAAATGTGCTTAATAAATACATTTGACTTGACTTGATTTGACTATATATGGACATAGACTTCTCTGATAAACAAATCAAGTACCAGCCCTTACTAGCAAATATCAGTAAGCTGTGGCATGTCATTGGTGGTATTGACATTTGGCATCCTTGGGCATGTTCCCAAACTAACAATTGATAGTTTTCAGTGACGTCAATACAATTGTAAGCTGGCGGGCAAAAGGAACAGCGAAACAGTGGACAACTTCGAGCAGTGCCTACTCAACTACGATTGCCATCAACCACAGACCATACCACTATAGCCAGACAGAAATATTCAGAAGGGAAAACAAATTAGGAACTTGTCATACATGTACTGCAGCCGTCCTGACATTTTTATTTCGTTAACCTCCCCAAAGTCCCTGTCTGAGCTCCAGTGTGGAGATATTTACATCTATAGGAAATCCGTCCACATACACATCTCAAAAACTGAAAGCCTACAAAAGCACAGATAGTTATTTAATTTTCAGAAGTTGTTGGGTTCAAAACGATGTCGTCTGGAAGGTGAAACGAAAAAACATCTTCATAATCAGAGCAAATGAGTGCCATTTAATAGCTAGGTACCAGTTAGCGAGGTACCTGCTGTAAGCTAGCAGCCGTTAGCCTACCCAACGATGTTCTTTATTATTTGACCCAATTCTCTGGTTTAAACAAGCACGAAAGCCTTCTCTAGCCTTCTCTTCCCATATATTTTCTACTGACATTGTAGTATTACTAGTTGAATGACAAAATACACTACCTAGCCTACTTACTTGCTTAGGTACTTACCATATCAGCAGCTGGGTAATCCAATTTGAATCGTGTTCATGCTTTGTTTCTTGTCTTTATTACTTGATTTATTCCCATTTTAGGCAGTTATTCTGATAAATTAGGCGACCAGAACAGGGTGACTGCTTTTATTTCCAGCTCCAAAAGTAAGGCTACTTTACTGTGTGTCCAAGAAAAGTTTACCCAGAAGGACGTGTCTACATACAATCAGCTGGCAGCCACAGCGAAATATACAGCCGCGGAAAAAATTAAGAGACCACTTCAAAATTATCAGTTTCTCTGGTTTTACTGTTTATTGGTATGTGTTAAAGTAAAATGTACATTTTAGTTTTACTCTATAACCTACTGGCAACATTCCTACCAAATTTCAAATAAAAATATTGTCATTTAGATCATTTATTTGCAGAAAAATGACAATTGGTCAAAATAGCAAAAAAGATGCAGTGTCTTCAGATCTCGAATAATGCAAAGAAAACAAGCTCATATTCATTTTTAAACTACACAATACTAATGCTTTAACTTAGGAAGAGTTCAGAAATCAATATTTGGTGGAATAACCTTGATTTAAAATCACAACTTTCATGTGTCTTGGCATGCTCTCCACCAGTCTTTCACATTGCCGTTGGGTGACTTTATGCTACTCCTGGCGCAAGAATTCAAGCAGCTCGGCTTCTTTTCATGGCTTGTGACCATCCATCTTCCTCTTGATCACATTTCAGAGTTTTTTTTATGGGATTCAGGTCTCGAAATTGGGCTGGCCATGACAGGGTCCTGATCTGGTGATACTCCATCCACACCTTTACTGGCCTGGCTGTGTGGCATGGAGCATTGCCCTGCTGGAAAAAACACTTCTCAGAGTTGGGGAACATTGTCAGAGCAAAAGGAAGCTTGTTTTTCTTACGGGACAACGTTGTACTTTGCCTGGCTGAGGTTTGTAAAAGACCATAAGGATTGAACCAAAGTGGACTGGAGGGTCTCCTAGTTCGTCTTCTCTGATGAGTCCAATTTTCAGCTTTGCCCAACACATGGTCGTCTGATGGTTAGACAGAGACCTGGAGAGGCCTACAAGCCACAGAGTCTTGCACCTACTGTGAAATTGGACTCATCAGAGAAGACGAACTAGGAGACCCTCCAGTCGGCTTTGGTTCAATCCTTATGGTCTTTTACAAACCTCAGCCAGGCAAAGTACAACGTTGTCCCGGAAGAAAAACTTGCTTCCTTTTGCTCTGACAATGTTCCCCAACTCTGAGAAGTGTTTTTCCAGCAGGGCAATGCTCCATGCCACACAGCCAGGCCAGTAAAGGTGTGGATGGAGTATCACCAGATCAGGACCCTGTCATGGCCAGCCCAATTTCGAGACCTGAATCCCATAAAAAAAACTCTGAAATGTGATCAAGAGGAAGATGGATGGTCACAAGCCATGAAAAGAAGCCGAGCTGCTTGAATTCTTGCGCCAGGAGTAGCATAAAGTCACCCAACGGCAATGTGAAAGACTGGTGGAGAGCATGCCAAGACACATGAAAGTTGTGATTTTAAATCAAGGTTATTCCACCAAATATTGATTTCTGAACTCTTCCTAAGTTAAAGCATTAGTATTGTGTAGTTTAAAAATTAATATGAGCTTGTTTTCCTTTGCATTATTCGAGATCTGAAGACACTGCATCTTTTTTGCTATTTTGACCAATTGTCATTTTTCTGCAAATAAATGATCTAAATGACAATATTTTTATTTGAAATTTGGTAGGAATGTTGCCAGTAGGTTATAGAATAAAACAAAAATGTACATTTTACTTCAACACATACCAATAAATAGTAAAACCAGAGAAACTGATAATTTTGAAGTGGTCTCTTAATTTTTTCCGCGGCTGTATATATATTTTTTTTAATCAGCTGGCGGTAGCGGGTTTTAAATGCGATAAAAAACTAAATCCGGGCTGGTCTCCTCGCCGATTTAATTCTGCTTCATCTCAACTGCAACAGGCAGCCTTGCTGTGTGTGTGTGTGTGTGTGTGTGTGTGTGTGTATGTGTGTGTGTGTGTGTGTGTCTGCTCCATCTCAGCTGTAACAGGCAGCCTTGCTGAGTGGCGCAGGTGATGTTTCGTGTACCAATGAGTGTCAATTTAACCTCTGGAAACATTTGAATCCCTTTTGTTGGCAATGTGTGTGTATTGTGTTCATGTTAATTGTGCATTTATATTGATGTGTGTACATGCAGTAGGATGAGTAGCAGTGGTAGTAGAGGTCTTTGTGTAGAGCAAGGGTTTTCAACTGGCTTTGTCCCAGGGACCACCATTCTGACTAGAAAGTAATCCGGGGCCCACTGGTCTGTGCTCGCGTGCGTTCGTGCGTGCGTGCGTGTGAGGAGAGACGTGTCAGTGTGAAATCTGGGCATGGTCCATTCGTGGTGAAATGGTAGACAGCGACAGTCTAGTATCATTATCTGATCCAACCCTCGCCCTGTACTTATTCTTCAAGTACACCAGTATAGAAAAAACACTGTCACACAGGTAGATAGTTGGAAAGGGCAAAATATACCTCATTGCTTTTGCAGAAAACTCTGGAAATTCTGTCTGGCAACTTTTGAAATATGAAAATCATGTAACTTAAATCATCTGTTGTATGTACTCAATAGGCTTGGCATTCAAGAAAACGTGATGTGTCTCCATACGCCGCAATATGGCTGAAACACACCAAACGCGTTTCTGAAAACGTGACGGTACCAAAACCATTGTTTCCTATGGTGCGGTACGCCTTTCAAGCATTTTTAGGTGCGCTTAAAAGTTGAAATATTCTCAACATTTCAGCACAAGGCTTATCAATGGCACACTCGGCCAGGCAGGTTGCCTGCGGCTGTTTTGCCCGTTGCACTTTGCCAAGATATTTTTGAAGTGTTTTAGAAACGCGTTTGGTGTGTTTCAGCCCATAGTTTCGACGGCTTCATGGCTTCATTTGACAGTAATGTTGAACACATAAAACACAGTGATACCTCCTCTCCTGCTCTGTCTGTTGTCACTGTTAATTCGTAATTGATGTATTCCTCATTGTATTTTCTTTTCCGACTTTGTTCCCCTGTATCCTGTGGCGGTGAAGCTTTGTTGGAAGCCTGTCCTTGTCCCTATACCGTGGCAGACCCTCTGTTACTCTCCTCACTAAAAACCGATCTATTGGTGCTTCTGACTAACTCGACGTTAGAGCGAAATGTTAGCTTAGGACAGTAGATAACTTCAGTCGTTCACCAAATGTATTACTTTTTCGACTGAACTTCAAAAGTACATGTAGGCTATGCTTTACTGCAGGTGAGTTTAACTTTGCCCGCCAGACTGTACGTTACGAATATAATGCGTATGGCGTGAAGTTAGGGACGCAATGCATTAACATTTGCAAAGCACAGACTACCATAGGTGCAGTGTACCTACATTCTGTCAGCGTGAATCTCCTTTAGACACATTTTTCTTATTTTAGATATTTTTCACGATATTTAAGAAAAATCTGGAAATGTGTTGAAATATCAAGCGAATTTATAAAATAAAATAAAATCAATGGTGAACTGATCAACATAGGCTCATGTCGCAGACCCCCTGCAATGCCGCCGCGGACCACCAGGGGGCCGCGGACCCCGGGTTGAAAACCCCTGGTGTAGAGTAAACCTGTGTATTTAAGTGTGTGTACACTTCAGTGTCTTTGTAATTTGATTGTGTGTGAGTGTGTGTGAGTGTGTTGTGGTGTCTGTGTGTAGTGGTTTGTGTGCGTGTTGTGGTGTGTTCGTAGTGTTCATTTGAGTGTCCAGTGTAGTGTGTGTGTGTAGTGTTCATTTGAGTTACCAGTGCAGTGTGTGTGTAGTGTTCATTTGAGTTACCCCTGCAGTGTGTGTGTAGTGTTCATTTGAGTTACCAGTGCAGTGTTTGTGTAGCTACTGCAGCTCTAAGCCTGAGAGATCCAATCTGCTTTGGTTTCCTGCAGGGACCCTCTGCCTTTCCCTAAGCAGACTGTCACAGATCCCATCACACCTCTCACCTCACAACACAGCATATCTCTCTCTCTCTCTCTCTCTCTCTCTTTCTCTCTCTCTTTCTCATTCCCTCTTTCTCTCTCTCTCTGTCTCTCTCTCTTTCTCATTCCCTCTTTCTCTCGCCCTCTTTCTCTCTCTCCCTCTTTCTCATTCCCTCTTTCTCTCTCTCTCTCTCTCTCTCTCTCTCTCTCTCTCATTCACTCTTTATCTCTCTCTCTGTCTCTTTCTCTCTCTTTCTCTCGACTACATCGCTCCACACCTTACCTACGCCAACACCATATTATGAGAACATATCACCAACTGAATATCAGGTCATTGAATATCATCAGCTACCAAGAACAGACCCTTGTTTATTTTGACCCTGTTTACCTCCATTTATGAGTGAAAATGCTGATGTTACCAGTAACTTCAAATAAAGCATGTTAAACTCTGACCCTTGATTCCTTGAGGAAAAGAACCTTCATTGATCCATATAATGATTCATTAAAGGCTTTTCAAAAGTCAAAGTATCTCCCTCCTCTCCTCTCTCACCTTCTCTCCCCTCGCTCCTTTCTCTCGACTTTCCCTGTCCTTTTCTGTCATTCTGTCTTTTTCCTCTCACTTTGCTATCTTTCCCTTCTGCTCTTTCTCTCTGTGTGTGTCTCTGTCAGCTCCCTCTTGCGCTCTCTCTCTGCTCCCTGTCTTTCACTCTTTTTCTTTCCCTATCACACTCTTTCTCTCTGGGTCTGACCCACTCTTTCCCACTATCTCTCTCCCTCGCCCCCCCCCCTATTTCTGTATCCATTTTCCTCTTGTGTCTCTGTTGGCAGTCCTCTCCATGCTACTCCCTCTCTCTCTCTTTCTTTCTATCTCTCTCTCTCTCTCTCTCTCTCTATACATCCTCCTTTTTCTTCTCTTTCTCTTGATATTATTCATTTTTTTCATTCCATATTTCCCCTTCCTCTATGCCTATCAATCTAGCTCAATCCTGCAGGCTTTACTGGTGTGACAAAAACACACTTTTGCAATGCAAAGCCACTTTTGCATATCTGTCTGGCTATTTCCTTCTCTCTTGGGTTTTTCTGAATCCATCTCTTCCTTTCTTTTGTTTTCTACCTCTATTTCGGTCGCTCTTTTTTCCTCCCCTCTTTCCTCCTCTCCTCCCCCTCTCCCCTCCTCTTCTGCCCTCTCACTGTCATGGCTTTTCTCCTAGTCTCTTCTCTCTCCATGCCTTTTCTCCTTTTTCTCCTCTGAACACAGTCTATCACACACACACACACACACACACACACACACCACACACACAGAGACACACACACACACACACACACACACACACACACACACACACAAACACACGCACAGACACACACACACACACACACACAGAGACACACTCCAGCCTTAGCAGCCAGACACAGAGGGAGTAAAGTATTAATAGTCGTTGGATTTATCACTGTTCCCATCCACAGCTATAGCGAGTGCTGTGCTGCGCTGGTGTCAGAGGACCCGCACTGTGATGAAGTATCTGCCGGCTCGATCTGGACCCAGACGGGCCGGGCCGGTCTGGTTTGGGTCGGGTCACTGTGGGTCGATTGTGAACCATCTCGCCAATGGCTACATCGATTCTTACACACCTCATAACCAAGATGTAGTGATTTTAAACAAGGCCTATTGGGAACTGAGTAATCCCTCCTCTGTCCAGTATGCTTATTTATAGTCTGCCATAGAATGGTCAGAGGTTATAATCAATGATCCAAAATAATAGTTTTTATATCCTGTGTTATTGATCTTAGCATATGATCAGTCTCTTTTTTCTTTGCTGCAAAGATAATCTGCATGTTGCTTGAACCAAAAACCTTATTTCTTAATGTATTATTTTCATGTTGTTTGACATTATCTGAATCTCTGTAAACATGGTCAAATATTCACAAATGTGTCTAGTGGATGTGATGTGCCTCTCGCCCCCTATTGTCCTCTCTTTTCCGCAGTTGTTTTTGCATGAATATCCCCCATCTCTTCTCAGGGAAACATGTAGTAGAGTAAAACACCTGGTTCCAGGAGAGGAAGACTGTGAGGGAGGGAGGGAGGGACAATGCATTGTTGATTGCCTCTGTGGAATATGGTGTGTGCCATGATTGCTGTGAGATGATATGTGATTGTTTGGTGATTGCAGAAATTCCCACTCTCGTACAGCCAGGGACAAACACAGTAATTCAAACACACACACACACACACACACACACACACACACACACACACACAGGATACGGTAAGAGAGAATGTAAAATGTAGACGTTTGGCTTCTGGATTACGACTTACATGCCGAATATTTTTAGCCCTTTTCTCCTCCCTCTCCTCTCCCTCTCTCTACACCCAGCCTCTCCTCTTTCTCCCAGTGGCTTAGACAGAACATCCTCATTATCAATGAAACAAATCCATCTGGAGCAGCTAAAACTAGGAACTAGGAGAAAGGTGCAGCTTCCTCAAACTAAACTCATATTACTGACTCTTTTTTTCAGCGTTCTGCAAATCTGTCAGTTTGTGTATATTGCAATCATCATCAGCTCAAACAATATTTATCTAGAATGAGAGTAGATCCACACTAGATCAGGGAGAGATCTACTCTAGAGCTGATATTTGGAATAATCATATTCTGCAATGGGAGTGGATCATAACACTGTAAACAGTGGATAAAGGATAGGTGCTGTAAGGTTATCATTAAATGCAGTTAGGTTCACATCTACCTGTGTGTGTGTGTGTGTGTGTGTGTGTGTGTGTGTGTGTGTGTGTGTGTGTGTGTGTGTGTGTGTGTGTATTTGTATCATACATCCCTTTATTTTTGGTTTAATTGAAGAGGGTGTTTGTTCTCAGTGCAAAACGGTTGCATTTCAAAACAAAAACAAAGCGTACAACACCTCAAACAAGGAAGTCTCTCTTTCATGGTGTTCTACCCCATGAGCCTTTGAAGTGGAAGTGTAGCATTCCTCTATGAGGCCAGCAACAGATCACACCCATCCCAGCCGCTTCCTGATCTCACTGATAAAGTGCTTGTTTTATCTGGGGCCCCTCTTTTTCACGAGCTGATTATCATCCGTCTCCACATTTCATCCCCATGAAACTGAGCTTTTTTAAACCTGCAGGTGAGAGGAGAGGGAGTGGGTGGAGGAAGAGTGGTGGAGGGGGTTGCAGGGGGAGAGAGAGATCAGACAGCCAGACGTTTTTTTTCTTTTTGATACTGACTGTGGCATAATTCAAGCATTTCAATCAGGAACTATTTTTAACACCACTATCTGATAAACTGGGGTCCTGTGGTGCTGCCACTGGCGCTCTACCTCTACCTCTATCCCATCCTCTATGTCTCCTCCTTCCAAATCCACCTAACCTCTCTACCTCTCTCTCGAAATATGTTACTCTATACTCCTTCCATCTGCATCAACGTAAACTTGTGCATTAACCAATTGCACTTATCCTTTCTATACTCTTGCTCTCTGCATTAATGTAAATGAGTGAAGTGTCCAACAGTACCAGTACTTATCCTTCAAATGATATACACTCAAATTAATTTCACATAAAATAATGTGATAACATAATCACAGACACAAATGATGGCCAAGAATGCAAACCCAGAAGGCAATGGGGTGAGTTTCCATTGGTGATATTTCTTTTCTTGAAATGACTGGAGCAAATGGAGAATCAATCCTGACTGTTTGTTATTTCTCACAGTGAGCACACACCTAATAGAAAAGCAGAAGAGGTTTCATCTGAGTGGGAACCAGTCTATAATATTAGCTGGGGTCAAAAACCTGGAGTGATGGTGGAGATATTTATTGAAGCTCTTATCCGTGTGTGTGTGTGTGTGTGTGTGTGTGTGTGTGTGTGAGTGAATAAAATAATATATGAATGTGTGTGTGAAAATGTGTACTGTATGTCTATATGTGTAAACAACGATGCTTGCATGAATGTGATCATTTGTATGTGTGTGTGTGTGTATGTAAACATGAATGTATGTGTGTGTGTGTGTGTGTGTGTGTGTGTGTGTGTGTGTGTGTGTGTGTCTTTGTGTATAAGGAACAGCTGCCTCTCAGATAGCTCAGACAAGGACTGTTCCCAGACAGAGCCTGTAGGGTGTGGAGCCTGAAAAAGGGAGCGCAGCATGAAGCCTTCACACTTGCCCTAAATATACACCCCTGTTGTCTAAAGAGATGTCACCCACACATGCACACACACACACACACACACACACACACACACACACACACACACACACACACACACACACACACATACTCTAAAAGTATTGGAGCCACAGAGACACCACCTCTACAACTTTTAATGGAGAAATTACAAGCACACACACATGCTCGTACCCACATTTCAAACACACACACACACACACAAACACACACACACACACATGCACACACACACTTCTCAAACACGTATATCCTCACCACTGTGTGTTTGCTCTGTGCCAGCTTTATTATATGCAAATCTCTCAGTAGATAAATGCAGACGCCATACACAGTTCTCTAAATCTGACAAGAGTTACTTCCTACTAATAATGAAGAACTGCACACACTCACAGACCCGTTCTGATCTTCCCTAAAGAAGCATAAACAAATACTCACATACAAACACACACACACACACACATACATACATAGCTACAAACACACATACTTATATACATACATACCTACATACACACACACACACAAACACACACCGGACACACATACATATACACACGTTCATACAAACATACGTACATTCTTAACACAGTGAAGGTTCATGTACGTACAGAGACTGTGGAAAGACCTCACAACCAAATTGCTCCTCATCCACCATGCCTGGGAAGACCTCTCAGATCACAGGGCATGGTCAGAGAGCTGGAGACCTACAGTCCACATCAGCGGCTTATCCGGTGGACATCTGGACAAACACATTAAAGGAGAAAAGTCTCTTTCTCACAGAGTAGAGGGGGAGGCTTATGAGCAGTAAAAAGAAATATATTTGTACATTAATTATGCTCTTGTCTTTGTCTATAATATTTGGGAAAAAAGCTATCTGGCGAAAAAACATAGAAAATGGCAAAAGACTGAAGTGTACAGGAGATGAGAGAGGGAAATAATGGAATGAGAGAAGAGGAGAAGAAAAGAGGATGAAATGAGAGGATGAGAGAAGTTTGTGATAATGTGCTGCACTGTATGCTAAGCTAGCAGTACAGGATGAGCACTGAGAGCTGGATGACAGGCTGGGATAAATTAAATCCCCACACTACCATGTGATGGTACCCCCCCCCCCCCCCCACACACACACACACACATACACAGAGAGTATAAACTATACTGTACAGCCGCACAAAATGCCCCCATATACAACACAATAACACACAACTACTTAGGCAAACACTCATCTACTCAGTTTACATCAGCTGGGACAAATACTTGAGGAGAATTTGTCATGAAAGTGAAACATCATAGTAAACCCTTTATCCTTATTGCACAGGATGTGAACACAGATAGACATTAATGCACACCACACAATTTGGCTGATCTCACAAGTTAGTACAACACAGATGCACTCATGTTTTACAGACCAGAATGTGTTACTAGTGTGTTTTCACAAGATTGCACTATTAGACTGACTAGAAAGCCCCATGGAATCACCTCGGCAAAAATTACATATGCAGTATATTTCCATCATGGATATGCAACAGATTAGTGTGCTATATTAAACCTCAAAAATGTCACTGGAATGCAAATGTTTTGTGACTCCAGTTATGACATTTTGAAAAAAGAAAATCCCACTGCTTTGAACAAACCCCTTCAAACCAATTCTCAAGATCATTTAATGTGTGTTATACAAGTCACAACTTAACATTCTGCATGAGACATGATGCCAATTATGAACTGTGCGTGCAGTCAGCGTGGTGGAGAGGAAATACTGCTTTGACATGTCTGAGCTAGACCAAACCGAGAAGCAGATTGCGCCTTCAACAGAAAAGGTCACCAGGTCAAGGATTTGCATTCAATTAGCATAATCGTGTCTACAAACGAGGAGTCTGTCTGTGAGATGAGATTTCTTTTCTATGCTCCTGCTGCTGCTGCTAGCTTCGGTCTCTATTCACAGAGGTGGAGAAGTGTGCTTTTGATGTCAGCAGATGCAAAATGGTTGGGGTCTTTTTTCCTGGGCTAGCCTTTATTCAGTTCCACAAACACTAAAAATTCCATTTTAATAATGTCTTATTCTCCTGTATGTCTTTGTCTGATGATTTTTGGGTTGTAGCTTACCATGTAAAAAATGGAGCAGCGTTGAAGAATAAAATAGGTTGATGGAGTCAAATGTTGTGTCCTGATGCCCTCTAGTGGTTCTGATACACACACATATACACACACATACACACACACTCATACACACACACACACACACACACACACACACACACACACACACACACACACACACACACACACACACACACACACACACACACACACACACACACACACACACACACACACACACACACACATCTGCAAATTAAAAAAGTTAAGAAATGAAGTACATGTTAAAATGTAAACATACACTTTAGTAGAGCAATGCTGAAATGAACACACACATGTTATACATATATACATAACAATTATTTTTAAATTTGGGGTATTTCATGCTCACTACTGAAACACATGACTATGTAGCAAAGTGCTACATTTTTCATGAAATGTCCTACCTTGAAAAGATGAAAAGAAAGTTGAATATTTGTTTTCATAATAATAATACATCTTATATATTATTTATGTATTCATTCGTATGTATTCATGGCTGAACTTTATTTACAGAGAAACTACCAATATGGTACACTCACGTGCTGTACATTCTTGGTCAACCATATGATGTAAAGTGAGAGTTCATGGGGCTGAGGAACAGTGACAAAGATGTAGGGACCAGGAACTGAGCTAGGATTATTGTTTTTATGGTCTCGAGTAGTGTAGAGTCATTAGAGACGGTCAGTGCACTTCAAAGTAGGCTACATCAGCATCCTAATCCAAAGACCTAAGGTCAAAAACCGTTGAAAAAAGGTGTGGGAAATGTATAGTATGATCATAAATGAGTCCAAGAGTGATATCTAAACCGCTTGGTGGTGCTAAAAACAACAGCATTGCCTTGCAGACCAAAGCATAGAAACAAACGAATATTTTAACTAGATCTGACTGACAAAGCATGAAAACAAAGTAATTCGTTCTTCAAATTAACTTTCCATAAAACTATAGTTGTTGCATAGGGAAACTTTAGCCACAGTAACTGTCAGTTGCACCTAAAAGCCTAAGTTTTCTAAATTACTTTCTTAAAGTGCATATAACAGACGTAACAACAACAGCATCTCATTATCCAGCACAGGCAGCGTTCAGTCCGAAACCAAATCCAGTTCCACCTAGGACGTTTGGAATGTTCTCCGGGTTTTGCGTTTGCTCCTCTCCCCCTGCTGAGGAGTTCGAGTTTTGAACCTCTTGTTTCAAAAAATGGGGGGAAGGACAAGAACAGTACGAGGACCTGCATGTAGCATCCCTTGAATAAACAGCCATCAGAACAACAGAACGTAGGCGATATTGGGTCGAACGCATGGAATGGGGCTGCTTGAAATGGACATAGAACTATTTGGAGCTTTATACTTTTAAGGTTGAAGTTTTAAAGAATGCCTTTTCATAAACGTATAGTAAATCCCCAGCGAGTTTGCAGGTTGAATGAAGAAGGATTTATTGCGGGACGTATTTACCTTGCGGATGGGCAAATAGAGACTAGCAAAGTTTTTAAACCCCCGACATTTACATCACTAGAGGACGTAAATTGTCAGACTTTTACTAACATACTCCATCAACTCTCCGATTTATCTCGACACGCTACCTGCATATTTTCGGAGATTCAGACGGAGGCGGCTTCGGTGGTGAACAGGGCAGCCAGACTTCAACTTCGACTGGACTCCCTAGAAAATGCTGCTCTCAAACTCGATCATAGGACAATTAAATTACGTGAGTTGACTTTCTTTTAATAAGTTTGCTTATTCTAAACATAAGTGTATAAAAGAAAATGTTCAAAACGAGCAAATGGATGAGTCTGAGGAGTTGCGTGTCCAAGTGTAATACACATGTGGCAAAGAGTAGGTATAATGTGAGGTTAAGAGTGTCTCCTAACAAAGGTAGGTAGAATGTGAGGTTAAGAGTGTCTCCTAACAAAGGTTTCTGAAGCTTATAGAGACCTATAGCCAACACAAAGCCATACACACACACACACACACACACACACACACACACACACACACACACACACACACACACACACACACACATCTACACTCTTGGGCAAATACAGTTTACTGAATCATTTAGTTTTTCCAATAAGATTCTGTGTTGCCATTTGATACAGTGATGCACGTTTTTAAGAGTTCTGAATCGTCCTCAACTTTCTTACTACGTTTTCTCAGTCAGTTTCTACAGAAAAGGAAGTAAAATATCGCCAATGATGGAGATTAGGTGTAGAGTTTATATTTAACCTGAGGTAAAATTGATCGACAAAAGGAGCACGACCTGTCAAACCTGATGGATAAGTCTCACGTTGATTACATGTGAGAAAGTGGCCTGAGGGTATAATGCTTTAACCGATTGGGTGACTACACCGGGGGCCTTGTGCAGTGAGAATAATTCGAAATATTTAAATAAATAGTTAGCTCATATTTCTTTCTTTTTTTAATTCTTGATTTCCTGGCATTTTCTCAGTTTCTATTCTCTGAGTTTCCTTTTCTTGCATAGAAAATGTAGGCTACCAAATGGTTTGGTACCAGCCACCTGTTTAGTTTTGAACTGGACACAGCAACCTACATTTATTGGTCTCGAGGGAAATATGTTGTCCTAATAACGACATTCATGCAGATTCTTTTCACATGTAGGCCATTATGTAATTTGAATTGACCATTCATTAATCAAACTATATGTATTTCTCCATGAAGTCCCATTTTCTTTACATGTAGATCACATAAACAGTTTTATTTTTTTCATAGTGGTGTGGTTTAAAGCCTGATATGTGCACGAAAGTGCTGAGGCAGGACTCAAGCGACCCTGAAAATGGCATGTGATGACTGCTTCAGGGAGGCTGAGTTGAGGAAAAGATGACAAGGGTAGCCTAACTCAGCTAAGCACGGGAGCTGCTGGAGTAGCACACCAGTGTCACCCCCTCACCTGACTGCATGACATCAACAACTTTATTTGAAGCTTTGGGTTCTTGTCTTCAAGGCTCCTTGTCACTGAAGACAGAACATCCCAAATGTCTTAAATGTGATATTTTAGATTTTAAAAGTCATATTTGTAAACTCATTGACTTTGTATATATATGTATACTTATGTGTTCGGCCAGTTTGTCCAGGAAAAACACAACAACAGACAAAATAGCACACGCTTCTTGAATGCACTTAATGCTCACAGACATCTCTTTTTACCAGTATTCTTGGGGTGTTGTTGTTTTGACTTATGTGTAAATAAATACCTATGCCTCCAGATAGGGGTTCCTCATTGTCATCTAATCCCTCACAAATCCATGCCCTGTAGACATGCAACCTGTGGCTAAGAGTATAATACCAGCACTGGTTTGCTGAAACCAGAGGAGGAATGTCCTGTATGCAGAAGAACAAAGTGTTTTGCCCTTGTGCTATCTATGTCGCTTCTGAGGGGAAAGGGATGAGTTCCTCGCTGAAATAGAAGTGGCACTTTCCTCTGCGTCACTTTCTCATCCTCCAAACAGCTTGTTGTATGCCGGGGAGAATTCCGGAGACTTCCTTTTGAAGGTTGCTCCACTTCCTCCATCTAATCTTGACACATAAGCAATAGGTCTAAGGAGAAGAAGAGGAATGATGGTATTTTAGAGTTGGTGAGAAATGACCAGGCTTTGGTTGTTGTATTGATCCACAGATACTCAATAGAATTGTCCTCTGGTGTGGTGCAACTTGAACTGAACTCATGTTCATTTGTTGTATTTCATTGTAAATAGGGATTGTCTATGGAGGTAAGATTTGTCACTGAAATAAAAAAGGCAAGCCGAGTGTCATTATAGATGCAAAATCGGTTGACTGAATTACAGTCACTTAATCCGGTGAAGTGTAGCCTGAACTCTGTTGCTTCGTATCATGGCATGGAAACCGGTGACTTCTTCTTCATGTGAGGTCAGATAAGATCGAGCTAAATAAAACTAAAGCTCCTTTTTATGCCATTCCGTGATGCTATTATATAAGACTAGTCACTTCCCTCTCCTGTAGCAACCCCTACCCACATCCTCCAAGCTCCCCCGACAACCCCCCCCCCCCCCAAACACACACATCTCTTGTCATGTCCCATCTCTTCACTCAGTGAGTGGATTAGGTTCTCATGAGGTCCTAATGACATATTCCATCCCTACGGATCACCACCAGGCTAATAATAGCTGGGAACCATCTAGTGAGTCCCCGCCTGTCACTTTTTTGTCACTGGGAATAAGAGAGCGGAAAGATACCGATGTTCCCAAAACTAGAAGCAAGAGAGTGACAGAGAAGGACAGGTGTTAATGTTCCAAAGCCTTTGTTTTGTTTGCGGCTCCAGTTCTGACAGTTTCCCCCCTGCAGAGGTGAGATCAGGTTGACACACATTATTCCAAGGAATAGTTTCCGTATAACTTTAGGTGTATTTGGAGCTTAGGTATCCCCCTCTCCATTGTTCTGCATGTCACTAAAGCAGTGAAACACAACTGCAATGCTACACCCGCATCACAGTGAAGGGGAAACAGAGTGAGGAGGGGACAAGCCCGGGGCCTTTCTCATCTGCCACTTAACATTTCACTCATGCTCCAGAAGGACGCTTTTTGCCTCGACTTTTGCCCCACGGAGCCCTCTGCTCAGCACAGATGGTGGGAACCGTCCCCTATGTTTTCCCCAGTTGCCCATAACGCCTCCATAACCTGCCTTTCGGGGATAGCAGAGGTCAAATATGGGGCACTTTATATCTGTGGAAATGGGCGATTTTCTTTCTCTGTCTCCCTGTCCCTGTCCCTCACTCTCACTTACACACTTTTCTATGTCACTCAGTCTCTCTCTCTCTCTCTCTCTCACTCTCACCTTTCATGCATGCTTCTTTCTCCCTCTGTTTCTTCATCATTCGGTGTTCAGAGAAAACAAAGACCACTCACTCTGTCTACCCCCCCACCCCCCCAGGTGGCCCCATTCTGTGCTGAGTCCAATGTAAGGTGAGCAGACTAAGCATGCTGAAAGGAGGAAAAACACACAGGATAAGTGGATTCATGTGTGCTCCTGACGCCTCATAGTCATCCTACTTGTACTGCCTGGCACCTACCACACACAGGGGCTCCTGTTGTATGCAAGGATGCTAGGCAATGTTTCAGACATGTTTTTCCATATAAGTGTATAAAAAAAAGATCTGATTTGGCATTAGCTGGCTAACAATGAGCTACACACATGAAGATAAAGCAAAGATTATGCCAACTTACAAAGCATCTGTGTCTTGTTGTATATGATGTTGTAGACTACAAACTTTTTTCTGTGTAAGTGCAGCGTACTGTACCCTACAGAACTTTTTGTGTGTTTGTGCAGCACATAGACTACAGAACTTTGTGTCCTTAATTGTTTGCACATTGCTCTAATGAACCTAATGAAGGATGAATGTTCACAGTAGACACTGTGACCCAAATGCATCATTTGATACTTTGACAGGAGTAATCAGGAGCACAATGCCTGGATCCAATACCAGAATGCCTTTGCACAAATGAATAAATGCTTGGAGTGAAAGAGATCCGTCCGCAATGCTGAAAGCTCTCATTGCAAGTCTGGCGGAGTCGGTTTTAGCCAGGAGAGCCTCTACAGGGCCTTGCCAAGCTCCTTCTGCTCCACTGAAATGTCAGAAAGAGAGAGAGGGGGGCGCAGTATGGTCATTACCTCCTCCCTTACTCCGCAATCATTATTCCCGTCCTGAGCTCAAAGACCTGGGGCCCTCTCCGTATAACAGAGGATGCGGATTTCTTAACCAAAAGTGTTGATGCCCATGCTGAAAGGAACCTAGGCAGCCCCAGGGAAAAGCCTCCGCACTCCTCGCTTCTCCCCCTTCCAGCCCTGCCCACTCCCTGGAGAAAGCCTCACTAGATTTTTCAACCAGAACTGTAACTACAATAAAATGTGTTTTGAGTAGTTCTGCCGGGGTTAGGACCCGGAGGTTCAGGCCTGTGTTAGTGTGTGGTTAACACTGGCCTCATGGAGAGTTGAGCTGAGTGTTGGGGAAAGTTCTCTTCCTGTATTTGTTAGCTTGTTTCCTCAGGAGCTGTATGGTTAGCCAAGGTCGTGTTTTTATCAGCTTGTTTGGTGTGGAAATAAAGTTACAACATGAGTGTTGATGACTCCAATGTAAAAGGAAAGGCTGTGGAAATCTTATTTAAATTCAAAGCACCAAACTAAGCCAGGGTGAATGACATCGGAGATAATTGAGATGTTTCTGTTCTCCTGTACGAAGAACAACAGGACTGTTCTCCATCGTCTTTTTTTTTTGGTTGAACAGCAGTGTGAGTAAATGTTTGGTTTGCATTAGGTGTGCCCTGACAAGAGTCTCGATTACATGATTTGTTCATTGGAGCATGTTCATTAGGTTATCTAAGGACTTTGTGTTGCTTATCAGTTCAGCTCCTTGTTGACAGAATGACAGCTGGCAGAAACGAGGAGGCCTGTGTTTGTTTATGCTAGAATATTCTCTCATACAGTGACTGACTTGCTTTCATTTTAGGAGAGCTCAGAGACTGTTATGAGAGGAGATGAGAGAGCACGTTGTCTGTGGAGGCACTGTATAGTAATGATTGGGGGGAAATGGGCTAGTTGTGGGATTTTAACAAACAAAATTGCAGCTGACTCTGGAAATGGATCGGTTGGGTCGCCGCCAGAGCAGAGCCACATCAAAACTGGGATATGCGCAACTAAATAACACATCAGTGTTTTGTTCCAGAAAGCCATTATTTGGGTAATTTGTGGCATCACTGTAAAATATTTCTCAGTGAAAATGTTTTTTTTTTTTACTTCCTAGATAAATAAAATCTTGTATATGTTTTCTTAAATAAGGTCATCTTTCACATGGTCCGAGAACCATGTGGTTCTGGGCTGACAGGGGAAGATTGATTGATTGAAAATCATTTGGATACGGTGTCTGAAACTCTTTAGCCAGCCTGAGGCCCTCACCTAACGGTGGCGTGCCGTGATCGTATAGTGGTTAGTACTCTGCGTTGTGGCCGCAGCAACCCCGGTTCGAATCCGGGTCACGGCAATGTTTTCTGCAATGTCACCGGCCACTTGTACATTATTGAGTAGCATTTGGTCTGCCTGCTATGCTCTATATCCTCTCTGTAATTAGTGGTAAGGGATCAAGTTTGCCTCACTTAGAAGGTAGAGTACAATCAGGAATATTTAAGCTTTTAAAAGGTTGTCTTTTTATATCATTTTAGCGTGAATCTAAATGACAGAATCTGCATCTCACAAAAATGGTTCGACTGAATGTGACCACAGAGACAAAAACTTTCGAAAGACACTATTTATTTTAGAAGGGGTTTGAGGCTGTTTAGAAAGAAACAAATCCATCCCTGCCCCTTTCTGGGAAGCCCATGCTGTGTCAGGAATTTTTGAATTCCCTTTTGGAATCTTTCAGCCTCCACACTTGTTGTTTGTTTGTGCTTTCATAAGCCCTAGCCATAGACCCTGCCTTATTTACTACTTCCAAATCTTCTTGGGGTTAAGAGACCAACAGCTGTCTCCAACTCTGTCTTTATCCCCCCACCCCCCTCCTGACACTGTTGGATCCACAGTGTCCCCTTGCATGTGCTGACCTATGCCCATAAAGCATGTTAAAGGAGGTGAAACTGACCTAGGATCCAATGTTACCCAATTTTCCACACTCTAAGGTTACATCTGAGTCTGAAGCATGGCCCTCTAGCTCAACTGGTAGAGCAAGATGCGAACATCGCATGGGTCATGGGTTTGATTCCCAAGGGTGACTCATCTCGATTTAAATTGCTTTGGATAAAAGTGTCTGCTAAATTAATGAGTGTTCTTTAGTGTGTTCTTTAGTCCTAAAATGGGTTCAGTATTTACACACAGGTTTATTATTATATTTGTCTCAAGCCCTAATAGTTGGACCACACACACACCATCTGGCTGCATTCCAGCAGAAGCAAAAATGCAAGCTCAGCCTCTTATGCATGGACTTGGAACAGTCCAGCTGATTTGGCTTTAATAATAATAACAACAGAAAACACCCGCTGACAAAACAGTTGTGCACATTTCATCGGGCCATCTTGCCCTTGTTCTTGGTTTTGTGAGTAAAATAAAATATAGACTCAGATGTAACCCTCTCCCAAGTAGAATAAATTTGAAATATTTTGTGTGTTGATAACTTACAGTCATTACTAAGAAAGTTAATATTCAAACATTCCACTTCACATTCATATGCAGTTACAAATCCTAAGCCTGTTTATATTAAGTAGCGTTCACAACTCTTCCTGCATTAAACATTTACACAAAAACATACACTGTAGACAGAGAAGGTTTTTGAAACTATGATGCTTTTGTATGGACACCTCCCAGTACAATGGGACATTGATGCTAAAAAGACAATGGCACTTATAACAAAGTGAACGGGAACACTATGCACAGAGAGAACATCTAAAAAGTATTTTTATTGTACAGTAGAGAGAAAACTGCTATTCTGCAGAGTTGGCGTCAGCAGTTCCTACTGTTTAGTCCCAGCCCAGCCCAGCCCAGCCCAGCGCCAGTCCATTCCTACACACAGTCTTCTGTATGGGGAGGGGAGACAGAGAGAGGGGGACATGTCAAAACCAGATGTGGCTCCTGCTCTTCAAAAGGCTTCCCCCAACACCACTTTTATTATGGCCAGATGCACTCATCCACCCCACTCCCATTCTCTCTCCTCCTTTACTCTACCTCTCCTGCCTTCTCTCTCTCTCCTTCCCTATTATTCCTTCCCTCTATCCCTCTTCCCTCACTCCCCTTCTCTATTCCCAACTCTCTACACACTCCCTCTCTCTTCCTCTTCCCCTCCCTCTCTCACTTTCTCTCTTCTCTTTCCCTCTGGTCACTTTCTCCCTTTGTCTGCATCTTGCAGTCCCATACCTCCTTCTCCCTCCCCTCCCTTTTTTTCACCCTCTCTCAGCTGTATTTATTTCTTTCTTCTCGCCACCCTCCCTCATTTATTATTCTGTGTACTCGCTCCATCTTTCCGGGACTCTTGGGCTGTCTGACCTCCTGCTCCCGCCTTTTATGAACTGGGAATATTGCACAGGCTTGGTGAAATACTTAGGTTGGACGGCCCCTCTGAATAGGTTCCTTCTATCTGCCAGATCTTTATGAACAGCCAGGCGGAGTCCTGGGAGCTGAGCCACGCAATATGTCCACCTGGTGTCTGACCAGATGTCCACTTTCACCAGTTTACACAAAGTTCCTCTGAAGTAAATAAAAGAAAAACAAAACTGCCATTCATTAGTGACGTATCTCCCGAGTCTGTGCAAGAAATATACAACCTTTATAGAATGGTATTTAGAGTAATACTTGTTTGTTTTTCTGTGTGACACAGGTATGAACAGAGCGGACTACATAAAAAGGATAATACCGTTGCATGAACATTTTATTCCTCATTCAAAGTATGTGGCTTAAAAATGGATACTTTTGTGGGTGGAATGACAGTGGTTCCGCAGATGTGGTCAAGGTCGCTCAGTAGGTCAGAGCCAAGACAAAGGCCTCATTGTAACCTGCAGAGCAATCCCTCAGTAGTCTCCTCTACTCATACTCAGTTTCACAGTGGTGCTGAGCTGCCCGGTAGTGGGGTGATGGTTTCTTATTTTGCTTTTTTTTATGGCTCCAGGGGTTTTGGCGAGAGTGTGTGCGGACATACCAGGCTAAAAAACAAAAGGGAGAACACACTCATTCTTGTGTTTAAGAACAGGCCTGGCTGCACTCACATATTTCATTCCACACCCTCACTAAATCTGGGCTCGCTCCTTTGGCCTGAGATGAGGGTGTGCTGCTCTTCCTGTGGTTGCAAAATAGTTTGTATTTATGTGGGCAAGTGTGTGTGTGTCTGTGTATGTGTGTGTGTCTGTGTGTTTCTGTGTCTGTGTCTGTGTCTGTGTCTGTGGTTTGTACTGTATATGTTTGTGAGGATGAGGAGGTGTGTGGGCCACGTATTGCTGTGTGTGTAGTGTATACATGTGAGCCTCTGAGTGTGTGTGTGCATGTGTGTGTGTTGTATATTTTCTCAGATGCATGTGTTTGTGTGTGCTATGTCTGTCTGTGTGTAGTGTTTATGTGATGCATTAGATAGCCTATGTTAGTGTGTGTATGTATGCTTTGTATGTGTTCGTGTAGATTGGAGAGCAAATGTAAATTGTTTGGCCTTTCTTTGTGCTGATTAGCTGAGACTTGATGGTTTCGCATAATTCCCACAACTGAAAATCAACCCCATATGATTTATGTATATTTTCTTTCCTTAACATCTGCATTCAGGATTTGTAGCTCCATATAAATGACTTTCAGTTCTGCTGTTTATCTCCTTAGTTATTCAGTGGGATCCATCTGCAATGTGCCAAAATTCATACTATATGGGCCAGTCCTCAGCCCAGACGCCATATGAGGTCATTTCATTTGGAAATGCTTAGAGAGAGAGAGAAAGGAAAGAAAAACAATAGACATCACCCTGTCTGGAAAAGAAATGAGGCAAAGACAGAAATACACTGTGCATTTCACATGTTCCGTCTGGGACTGTCTGTGGACTTTCACGACAGCCCATTGTTTTAGTTCTGCACCTCAGAGTACTGGAGAAGGAGTACGAACTGCCTCAGGGAAAGTGAGAAGCCCCAAGGCCCTCCACATAACTTTTCAATGCTCCCTAGTGGAAGAACACCACACCCAGTTCTTGGGAGTGTTTGCACCGTTTTGGATTAGCTCAGCTTTCACTAGCTTTTCTGAGCTGCACATCAGGGCCTGTTGAAAAGTTTTGAGTCTTTAAAAATGTCACTTGTTAAAAGCTGAAGTGAAAGTGGCTGTTACAGCGCTTGCGATGGACTTTTATAAGGGTGCAGCCAGGTGTGGGTGAGCAGTGTGTGACTTGGATTACCTCATCTGTAACTAGCCCCAGTCAGAATAGGTCAAATTCAGACACACACATAGACACAAGCATATGTGCACATGCATGTCCACACACACACACATACGCACGCAAAAACCAAATCCAGACGACCCAATTTTATTTGCACTTCTTACTCACATACACACACACACACACACACACACACACACACACACACACACACACACACACACACACACACACACACACACACACAGACACACACACACACACACACACACACACACACACACACACACACACACACACACACACACACACTCTCTCCAGAACGTCTCAGTACTACCCATTCTGGCTGGCTCCGGCTCAAACATATTCTGGGCTCTAACTTCTAAACGTAGTCCTTCCTGCTTGCACCACGCCGTGAGGCAGCCGCTCTAGCTCTGCTCCAGCTTCAGCTCCACTCAAGCTATAGCTCCACTCAGGGCTCATATCCTGCCTCATCAGCTCCGCTAACAATGAGTGGCCTTGTGCTGGAGCCTCTACACAGGAGCCCCCAGACAGGCAGCACAGCGGCTGGCTGGGAGTTCAGCGTCTGTGTAATTGAGGCTCAGGTTTTTTTTTCGTTTTTTTATTTTTTATAATTGCAGGTAGGTCAATGAGGGGTTTATTTTTGGGCGGGTAGGGGGCGGGGAAGGGTGGTTGAGCGGGGATTTGGGGCATGTTCAGGAGCACACAGCTGGAACTGGGTAGTGCTGATATCCCCCCTTTACAGAGTACACAAACACACACACACACACACTCATACACATACACACACACACACACACACACACACACACACACACACACACACACACACACACACACACACACACACACACACACACACACACACACACACACACACACACACACACACAAACTCTTTATTTTGTATACAGTATGTTGATCCTGGCTGATTTGGCCTCTTGTATCCTGCTCTTTGCATCTGGTGAAAATCTGCAGGCCAAAGTATACGAAAAAAGGCTAAATCAAATATATATCTGATGGATGCCGGCAGTGACTGTCTCCATCGTGTGTTTTCAACACTGATATAATTTACTGCCAGAAAAGAAGAAGACACAAGAAAAGAAAAAAAGCTTTAGTCTATTTCACCAGATGTGCATTTTGTAAATACTATTAATTTCTCTCTGACACTCATGTTTGGGTAAGCAGTCTTTTTCAGTGGCAAATGGAAGTGGAATTTTCCCATAGCAACACCCACACTCAAGAGCTGGAGGTTATCCTTCTGGTTATCCTAGTGCTTCTTCACTGTGTGCTTCCTGTTGAGTAGTTTACTGACAGTGTAAAATGGATGGTGGTACAGATAGCCAGAGGACAGGAACAGGGTCTCTGGTGTGATGTATCTATGAGAGGGGAAACCTGTGCGCGCAGATGACAGCCCTTAACACACATTACTCCCACCTCACCTTGACAGCTAGCTCCTCTGAGAGGTCACTGATGTCAGCCTTGCAGTGATATATCTCTCAGAGTCCTTTTTTACGGTTTGTGTGTGTCTGCGTGTGTATGTGTGTGTGTGGGAGGGGGGAGGTAGGGGGTGAAGAGAAATAGAATGTAGGTCTGCGTATACATAGTGTATTTATGTGTGGTCTAATGTAGTGGGTGTCGGTGTGTGTGTGCAGTGTGTGTGTGTAGTGATATGTGTGAGTATTTTTGTGTGTGTGTGTGTGTATGTGTGTGTGTATGTGTGTGTGTGTGTGTGTGTGTGTTTGTGTGTGTGTGTGTTTCAAGTACACACCCATGGCTCAGATAGATCTTTCAGGAGGGAGGATATCGTCATGAAGGCTTTACAGTTTATAAGCTGGCCTCTAGTGACTCATAAAAGTGGATGTGGGAAACTTGAAGGCAGATTGGAAAAAATGGTTAAAGGTTGAAGGTCAGATACCGAAGACCTTGCATTTAAATTACAGCTCAAAGTCGTGTTTGACTTTGTACGTTTAATCATCATTCAACTGATAATTATCAAAAGATAGTGTTACACTAATGTGTAGCGCTTCATTGAGGATAATAAGTGTATAATAAGTTATTTATGAATGCCTTGCAGCTGTCTCTAAGATCTTCTTTAGTAGTTCAAGGTCACATTCAAGGCAGAGATGGATGCCCAGTCAGCATGGTGTAAACAGGGGCACACTACCAGCTCCTCACTTTTTAACTCAGGGCCCTGAATCTGATTCTGTAAAGTCTGCAGTGTTGCATGTTTTTGTCTAGTTTGCTGTATGAAACCTTCCAGCGCACCGCATGGCAACTAGGGAAATGTGTAGAGGATGTATCTCATTGTTTTGCATGTGCTATTGATGCGTGGGAATCTTTCGCTCACCTTCCTGCTCGTCCTTCGGAGTGGGCCAATTAGGCGAGGCTGGCCGGGATTGGCCAAGAAGTAGAGCAGTTGAACGTGGAAGAAGTGGGTTGAGAATGACGGATGGCTTGGGGAAGAGTGCTAGCCAGCACACTCCCAGCGTCTGCCCAGCCCTCCCGTCTCCAAACCTGCCTCCACAATCTCACCCACCCCTCCTCAGGAGATGGTTGTTAATACCCATAACTGTAAAACACATTCAAACACACAGTCACATTTGCATTTGCATTTACATTTATTTGTTTAACATACACTTTTATCCAAAGGGACTTACAATTGGTGTAGAACAGATACACAAATATACAGTTGAAATGCAGTAATAGCATGAATGCATTGCTTGTGTGTGGCCTGAGACCTTTTTGTCTGAGGACACACTCTCTTGTAGATTCACTGTTGTAGGTTTTGGAGCAGGTTTTTCATATCTGTGTTACGACCTCTGATTTATTGTAAATGATGGCTATGTTGTCTGACCGAAGCCAAGAATGCGTTGGGGAGTGCTGAGTAAATGTGGCGAAAGGCCTGGAAAGAATCGAAGAACAGTGAGCACATCTTCATTCTATTAGAAGGGTGCGGCAGTGTATCCTCGATATTCTCTGCAGAGAAACTGTATTGGTTAAGAGCAGTGTGTGTGTGTGTGTGTGTGTGTCTGTCTGTGTGTGTGTGTGTGTGTGTGTGTGTGTGTGTGTGTGTATGGATGTGTGTGTGTGTGTGTGTGTGTGTGTGTGTGTGTGTGTGTTAAAACAAAAGAGGCCTTGTCTGCACTAATTGCAATAATTCCAGCTTTTCCTTTGTAAACAAAGAGCACTGAAGTAATCTGCTAAGCTAACTGACTGGTTTTAGTTGCCCTTGGTTACTCACAGTGATGTCTGCCATTACTTATTCATCTCATGCTTAGTAGCGGAGCCAGTTACGCTAAAGAGTGTCCTGACACACTAGAGTGAACTAAAACACAATGGCAAAATATAGAAAAAATGGCGTGCCTGCACTGTGTGCATTTCTGACAACTTTGTGTTGAGGGCATTTTGAGATGTGTTTTCTTCAGGGCTAATGCAATAATGATTAGCTGTGACAAAAAGAGTATGATAACCTGTATTTCATGCCGATATTTGAATGCTCCTTCTTTTCAGTGTGGAAAAACTCTGACAGCAAGAATTATTTGAATGTACTGCACTTGCTGACCTCTTCTTTGAATCCATCTAAAGTTTTAAGAAAAAAGGCAGGAAATTATTTTGGAAAAGTTGAATTTTAAGTCTACAATTCTTCCTACAATATACACTATATATCTGCTACAATACTAACCACATTTGGCATTACAATTACCTGTAAGGGTCACACAGTCCTTACTTCAAGTCCTTATTTCTTTTATATTCCAAGCTTGTTTTTTTTTAGCTTAAGCATAGACTTTACGTATAGGCTACTGTGGAATTTGAGCACAACCACCCTTTCATTGGATACTTACCATGAGTCCTTGTTTCCAGCAGCAGATCTGAGAAAAAGTCTCATTTTCAAGGTCAGATAACATTGTCTGTCTTGGCCAACGTGGGAATTTTGTGTACAGAATGTTAGCGATATCAGTAGCTTTTTTTTTGCTGACAGAGGAGATGCATCAGGATAGTGCATGCATTACTTTTAAACTATTGATTTTTTATTGGGAATTGAGATATACCGATGACAGATCAATCAAACGTTTTGTGGAAATGCTGATGTCTAACGTTCAGATAATCGGTGAACCCTTCATTTTTTGATGGTTCCTTGGTCTGTTGCAGAGGCGCTTGGCTTTGTCAAGCCTTGGTTAATTAGATCTGTTATGAGTAAGAAGATATAACATCACCCCACCCGTCTCTGGCAGAGGACACTGGTGATATATTTTGATATGTGGAATATGTCTCGTTCCATTCCCTTTGCTTTTGTTTGCTTATGCTGAAATCCCCTCTGCTCCCCTTTCTGTGTGTTTTTCAACCCATAAGAATGTGTCTCACTGGTGTGTCCCACATACAGAAAAAGAGGTGATGAAAAGTCTGGCAAGAAAATGTACACTTTAACACCACCCCCTTAACCCGCCCCACATTCTTCCACACACTGCCTAGGCCCTAGGGTATGTCCGCGTGTGCCGTGTCTGTCTGTTCATGCCCGTAGCCAATCTCTATTGCTTGCAGGACGGTTATATATGTATGCATTGTGTGGCCTTTAATGTGCCTTAACACATTCTCAACTAACCGATCACAGTGTACTTTAAACCCTTTGTATTTGCTCACCACTAGGGGGCGATCAATTAGGGACATAAGAAGAGCCACTCCAGCTATTTGCTACAGAACATCTGGTTCTGTTGCAGCTGCACGTCTACGGCCTGTGGTATTTACTCCAGGAGCAGAACAGCTGGCGGTGTGCAGCTAGGCCATGCTGTCCTTCCCGTTCTGCTAACTGGCCCTTTCTGTACCTTTTAAAAATCTGTACAAAGATGTTTATAGCAGATGGAAATAGAGCTTGCTTGTTTTCTGCGGTGTGGTTAAGCAGAAGTCACAGCACATCACTTGGAAGCCATTAGCTGTCTCTGGTTTCTGTGTCCTCTTAGGTTTTTTATAATAAGACATTTCCGCACGGCAATAAAAATTAGATTAACTTATTTGTGGTATTATGTAACTCTTTGAGTGAAGATCCAGTACCTTAGCACTGTGTCTGAACACTGAATACAAAAGCACAGTTAGTTCCTACGTCAACTGTTAACAGAATAACTTTTCGCTTTCTTCACACCAGAAGAAAGGCAGCTCACAAGTGGATTCTTATCATCCCTTGGCCAGTTCAAGGCTGGGACCCAAGCTGTTGACTTTGGCTGTGATCAGACTGGAACGCTGGCCTCTCTCTTTCTCTCTCAAGCTCGTTCTGCAGACCTTGACAGGCTATGTGTGTGTTTGTGTGTGTGTGTGTGTGTGTGCACATCCTCTGTTTTGCCCTGATCTACAGTATAAGCTTGCTATGCCTACTGAAATAACACAGATACTGGAGGTGGCACGTGGCGTATCGCAGCAGACACTGAAGGATGTGGAACAGTGACGGCAGTCAGGATATCCTCACCCCGAAGTCTGGGGGGTAGGGGGAAATGTTTCTTTGGCAAAAATATGTTTTTTTCTGTAGTTCTTTGGATCATAAAAGAAGGGGAAGACATGTAATAGTATACCAAAGAATCTGGAGTCCAATCTTTTGATTTTCTACTCCTCTCATGCCAGCACACATGCTGAGTTTGGCCTAACGTGAGTATCTTCACTTTGCTAGCAGCATAAAACGAATGGCTCAATAAATATTTGAAAACACTTTTCCTCTCAGAAATGTAATGTTGCCTTCTTTTCTAGGTGAACAGATGGACTGCTTGGTTAAGATTTAATAAAATGAGTGCACCAGCACACCACGCATCCATCTCGACTATCGTCAGTCTTTTTCTGATATGTCCCACATGGAGAGCTACCGACTCAGTCCTCTTAGGGATCAGATGGTAGGAGAGGTCATTGACCCCATGGACCAGAGGTCACTGTGCTTCTGTGATTCAAGCGCCCTTCCTCTGACTCAAGCCTCTGCTTCTCTGCCTCATCTCACCACTTCCTGTCCATAGAGCTCTCAGAGCCACTCACTTCCTGTCCTGAACATTCAACTCTTGAGGTGACAGTTTCCAGTGTTTGTGTGTGTGTGTTAGACGGATGCTCCCTGCCTCTCTCTCCAGGGTTGTGGAACAATGCTGCCTGTCTGCTGATAAAGCACATTCTCGTGGCTGTGCTTTGAAGACATCATTGTGCAAAATGCCACAACAGCTCATTAAATGCTAATGGCTGTCAAACTGATTGGACTTGCGCCGTGCTCAGAAGGTTCATTCATCGGGCAGACACTTCTGTCTAAATTAATTCACAGAAATATTTTTATCACATCATACCCTTTGTTTAGATGCATGACTTGGGATGTGAAATCTGAGGCTTGTGATTTGGTCTGAATCTGTCCAGCTCAAGGTTCCTTCGCACACGGAGAAGTGCGACCTCAAATGTGATTATGATGTTGTCAACCCAAGGTTCCATTTGATGATGTAATATGAACTCAGAGGACATTTGGCTGTCAATGTAAGTTCTTGATCTTCAGGGAATAATTCTATAATGACCTGGGGGGAAAAAAACACGCTCCTTTTTTAAGCTTTGGTGACCATAAACTGCCAAGGCTGGATGACCTCATGCACATTCAGCTCATTCACATTCATGTGCAAGCACACACTTTGATCCGGAGTTGTTCACAACAAGGTTGTGTGGACCAGTGACAATGAAGCATTTGGAAAGGCTTTTTAACTCAGTGCTTCAATTTGGAAGAGTGCCTTGAAACCTTTTTTTCTCAGTTAAGTCCCTTGGGTCCTTCTTTGACAAGCATCCCTCTTTTATGAATGCTCAGTTTTA
>NC_137911.1:12654807-12684807 GCF_963457725.1 Sprattus sprattus
CTGACAGGGTTGATGTCTGGGAGTGAAACAGAGTGAATGAGAGCAAATGACCTACTGTCTACTGTACTGGACCTGTGCGCTGAAGAACTTGAAAGAATGGTGAATGGAGTGGAATGAAGAGGTTCATTGCGTCTGTATGTCATATTTTGGCCGATGCGGGTGGGGTGGATGAGGTTGATGTGTCCTTGAGAGGGTCACGTGTCACTGACTCATGTGGATGAAGTTGGGCTGAGTTTATGGAGCTGGGGTTTCCATCATTATTAACACGTCATTATTCTGCATACCTGTGCACTGCAGAGGGGAGTGGCGAATACAATAGGTTGTGAGGATGGTAGATGAAGATCACTTTTATCTGACGCATTCATCACTCCTGTCTACCCGTTCCTACTGGTGAAGTAGATTAGGTGGATGTAGTTAAAAAAAGGGCTGTTGTTTTAGAAAGGTATATTTTGCCAGTCATTTAGGCCAGTCAGGCCATGCTTTGTACATGCAGCATTGCACCCCCAGAGTGTGAAGGGTCTGTGTGTGTTGGTCTGAAGGAGCTGTGTGTGTTTGTTTGGAGGTGCTGTGTGTGTTTATGTGAAGGGGCTGTGTGTGTTTGTGTGAAGGGGATATTGGAGTTTGTGTCAAGGGGATATGTGTGTTTGTGTCAAATGGATATGCGTGTCTGTGTTAAGGGGATATGTGTGTCTGTGTGAAGATGATCCTGACTGATAATCCTGATTATCCTTTTCGCGTAAAAAAAAATACTTTGATTTAGAACACGTATATGGTGACCGCCTAATTTTCATGTTGTTTCACTTCCACCTGCAGTATAAAGTCTGGTTTATTTAGGTGGATTATGAATTGTGTTCATATGTAACAATTTACATTACAGATTTCTCAAGACCACGTCATTTCTGTCCCACCCTGAGCAGCTCACCCTGTCACACATGATATTTTGAGCCCAGAGGGACTTCCTGTAGGCCCCGAACATTAAAGTCCTTGTTGAAAAAATCTAATCTAAACTCCACAGCAACTGTACAAAAACATTTCCTCATGTAGTGTTAAACTCTTCACATTACATACAGCCTCTCATTGAGGCCTGTGTCATAATGACAGCCTGTGCTCAACTGAGCTTCACTACCCACTGTAAGTGGCCAACAGACAGGATGTGCGGGTTGCCTAGCAAGTTACATGCACTTGGTTGTAAAGTAGTTTGCCATTTCCGAAGCACCCCGTTCAACTCTGAAAGACAGAGTAATTTCATTGACGGGCAACTGGTAATAAGCAAAGCAAGGAGTAATGAGTTCCACCATGTATGAACTAAAGGTACTTCAATAACTTTAAGAACATTTTGCTAATTTAATACCATGAGGAAGATCCTAAGCGCAAACATGGGTAGATCAGTGCAAAGCTCCCACTCTCCACACGATAGCTTTAGTTCATTCTTTGCTCATCGTCCCTGAACGACGTTAGGGCCCAGAGTGTGAACAGCCCAGTGCAAAACTCTGATGACAATACCACAATACAACTGCAACCCAATCTACCCTGGTACCCTCCCTGTGTAGTGTATTACTGGCATGTTGACTAGACCCAAAAATATTGCAGCCATCCGTGGAGGGTTTAGTCATTTTAGATTTGCATTACGAGTCAGTTACTGGACGTGCCATGATAATCACCTTATTTATGACACGCATTATTGCTTATCAGGCAGGGATGGACACTATTTGGCCAACAAATAGCTTTCCAGTGGATTTTGTCAAAGGGTCCAGAAGGTTTTGATCCTCCTGTGTTGTCACGTAATCTCATGGGGTTGTGTCAGTGTGCCGGTCTCCTTCTCCCGTTACTGAGCGCTATGGAAACCGCTCTATCGTGATAAAGAGAGAGACCACTCCCCGGTCCTAAAAAAAACCCTCCCTGTACCGCTGACCTATATTGTTATTGAACAGCGTGTACAGAGTGTTTTTGTGCATCTGAACAGCGCAGCATGCAGGCATACAGTGACAGTGAGTTCGGCCCTGAGTAATGCCAGGGCTTAATGAGTAGATGGAGGGAGTAGAGTGCATTCTGTGCTTCTTGTTTCCTTCCATTAAACCTGTTTTTTTTTATCGTATTCGTGGATGTTTTATGTCCCTGTTTTATGCAGACGTGCATAAAAAAACACCTTTAACAAAGACTCATGCTACACAGAATGTACACGGATATTGGATAATACCGATTTATCTCTGTTTCTTCCTAAGTACATCATGGTTGTATAAAATGAGTTGCACTTTTAATGTTTTATATAGCATTATTTCCCAGAGTGGGGAAAAAAAATGTTCTTAGAAAGTTTGTTACAGATGAAAGTATGGATACAAAGTGTTGTGTAGAGTGTACTTCTTTCCTCTGACCACACAGTGCAAGGTTAACAGGCATTGCCTGAACTCACGTCAAAGGTCAGGAGAATGTTGTGCAACAGCTGAGAACGTTCACAAATGTGTCATTGTTTTGTCATTTCCCAAAACAGATGATGTCAGAGTTCTATGTGTGCAGAAACAGGCTGTCGTTCCACAAAGCTATCACAATGTTATGTTCAAACACTTCCCACATAGCGTATGTGACAAACAAGCCAGTAAGTAAACGAGCATTCACTGATAAGACTTATCAGATCCTAGCACATGCACAGCTCTCAATTCCAATGGGAAACAGCTCTGCCTTGAACTTGGCTTCTTGTTGCTTGCCGAAGTTTAGTATAATAAGAAAACCTGGCACTGGTGTTTGCCAGCTTATGTTTATGGGGCTGAGTGGAGATGACTGAGCTGATGTGAAAGCCTCTCTCTGGGCACCGGTTTGTTTTGATTGTAAACAATTAGGGCCACAGGGATTTGGCAGATTTCACGCCGGCATTTTGTGCGCAAAGCCCGAAACTGCTGACGGTTTTATTTCAGAACAATCGACCCCCGAGGCTGCAGCAGCCTGAAGGGATTGGTGTGTTTGTGTGTGTGTGTGTGTGTGTGTGTGTGTGTGTGTGTGTGTGTGTGTGTGTGTGTGTGTGTGTGTGTGTGTGTGTGTGTGTGTGTGTGAGGGGGCCAGAGGAGCTGCCTGACCTGAGTGAGGTCAGAGTGCATCTCTCCCCCTCGCTTTTTATTTTCTTTCTTTCTTTCTTTCTTTCTCTCTCTCTCCCTGTTTCTCTCTCAAGCCCTTCCCTGCTCCTCCTCCAGATCTAACTTCTACTATTTTCTACTCCACCTCCGTTGGGTAGAGAAGCCATGGGATTGGCCAGTGTTTTCCCATACAGCATGAGTTGGCAACCTGCCATGAAGTGTGTTTGCATGCTTTTGTGTGTGTTTGTGTGTGTGTGTGTGTGTGTCCGGTGTGTGTGTGTGTGTGTGTGTATGTGTGTGAGGGAAGAGAGAGTGAGTGATAGAGACAGAGGGGAGGTAGAGAGAGAGAGGGAGAGAGGGAATGAGAGAGAGGGCTTTGCTGTGTGTGAACTTCTGTGCGTGTGTTTTTGTGTATCTGTGAGTACGAGAGGGAGTGACAGAGATAGACAGGAGGGGGAGTCAGAGAGAGAGAGAGAGAGAGGGAGAGAGAGAGACGGGAGTTTGTGTGGATGAACCTGTATGAGTATGCGTATGTGTATGAGCGACTACGAGTATGTGTGCAACAAATGAGGCGTGCAGATGAGAGGGGAGGGCTGGGGGGGGTGAGAGAAAAAAAGAGCGAGAGCGAAAGAGAGTGCTGCAGACTTAGACCCTGGGCTGTGTGAGGACACCGCTCTCCTCTCTCTCTGACACACTTTCACACTCAGCGCCCTGGAGAGGGGAACATGTTCTGCCTGAAAGGTAAGACCACTCTTTCTCATCAAGTCTGTAAAGAAAGAGAGGGACAGTTTGATGCCAACACTGTTTTTGCCACAGAAGTTTTCTCTAAATGCCTAAAGTAGCCAGCAGCGCCTTCCCTGTGAATGAATGCATAGGAAAAACAGAGTGAGGGAAGACAAAGAGGGAAGAAAGACTGGAGGAGGAAAGTTTCAAGGGGATTCGGTACCTTCTCCTCTCATTTCTTTTGTTGTCTTGCGTAGCGGTGCAGTGCCGGTTTGAGTCCCGGGGGGGGGGGGGGGGTTACGGAAAGGAAAGCCCTAGTCAGAGAGAGAAA
Organism: Sprattus sprattus; assembly: GCF_963457725.1. NCBI lineage: Eukaryota > Metazoa > Chordata > Actinopteri > Clupeiformes > Clupeidae > Sprattus > Sprattus sprattus. Next base: position 12,658,927 of record NC_137911.1, read on the forward strand.
CAGAGTTATGGCGACCCTGCCAAAAGTTTTGCGCGGTGATGAAGAGGGAGCTTCCAGCTGTTCGCAAGGGAAGCGAGAGCGGGAGGGTGGTAGGGAGGGAGGGAGAGAGAGGGGAGCTGGGAGCTTAGAGCCCCTCCATTGTTTTGCTGCGCTAGATCATTGTCTTGCACTCGCCGCTACAATGATTCACTTCGGTGTTTATCCTGTTCTATGTCACTCATTTGATAAGAACTCTGTTTAAATGCCCCTGGCTGTCATGTTGGGAGAAAGCTTTCTTTTTTGATACTTCTTTTGTTCCTTGCCTGTGTGAGTGCAGATGGGAATAGTGCCATTGTAGTGCAGAGTGCTTTTACAGCTCCTTGCTTAAAGTGTAAGTGCACCCTAAAATGTGATTAAAACAAAACAAAATGATATGACTGAACTATGATGAAACACACCAGTGCTGGTGTTAACATTGACAAATTTCCCATTTATATAAAAATCGGCATTTTTATGGTTTAAAATGGCTCAGCATGCCTGTACTGTTTCAAATCATATTGAACCTTGCAAGGCTGATGCTGACGTATCTACGGCCATTTGGTACATATCTACATCATGAAATGGCCCCTGCCTGAATGCTGATCAATCACAACAGTTTATGCCCCCCACCACCCCCCACCCAACCTCTTTTAGTATTTTTGTTATATCATGTAGTGGGTGGAGTTAGCTTAAAGCTGGAGATGAACCGACACTTTAAATATCTTTGCAGTGTGCATGTGTGTGTGTGTGTGTGTGTGTTTGTGGGCTGTCACATTGGATCCCTGTGATAGAGGCCTATTTGTCCTCTGTAGGGTGGCTTTGGCTGGGGGTGGGGGAGTGTTGGTGAAGCGTGGTGGTGGTTGGTGGGATAGGATTTCACCCTCCGAAGTTTGTTGTGGATGAGTGGTCAGGGTGCTTCTGTTGTGTTGGCTCTTTCTTTCTTTCCTCTTTCTCTCCTCTCCCACAACCTCTCTCTCTCTCTCTCCATCTCTCTGTCTGCCCCCCCCCCCCCCCCTAACCTCTTGTGTTATCTTCTGACCTTTCCTTCGTGGCTTGTGTCATCTCTCACTCCAACCATAAGTAATCCCCTAAGCACCGTGACCTGCTTTTTTGGAGGGGGTGCGGTGACACCGGTCACCTCTGTCATTTGGAGTGTGACCTGCGGCTTGTGAGTTGGCCAGCGACTCAGCTCCTGATAGCATAGGAGAATGTGCTCTGTCACTCAGTCACACACTCAGGCGTGGTTCAATCAGCACTGACAAGCCAGGAACACCAGAGAGAAACTTTTAAAGCCCTTCCTGACAGCAGGGGCAATGTTTTCAGATGGCATTTAAATGCACATGAGCTGCACGGACAGACAGGCAGACGTAGTGCAATAGAAGAGCGCAGACAGACAGCGTGTTTCTCTCTCCACCCCCTGTGTGGGGTGTTTACGCCCTGGCTAGGGAGTTGGACAAAAGCTGATCTCGTTTTTCGCGCATGAGTCGTCTGCATGAATGAGATGTCTGAGAGCGACCTGAATAGAGCATATTTAAGAAAACTGTTTGCCGTGAGTATTTGTTCCCCGTCCTTGTCCACTAGCATACGTTGTCACTTAAGGCTTTCTAATTGTATCCGAAAGTAGTAATGAAGTTTACAGATGACCTGTCCAGACCCAGCCAGTCCCCCGTCCCCCTGAATGACCTGAATGCTCCAGCCAACTGCTCTAAAGCTGCCAACAGGATGGAGAACATGGCTAGATTAAGCCTCATATACTGCTCTGGCTGCCATACATTTGAAGTGAATTCACTCTGCAGAGCCTGGGTGTAAGAGTATTTTACTGTTGCCCTGTGATCTGTGATCCCCCAATAAAAAGTGCATTACGCCAGATCATCAGGAGATTACGGCTAATAGGAATACAGGATGCTTACACACACACACACACACACACACACACACACACACACACACACACACACACACACACACACACACACACACACACACACACAGACACACACACATACACAACCAAACACACACACACACACACACACACACACAAGCTGATTTCTGACTCTTTTTTTAATAACGTGCATTTCCACTGATCTGTGGAGTATGTTTTCTCAGCAGTGAGCTTGTGTGCGCTTCTCTCCCCCTCTCTCTCTCTGCCCCTCAGGAGCAAAGCTTTGGGTACAAGTCAGGACAGGCAGGGCTTTCCAAATCTCACACACGAGGCGCCCCACTCCCGCAACACCTGAGAAGCACAAAAACAAACCGTATTTTTTTCAAAAATGTGAGCATCAGCTTACAGAGCAACTGAGTGCTAGCCATGCTTTCTCCGGGGCCAGTCAATGTGGTGTTTTCATTTAAGCCTAGCAGTTGGTGGTTGAAACCGCACAGGCGTCACTCCCCATCCACAAGGCAAACAACCTATACCCAATATCAGTGTCAGTATTTGTGTTATGCCAGCTTTAAACAATTAGCAAGTAGTAGCCCTACTGGTATCTTCCCTCGACTTTAACTTTAACCATATTTTTCCCAAGAAAAGAGAGAGAGTTGCTCTCTCATTTATGTATTGTATTTGTTTTAATTTCAAAGTGGAATTAGGATAGATACCATCTCCTCAAGTTAAGATTTGAGAGTTGATGTCGAAGAAATGGCTTTTAGTGAAATTTTACTTCAATAAAGACTCTGGTCACATGATTGACAATTGGCCTAACGAGCCATTAAGGATCAGAAAGGCGCACATCTGGCCAACACCTTCCCTCACGAGCAGAGGGGGGTATCAGAGGAGAGCCTGTCCTTGTCCTTTCTCCACACTCACATGGGGTCTGGCGCGGGCGCCCGACTGTGGAATCCTGTTAGGGTTAATTTGGTTTAAAGCAGTTGAAAGCTATCTTCTGTGTGGGAGAAAATTTCTTTTAATGTATTAAGCCATGGGTGACCCAGAAAAGCCAGGGAGACGAGGTATGGAATGTGTTTGGAAGCGACCCTGTGATATTGCGCAGTGTATAATTGGATGGTTTTTGGATATGGATTTACCATTACATATTAGACTTTAGACATTTTTAAACATTTGTGCTCAACAAAGAATCTATTTTTCCCCAGCAATTGTCCACTTTTACTGCCCTACTGCTAGTAGATTCCTCAAAATATCCCATCTTCAGATATTGCTCATGCCCTTCCAGTGAATCAGTTTCATGCTGACTGACTAACAAGTAAAGGGATTATGGGTACATGCCCTTGGACTGACTGCTTTTGGCATCACTTCTAGTCTCAACTGTTACATGCTGACCTAAATGAGGTGTCAGCATCACATCTTGCTTTTGAAGTACATATCTCTCTCTCATACACACAAACACACACACACACACACACACACACACACACACACAATAGAGGTCCAACCAGCTGTCATGCTTGTGCCCGGCCCTTTGTAGGGTATCCCTGGCATTCTGGAATTTAGATCACGGAGTAATGGATCATAAATTCCAGAACTTAACGAAAGGAGAAAAAACACACTTTGCCTTTCAAAACTGAGCATAGTTGTCAACTGAAAGCAACAGATGAAATCATGATGCCAGCGCTGATTCAGGTTCCTAGTATGCAACATGAGCCATGCATATTTGATGGCACTGATACAGTAGATAGGCCACTCTGATTGCAGGGGTGGCTGGATGAGAACCATATCAAACATCCAGACCAGTCAACCTGGTAGCGTCAGCACAAAAGCTACATAACGAGCGTAGCCATATCAAGCGACCTTTATGTTTTGTGCTCCGGGACTGTATTCGATGTGAATGTTTAGCTTCGGAGTAAATGTTGACTTTACAGCTCGTCGGGACCACCTCCCCATATGTGTGTCTCTCTCCTTGCTTGCAAAGGGGAGGGGAGGCCTTAAATCTGGGTCAGCAGGAGCAAGATTCATTCACGTCAAGAATCCATTTTAAAAAAAGGAAAAGAAAGAAAGAAAGAAAGAAAAAGAAAAATACTCGTGTTACTCTAAAAGGAGTCTGCAGAAATCCCCTTTTTTAACCACACTTACCATTTAAAAGTGGCAACGATGTGACGTGAGCAGCCCACAGCCGATGAATAGAGGCACCTTTCATGAGATGTGGTGAGTCAGCAGTACAGGGGAGAGGCATTTGTTTCACATCTCCGTGACTGGGGAGGGCGACCAGGAGGGGGGGGGGGGGGGGGGGGGGGGGTTGGGGTGTATGACTGGGGGTGCAGGGGTGCGACTGCCTTTGGTGTTTGGTTTTCCGGGGGGAGCCGGAGCAGACGGAGGAGACGCCCGCCTCAAAGGCATCTCCATCAGGGTAATCTCAACCCCAGACCACTGGCTCCAGAGTCAAAAGAGTTTGGACTTGGGAATGGGGAGTGGGGGGTTCAAAGCCAGAGAAGCCTGGCTTTCTATGCGTACATGTAGCAAATGTGAAAAACCCACAAGCGAGGCAAAGCCCCCTCTCTGTCTATATTTACCCACCATTTTTTCAAAGGCATTCCAATCATCCTGGACCCGACACAATGTGTCACAGTAATTTTAATGACACGACTTTGTTCGCCCAAGCCTGCGCTGACAAACAAGCTGACGCAGAACTAACCGTCCTTCATGCCCGACATACACAATCACATTATTATGTCAACAAAATAAGACTTCAGAATACCAAAAATGTTTTGGATTATTTAACAATTGAATGCACAATGGTCAAAGTTTAGATCCTGAAATTCTGCAGTTGTCGTGTCAGGGAAGAGTGATTTTGTTGTTGTTTTCCGCTGGGCTGGAACATTTTGGAAAGTTTATGTAATGGTACTTATGAGTGAAATTAAGATGGCAGTAATTATAGCTATTATCCAGTAAAAGGCATTATGGTTTTGCTGCTAGCAAGTGTGTGTGTGTGTGTGTGTGTGCATGTGAGTGTGAACGTGTATGTGTGTGTTAATGAGTTGGTGCGTTTGTGTGTGTGCACGTCGGTGTCTGTGTGTGTTTGTGTGTGCCCGTTTTAAAGCCATTTTTGTTACTTTCCACAGAACACGAAACCTAAGGCAGTGAGTGCTGTCCAGCTGTTGTGACTAAGAAATACAGCACATCTCTCTCTCCATCCCACAAGCCACAGGGCGGTTAGGAGCACAGCTGGAGAGCCACAGTCACACCAGGGCTCACTCCATATGTGAAAACTAAAACAGAAATGAAATATCATTAGATAGCAGACTGTTGAAAAGTCACTTTAAAGTAAAATTACTTTGCGCCTATAATTTTGTGTTTCACGTAATCTTTTTAAAAGTATTTTGTATTTATTTATACATACAATCAGATTGGATAGGTTCAGGAAAATAATTTCCATTATTGCATTTCACCTCCAAACATCCATCAATTCCAAACTTCCTTGTCAAACATAAGCATATGACCAAAGACCTGAGTGGGACACCTTTCCAACCTAGTGTTTTGTCAGGGAAACAGAGGAAGGATTCTCATGGAAACGGATGAGATGAACTTCCTGCCACTCTGCGTCCACCATTCTCAAGTGTATTGTCACATGCTGACACCACAGGCCCCATGGCCCTTTAGTGGCATGAGATGTTTTTCCACCCGCTCAGTAAAGTGAAGCGCGGTTTTCCTGTAAACACGAGCTTCAACTGGCGCTGTGAGAAAGTAATTGCTGCAGTTTCCCCCCAAATTAACCCCAATAGTGGGGGAAAAGGAGAAAAGGGAGGGGGTGTGGTCCAACCAAAAGGATAAAAAAACTGTCTGGAATAGCAGGTGATCCAATCAGAATTGGGGAACCAGTGACACCATGGCAACCATTGTTCTGTCCTCCCAGTCTTGCGGTGGGTGGCTGGCCTGGTCCGGTGCGCTCGGCTTAGCACAGAGGAAACGAGTAGGGGCCGAGGGGCTGCGTTGTGTGCCTGGCGGAGACTGTCTCCTCACGGGGGCAGATAATCTCCATTGAGGAGCAGTGGTTTGTGTGATCTCAGGGAAGAGGCTTAACACATCTGGAGGCTGCCAAAGAGACTGAGCTTATTCTCTATGGCGACTTGAGCTCATAGTGTTGCTTCGTCTGATCACCAGGTGTTGTCTGGGTTTTCTTGGAGGATTACAGAGAGCCCGTCATTAGGAACCATAGACATAGGAGTTCTCCCCTTCATATATGAGTGTATCTTAGTTGTCAAAATTCATGGACGGCCAACAACAAGCACAACAAGATCATTACATTTGTTTTTGCATGTCAGGAAGAGTACATTTTGTCTCCAGAACTTGAGTCATATTTAACAGTTCTTGGCTTTCCCATGTGTCATTTGCAAAGGCCAACGTGGCTCTCAAGTCAAGCTATAATCTTGCACTCCCCAATCGAGAATGCTGTGAAAACCTTAAGCCTCTATTATAGAACTTATCTCTGTAACCGTCAATTCTCAAAACACCCCTTGGCTGCTTCTTTCCTTAAAGAAATTAAATTCAGTGACCTTTGGGTGTCTGACAAAATCCCCATCAGTGTAGGCTGTCATGTGATAGACTCCCAGAGACCTGCTGTCAACAGGTTTGTGTCAGCTGGGGAGAAAAATATGTGAGGCCTTTTGGGATGAAGTGATTTCACTCGCAGAGATATACAGTATGCTGGAAAGACCATCACAGTGTAAGTAAATCCAGATGGTTGCACAGGCCAGTGAACCAACAGCCACAGCAATAGCCGGCTCACCTATATTAAGGTTTTACTGGTCGAGAACAAAGGGGCTGAAGGCAAGCCTCTCGCTCACAGTGTTGGAGAGGAACTGAGTGGGAGCAAAGGGAAAGGGGTGAGGAACCGCGCCAAACTTCCGAGCTTCACCAAGACTTTTATTTTTGAACTCAGATAAAAAACCCTCATCTCAGAAGGAGCTCAAATATTAATGTGTGTCGGTCTGTCAGATAGGCAAAAAGACTGAGAAAAAACGAACAGACTTAGCATTGAGCCCAAAGCCCACCACACACCGTGCAAACAGAGGCCCAGGATCCCATTCTGGCAGCGTTTGGAGCCGGATACGATAGCTTTCTCGCTAAGCTCTGTTTTGGAGAGGGGCGATCCTGTGTGGTTTTAAGGTTTTGGCAGAGCGAGAGGTTAACATCTCCCCCCACCCTGCTCTCAAGTTTCTGGGCTGGCTGGCTAAGTGGGTGGGTGTAGGGTAGTTGGGAGGGGGGTGTGGGTCTAGAGGGAGCGGTTCTTCTTCCTTCCGTGGCTCCTTGGCTGCTCCAACTGCCTGCCAAAAAGATGAGGTCAGGTTTTCCTTTTTATTGCGGAGCATTTATTTAATGAGACCTAATCAGATGCTTGTTGGTTTAATCTAGGTCTTAGTTCTGCTTCGATAAAGTTAAATACAGGTCTTCGGAAGATCCGTCATCCTAGTTCCTGCTCGTGATAATCGGCAGTTGGTCTCATCTCTTTTAGGCGGACACGGTCAGAGGAGATCCTCAAAGAGTTTTTTTTCATTACTCGCATAGCCTCTTTTGGGTGCAGATAAAAGTACTGTGGTTTGTATGGTATATTACCTAACATCCCCTTTTTGTGTTGTGCGTGTGTTTGCATCCAGAATGGATGTCCCACACCCTTCAAGCAATCACTTGTTTTCTTGTTGTTCTTAAGGTACCTCTTAGTCTTTGCAGTGATGACACATACACAATGCAGCACAATTTGACAAACAGTGACGGGACTACAGTATTCAACTACTGTATTTAGAGGGCTTCTCTTGTCACAAGACTCAAAGCAGTCATTAGCTGAGATTTGTCACAACACGTGGACTGAATGTCCCTTTGTGGTGAAGGGTCTTTGCACAACAAACACAAAATGAGTGATCTTTTCTGTGCAGGCTTAGTAGTTATGTTTGTAAATACCAGTAGGTGGAGCTGTTGATTGTTTCTGTTCTTCTGGGCTAATTGCCCGTCTGAGCAAGTGCTTCTCATCCATTATCAGGACATTTAGTGACACTATTTTCCACCGGCAGTCACAAATTATGTTAGAGTGTTGTTCTCCATAAAATCTTATATTTGGTTTGTTGACATGTTTTGACTTGCTTTGCTTTTCTCACTTTGAATATTGGTTGCTGCATAACTTTTCAAGGATGAGTGTCTGTTTTACAGCAATGAAATATGTGGGGCTTTTATGTCACACTAAGTCATGACCTGTTGCTTTCGTGGCCACCAGTGAAGCCTCCTCTGTATTCTGAATGGAAAATAGCCTGACAGCCTGGCTAAAGTAAAGCAGCTATCACCTGTCCCTGCTGAGCAGGGAATGGCCCTTTTACACCATGGCTGGTATACCACAGGATAATCTGGGGTTAAGAGCTTATCCGTCTTCGAGGAGACCAAACGGAAGGAGCCTCTCCTGTCCAGTCTTTGGAGCACCCTGCCTGGACTTGCAGTGGGCCCAGCTGCTTCTATTCTGTTCTGGCAGATTCCCTTTCGCAAGGGGAAGGATAATGTTGGTAAATAGTTAAGACTTAGTTTTCTAGAACACAGAATATTTCTGCATGAATTGGACTTTCACTCCTGCAAGGAACTTGCCCCCTGTGTTCTGGGGCGTGTGTATGTGTGGTCATTTACAGCAAGTTTTTTAGGTCATTGCTAGCCTTTCTTTGAGATCGACACTGGGGTCAGTGGAGGTCAAACTAGAGGTGGGGGCCTGTGAAGAAGGACTGACGTAGGTGAGGTGGTGCTCCTCATCCACGGTTGTCACCATGATCGCCTACGTGGACTGCCTCTCAACCGAGCCGTCCACCAAGTGCTGGAACCGCAAGTACTACGAGGATGAGGACGAGCTGTTGCCCTTGTACACCCGCCGGCTCCAGCCCAAGACAGAGGGCAGCCTGCGCCGGCGCCTCCTCAGCTCCAAGATCTACCAGCAGCAAGATGCCCTCTGGGCCCCCCGGACCCTCGCTGGGCCACGTCCCAGCAAGGGGACCCCACTTCTGCAGCCAAGACGGCCCCAAAATCCCACTCCCACTCACGTTCGCCAAGAGTGGAGTAGAGGTAGAGCTCTTTTCTTTTCCTTTATTATCCCCCTTGAAACATAGTATTCTTTCCACCAGAATTCAAAATTGCTTTTTACTTTAAGCCTGAGCTTGTAGGCCAAAACTGGAAGTCTTGTGAAAGTAGTTGATGTAAGGTCAGGTTTCCTTTGAGCGCGTGCAGTGTACGCTCCGCTGCCGGGGCTGCTCGTGACTACATTAATAGGTGCTGAAACCGATGCTTTCTCTCCATTTGTCAGCATGGCAATTCATATCAAAAGACATTAAGGGCAAGGCCCTGTGGCTATAAGACTCTTTTGGTGGGCTTCGACTGTGGTTTAGAGCTTCAGACAAGTTCCTTTTTTCACCTCTCCTTGTTTACTGCCAGAGAGTAAGCCGGGTCTTTGGAAGTGCTCACGTACTGTGAGGGCAGGCTGTGGCTTGCTTGTAGATGTACATGAACCCAACACACTTCAGTTTTCCACCACTATGTTTTTGACATGTGATTAGCGAGACTGCTCTGTATTGTGGCTGGTTTGTTGTCACTGCTACCTGACCGTGTTTGCTTACAACTGCCCTATTCAGAGATTTGTTAGCATTAGGCTTCAAGAGAGAGTTTAGAGCCAGTAGTGTGCTCTTGTGTGTGTGTGTGTGTGTGTGTGTGTGTGTGTGTGTGTGTGTGTGTGTGTGTGTGTGTGTGTGTGTGTGTGTGTGTGTGTGTGTGTGTGTGTGTGTGTGTGTGTGTGTGTGCGCGTGTGTATAGGTGGGGATTGTGTAATGTAGACTAAGCCCCGTATCCAGGGTAAACCCCCCAGAGGGCTGCTGGTGTCTGCCGGTTGTCAATCCTCTCAGGTGTCTTGCAGCAAGCTGCTCCACTCAACGTCAGACCCACTAGCAGATGTCTATCCCCCCCCCCCCTCCTGCTCCACAACACATTCCCACACAAACTCTTCAGGCCAGATTATCACTGTGGGCATGTGCAATCAAGTGCAGCACACAGCAATTCAGGCCTCTGCCTGGAACGTTTTTAGGACACACTTCATGTTTACCTTGATGGAGTAGTGGATTTTTAGAACTATTCATTGTTTATGGTGGATTTTGAAAAAAGGTTGCCCTATTTTCATTGAGAATTTACGTATTACCTATTAATAGCATCACTAATTAGATATGAAATCATCATGTATTCTGTTTCAGTGTTGTTACAGACCTTTCATTTCTGTCATGTCTTAAGCCATTAAGACAAAGTTAATTATTTTCAGGAGTACAGACTTTTATCTACCTCTTAGCCCACTTAACCCAAGCCAGTAATTAGCATAATATTGCCACAATAGTCTTGTCAAATATGATTTCCTCTACATCCCATAAGCGTAGAATAACTGCCTGTCCAGGTCCTGCTTGATTTCCAGGTGGCCAGAGGTCCATACGGTGTGCATGGAGGGGCAAACAGTGCTAATTCTCACTTAATTAGTTTAATTACTTCTAAATAGGCTTTGAGTCCCTAGCAGCTGTTCAGTGTGTCAGTCACAGCGTCTCTCCTGCTCTCTGTCAAGCCTCAGAGACCGCTGCTCTATTCAGTCCAAACATAACCCACCATTTTCACCTCAGCAGAAGAACACACTTACGAAACCGCTGAAGAGTGAAGATTTAGTCTCTTTTGTTGTGATATAAAAAAACTCAAGTGATGTTATTCAGGTTGATCTCAAGGGTGGAAATGCAGAAGCATTACGCTATTTAGAGTTTAGGCCACAGGATGGCAGCAGTGGTGTAACATATGCAAATAATCACTTCATCTCGAGGCGTTCTACTCCGTCCACAGTCAAACACCAACAATACATATGGCAACATAAGTGAAGCAACTACACCCTGATTTTGATATGCTGTACTATGCCACATTGACAGCTAATGTCATATGGCACAGATGCACAATATCAGCTGGAGACTCCAGAGGCTATCTGGTTACCCCGCTGGGGAGAGCATCCACCTGCTTTAGACAAAGGCTTGATTGTTTCCAAATGTGGGTCTTTGGTGTCCTGTGTCTATTGTTCCACTGAGTTAAAGATCTGCAATAGGATACCAATGCTGATTTGTTCCTTATTGTTTATAATGCAGTTCGGTGTAGCCGCAGGTTTATGCGAGTTCTGGGCTGACAAATGATGCAAAGAAAACACAGCAACCTTCTATTTTATTTGTGCTGTCGACCCAATGGACCCGTTTACATTCGACGGATTACATTAGAAGTCCATTAGAAGTTACAATAGAAGCAGTTCAACTCTTCCAGACTGTGGCAATCTCACACATGGCGTGTGACTTAGGCTATTTTTAGGGCTAGCGCATTGTCTGTGCCATCACTATAGTTTCTGTTAGTGCCGTCCCATCTCCCAAATGCTGATTGCTGTGTTAGAAGTCAACAAGGACACACACACACACTCACACACACACACACACACACACACACACAAACACAGCCGAACCCCTTTCTGATTACATTAGGCAATGCAATTGAGTGTTGGGGCTCTGCACAACATAATCTAACACTCATGAGCCACAGACTTGATTGGCTGCTACCCGAGTGTCTCTCCTGTTGCCAAGCTCTTGTTAGCGACGAGCCGTCCAATGAGCAGTTAGCCACCGAAAGGAAATGGGTCAGATTGTGTTCTGCTCATGTACTCACTGTAGGGCGAGAAACCAAACGTGAAATTCATTAACCAACCGCAGAGTTTAATTAGCGAAAAACATCGAGGAGGCCTCTCCAGGAGGACTCACAGACAACAAGTGCTGAAGAGTTCAACTTCTTATGAGCCTCGAGCTTTGACAGTGTCAGCACTGATGGGGGAAAAAAACTGGATTAGATAGAGCATCAAATGTACGAAATGGTGGTCAGTGGGGTCTTGGATGGGGTGCACGCACAGACATCTTGTGCACGTTCCTTTCAAGTTTAACATCTAATTCTGGCAACTCCTTAGGGAAAGCAGATGTCCTTCAGTCCCTCATCAGAGCGAGATGGTCATGTTACAGACATCACAGTGATGTTTATCTGTGCTGAATGTCTGGAACTCACCATGTTTGCTCTGACCGTTGCCGTTGACCGTCGAAGAAATATGCTGTTCAACGGATCATTAATTAACTGATTAGCATGCTTGTTTGTCACTGTGTATAAAATCTCAGATGACACTTTTACAAGATCAAAAACCTTCACAGGTCATTTCCATAGCCTCCACTGATCCATTGTAAACTAAAGGAAAACACATGTACTCATATATGACAAATGTATAGAATGTAGAGAGAGACCAGGTGACCCGCCTCCACCACTCCTCCCTTCACCCTCAGCCCTACTCTCTGTCATCCCTCCGTCCCTCCATCAGGTCACTGAGCCCCGCTGGTTGTTGCTGCGCTGTTGGCCCTGACCCAGTTCTCTGACACACATACTGGCACACTTCTGATGGTGACGGTGGTGCTGATGGTGATGGCGCGGCAGGGTGGCGGGTAGAGGCGGCTGGGGGGTTGGCAGACATTTTGGCAGATCAATAACCCACATACTATAGGGCCCCATGTCTGACAGGCTGCCTGGCCTTCTTCATTATTCATGGAGAATGTCTCCAGGCTGGGTCCCACGTGTGTTTGTGTGTGTGTGTGTGTGTGCGTGTGTGTGTGTGTGAGTGGGGAGATTTTTACTGGTTTCTCCAAAATGGGAAGGGTCTCTGAAGTGTGTGTGTGTGTGTGTGTGTGTGTTGGGGGTGGGCGTGTTGTGGTCTGTGTGCTCCCCAGAACATACTTGATGTAACTGCAATTTTGATTTCGTTTTTTATTAATGCAGCACTTTTTGAGTTGGGAGTTTTTGAAAAAGGAATTAGTCACAGATGCTACTGTATGTCCCACCCTTGGCCAGCCCTGAGGAGTAAACAGACAACAAACAAAAAGTGTCTGAAATTGGAGGTGTTTCTAAAACACAACACTTACAGTCATAACGCAGGACACTACGTAGACACCCGTGCTCTAAATAAGCCCCTGGGGCACAAGCAGATGGTGACTCTAAAGGAGAATCTTGGCTCCAAAGAAGAATACCCTGGCTCAGAGGTAGAGATTTGCATTGGCATTCACATTATGACCATCATTTATATATTTATTTAATCATATCAAATAACTGGACATGCTTTCAGTTAATCTGTTCAACAGGCGAAAATAGGTAGGGTTTTTGGCTGGCTGAAGGGGCAGCAATTGTTTACACAGTTAGTTTCACACGATTGCCTCTTCAAGTACCATTGTGTGTGTGTGTGTGTGTGTGTGTGTGTGTGTGTGTGTGTGTGTGTCAGTGTGTGTGTGTGTTTGTGTGTGCTGATGGTGGTGCTTTGTGTGCTGTCCCATGAGCCCCAGCCCCTGCTCCTCTGGCTGACCACAGAGCACCGCAGTGCTTAAGGTGAGACTGACCTTCCAGCAGCAGCAGCTCTCCTCCTCAGAGCCTTCACAAGCCCCATATCTTCCTCTCTCTGTCCCCCAGCTACTCTCTCCATCCCTCTCTCTGTCCCCCACCTACTTTCTCCATCCTTCTCTCTGTCCCCGAGCTACTTTCTCCATCCCTCTCTTCTGGCCCCCAGAAGCACTCCATCCCTCTCTCTGTCCCCCAGCTACTCTCTACATCCCTTTCTCAGTCCCCAGCTACTCTCTCCATCCCTCCGCTTCTCTTCCTCTCCATCCCTCTCATTTTCTCATCTCCCTCTTTTCTCTCTCTCTTTCCTCCCTCCAGCATTCCGTCAAGTTCAACATCCCTCTTATGTACTTAATCTTAACTTTCTCTCATCGAGGTAAGAGCAGGAGGAAACATTGATTTCAATCAACTTGATTTTTTTTATAATACATTTTATTCATATTCCACATTAATATTCCAACATGAGAGCATTATAAGCCAATCTGCCACCTTAAGTTTCCTTTATCTATTTGAATACTCTCCTTGAAGTTCCTGAGACATCATGTTGGTACAAACTGCTATTTGTCATATATGATAAATGACCGCTGCAGACAAGCAATCCCTTCAGGGGGCAGACTGTCTTATGCAGAGTGGCTTTTCAAAGGAATCATCTCCCTGGAAAAATTCACCGCCCACTTCATTACCGTAGGCTGTTGTATTATTCAACAGGACTAAACATAAACATCCCAAAGTAAAGCTTTAATCAAGACTTCTCCAAAACACCAGGCTTGCAGATGCTTGTCATTCAGGCATAAACTGCACAGGTTTACTTTTCTCTCCCCCTCCAGAATAAACAGAAATGCTGAGCTTTAGCAAACCTGCGAAAGTAAGGGGGGGTGCGGTGGGGGGTGTTCCAGTGTGTCCAGGCAGTTCTATAGTGCTGCTCAAGCAGCAAATTCATATATAGCTCCCATGGTTACACAGCCAGCATGTAGCCAGGTCACACCGCTTTTGAAGACAGTACTTTTTTTTGTCACGGAAAGTAGTCGAGGAGAGAAATAGAACCCCATGGCGCGTCTAGCAGGACGTTAATGTGTCTGGCCCCTCTTGTTTTATGGCCCTCTGTATTGTCCTCTGAGCTTTGTGTAGACCTTTTGTAGCCAACCGAAAGAGGAGGTTTTGTTTACCTTTTTTACAAGCGTTCATGGTTTCTTCATTAGTGGAATAGGTTTTAAATCTCAGGGTAAACTAGGCTTCCCTCCCACCCCACATACCTTAAGGCAGTATATTCACAGACATCTGTCTGAATATTTGTCCAGCGTTAATTGTTTTTGACCGTTGGGACTTGTCCCAAAAAAGGATGGTAGTAACTCTAACGTTTATTCTTGGTTTCTCTGCACAGCTACAATATATCGTTGTTTGTCATTCGTTCATTCCTGAGCACATGCTCTTTATTTTTGGAGGCTTTTGAGATTTTAGCATTAGCGTCCCAGCTACACCTCTGGTGCTTTTTCGCCTTCCCTTTTCTATATTCATCATTAGTTTGATGAACGATTTACCCCGCTGGTACTTTTCACAGTCTCATTATTCAACCTCTACATCTTCAGGTCCAGTGAGGTCCAGTGGGACTCTCAACTCTAGCCTCGGCACTGGATAAAGGCACCCCTGCATAAAGGAGTCAGTCACGTTTCAGACTGGGAGCCTCCTAAGAGATAAGAGGGATCAGCCTTTGACCCGACCTGCCTGTGATGGATGACATTGGGACAGAATGGCTCTATTGTGAGAGTCGGGGGGGATGGAGGTTGACTGATAAGACTGAGCAACCAGGTGGAGGCAGAAAACACAGGTGCTTGTCGTCTGGTGGTTGACCCCTCAGCGTGTCCTTGGGAGCCCCGGGGTGCTGAGTAGCGTACTGTGCAAGGCTCCTGGTTAGCTTTGCTCTCGGCCTCATACATGTGCAGCATGTATGGCTTCGCTTCTGCTTTTACATAATTTATATAGCTAAATTATTGATGCATGTCTTTTCTGTACAGAAATGTACACTGGCTGCGTTGATGTAGTGGTGATGTTCCACCTAATAAGGTCAGCCAATCAATATGCATATCAGAAAAAAAAATTCATGTAGGGATTGTTTAAGCTCCACATGATGAGTCTTGTTATCTTTCTCTTCAGCTGAGAGAAATCTAGGCAAACATCTACCTATACAGCATGTATTATTCAAAGAACTCTCACAATATTCCATTAAGACTCTACCATCTTGTAGTTGAGCTTAATGGGGTGTGATCAATAAGCATCCCTAAATTACTCAGAATCTCCCCTTATTCAGTGGTTGCACAGTTTTTCATTAAAACTCTAAAATGCATTTTTATCCACTCTCCCACTTCTCATCGTCACATCTTCAAATCACAGCAGGGAAGGAGTGAGATAGAGGAAAGAGAGAGAGAAGAGGAATCATTAATGTGAGCCACTCCAGGGGTCTTACAGAAGCCTCGGCCCCCAAAAGGGGGTCTGTCTCAATATCTAATATATTCCAGCTCTCCACAGAGTAGGCTATTGTCAACTTGCTTTGATTAGCTGCATTCAAGGGCTTTCTCCGTGGATTACTCCGCTCTCACTCTCTCCCTTTGAAAAGACACATACAGTATTAATCCCCACACAGTTTTCCCTCCTAAAAACGTTCTGAAGATATCGAAGTATGAAGCTAGTTACTCCCAGTCCATGTCGGATTTAGCAGTAGGAGCACTTGTGAACCTGAAAAAAGTCCTAGCCATGGCCATTAAAAATTGGGTCCAAATTTCTTGAACCGTTTTATGTCACCACCATGGTTAATTGATGGGCAAAACATCATTCTTAATATCATCTGTGTCTCAGTCCTAATTGCTAATCGTGTTTCTGACAGTCTCACCCATTGAGAGACAGACAGCGTCTCAGCCTGTGAGAGACAGACAGTCTCAGTCTGTGAGAGACAGACAGTGTCACCAGTGAGAGACAGACAGAGTGTCACCCAGGTATCCGTGTTGGCCGCTGCGCTAAGCTAAACCCCCTCTACTCTTGGCTTAATGTTCCGTAGAGAGGGGCCACATCCAGCTGCTTTGGCCTCTCTGGGGGGGCTTATTTAGGGGCTGATGTTGGGGGGGGGGGGGGGGTCCTGGGGTTGGCCTCATTATTTGGTGTGTTGTCCAGAGACGAGAGGGGCTCCGGAGGGCCTGGGGTAGCTCTTGGGCGTTTGCGAGTTCCAGTCTTAACTGGACCGCAGCCTAAGAGACCACAGTCGAACAGGAGCACAATGGAGCAAGTCAGGCATAAACTTGGGGGCACCAAGGGGGAGGAAGGACTGGAGTTTTGGGGGGGCTCAGGGGAAAGAACTTTACTACACCATCCCACAATATTATCTTTTCAGGCTTCTAAATGTGTTCAAGGGGCCAGATCTAAAGCAATCACACAGTTTTAAGAGCTGCATAAACGCAATCTGGAAGCATTCTATAAAAAGGCTTTATTGCCCTAGCCTCATGTAATACTGGAGAGGTAATTTTGAAGAGCAAAATAGCATATGGACCTGTCAGGCAATCTAACACTGAACGAGATTATTAAATTGAAGTTTGTGCTGAGTAGGGAGTACCAGATCCAGAGGGGGAATCAATACAGATGGGATGACCTTGGCAGTCATCAGCACCTAAAGCTATACTGTGGAAGGGGAAGGGTGCTGGATCTATGCCAGCAATCAGGTTTATGGTGGCAGCTCCACTTCACCTGATAGACAGTATGATGTGTAAAAGAAACACCATTTAAGTATCTCACTCTATCTCACACTCTCTCTCTCTCTCTTTCTCTCTCGGTCTCTTTCTCTCTCTGTCTCTCTCTCTCTTTCTTTCAAACCGAATACGAGTACTTACATTTGGGTACCTGCCGGTACCGAGTAACGACACAAGTACTTAACAACTGCCTACGCCGGGGTTCTTTTTGGCCATGAAGTCATGCTACCAGTTGTTTCCTGTAGGCAAAACGTATAGGGTAGCAAAAAATAACACAACACCTCCTGCCATGAAGTGGTATCTGTGCATAGTGTGGGAGAATTGTTATGAGTACGAGTATATGAGCACAGAATATGATATTAGTATACTATTGGTGTGTCTCCCTACTCTAAGCTTCTCTTCTTTTTTCCCTTTCCCACACATACACACTTTATTTTATCTCTGTTTCTCTCAGTCCCTTTCATATTCCAGCCTCACATTTACAGCCTGTCTATCTCACACGTACTCCAGCCTGTAGGTTTGAGGCATAATGTGCTCAACATATTTGTGGTGCTCCTAAATAATTAATAGATTGTTGAGCTGTGTGCCTCCTTTCATGGTTGGATAGTTTTTTTTGTGTGTGTGTGTGTGTGTGTGTGTGTGTGTGTGTGTGTTTGTGTGTGTGTGTGTGTGTGTGTGTGTGTGTGTGTGTGTAGGTGATCAGGACTTCCAGCACCTTCTCTGACGCTTGATCACAGTAATAGGGCGTGATGTGTGCAAGCCTCTTAAGAGCGGTGTCGGGGCTGACCCGACTTAAACGCGCTGCCTTGTGCTGCCCTGGCATCCACCCCCGATGGTGGTCAAAACGGTCAGCAACACGGGACTGCAAATTACAGAGGAATCTCTGCCTGGCAGCATTCTTTATGTGTTATGTGTGTGTGTATGTAAGAGGGGGAAGGAGAGTGTTTCATTTAGTTATGCCTGTGTTTGTGCGTGTGTGGGTGGGTGGGGGCACACATATGTCAGCGTGCATGTGTTGTAGTATATGCCTGTGTACTTCTCTCATATGCATACCGTATATATTCCCATATATGTATGCTCTATATCGTGCCATACCTGTATACAGTTTAAGCCCCTTACCCAAACGAAGAGAAATGCTGATGGTGGAGGTCAGTCTTTACTCGGTAAGCTATAGTAAGCAATACCACAGGGAGAGTGGAAACGTCTGACTGTAGAGAGCATAGCCCTGTGATTAGGTACAGTAGACCTGCCCAAGGGGTCTCTACATACAGTATGCTGCTGAGGACTGCAGCAAAAGCGTCATGACAGCAAGACTGGAGGTGAGAGTCCTTAGTCGTCCCAGGCATCATTCTCACAAGCCCCAGCTGTTGGACACTATTACAAGCAATAGTAAGACAAAAGGAGGAGAAAAAAAGAGAGGGAGGGAAGGAGGGAAGGGTTGATTGTATTTTGTAAGAGATCTTTGTGAGGCTGGCTCGTTGCCAAAGATGCTGCTCTGGTTGCTCTTTTATGAAGGACAGACATAGTGAAGAGGACCGCTGGTGTCCTTGACAGTGAGGACGGAGTGAAGGTGAAACGATTCAGAAATATTGCACCAAAGTCTGGGGAGGGAAAAAGAATGAGAGAGAGAGAAAAAAAGAGAGATTCACATGTGTATGTGTGTGTGTGTGTGTGTGTGTGTGTGTGTGTGTGTGTATATGTTTGTTCGTGAGGGGAGGGGAGGGGCACTACATCACGACTGTAGTCTGTACAGGCAGAGAGGCAGAACTCAAATGGTTGTAGTAGTGGATACCCAAGGGAACGTAGAGAGGTGGGGAGTGAGGGAGAGAGTGTGAAAGAGAGAGAGAGAAAGAGAGGGGAGGAGTGGTCTTTCTCTGCCGGTCTGTGAGTACACTGGGACTGTGTGTGTGTGTGTGTGCGTGAGTGTGGTGTGCAAGAGGGTGTGTGTGTGTGTGTGTGTGTGTGTGTATGAGCGCTGTAGGCAGAGCCAGTGCCTTGCCTCCTTCTCTCTCGTCCTCTCCTCCACTCTCAAACGCGGGACTCAGCTCTGTTTCCTGTGGTCGGTGTGCCGGCAGCCCGGCTCTCTCTCTCTCTCTCTTTCTCTCTCTCACACACACTCACACACACCTGGAACAATGGTGTTCATCGGCACCACGCTCAAATCGGTCATCAAGTACTTCAAGAAAAAGGGTAAGCGTGTCTCTTTCGGACTGACTCCCTGATCTTCATGTGTGTGTGTGTCTATGTGTGTGTGTTGTAAATATACAGGCACACACCCCATCTCTTATCACTCAAGGTCATGGGCTCCATATGAATATTTAACTTGCCTGAATTGCACAATAGGATTGCACGTGTGTTGTGACTGGACGATAGGACTGCATGTCTCTGTTAGGATGGGATAGCTCATCCCTCTGTGCAGCAGTCTTCTTTTGCCTTTTGTGTACCCCTCTCTCCTCCCAGTGGGGGAGCCGTAGTCTGGAGAACTTGGCCGTGGTAGTTAATCCCTGAGTGGCTGGGGGTAAAGTGTGCTCTGGGGTGTTGGATGGAGCATCTTGCTGGCCCACTCTCTTGTGCGATTTCATGGTAGGAGGTTCAGATTCAGCCTTGTGTTTAGTGATGAAAGAAGGTTGTGGGGTTTTTCTCAAGAGCCGGAACGGTGCTTTGTTCTTAGGTTTCCTTGTCTTTATGTGGATTACAGGCTAACTAGGTGTGGATCGATTGTTCAGAATTTGTTTTTTTTTGGGGGGGGGGGGAGCTCTCTGAGTCTCTCGGGGCTTCGATGTTAGTGGGAAGAGAGCTCTCTGAGTCTCTGCATCTCCCAGAGCTGTATGACCTTTTATTTCACTTCATCAGCAGATTGACATGCTCTGTTTAGATTTGATCACTGCTTTCTTCTCAGCATTTTTTTTTTCTGATTACACTGATTAACATTTATCAGGACGTGTTCAGCAGATTTCAAGCTGATTTTTTTCTACCAGGATCAGACACCAATCTTCAGAGCATCTTTCTTCCTTCCCTTTCCATAATTATCCCATTGTGATGCCAACTTCCTCATGCCAACCCGCTTTTCCAGGTCACCTTGAGTCGTCCCTGAGAAGCAGATTACAGACTTTTCCATCAGGGATGGGATTTATTTCTGCGCGGCGCAATCACAGAGTTTTACTCCCAGGTGGCGTCTCACGATGAAACAGATTGCTCCCCCCCAATAAGGCACGCATCTGCCGGGTCTGTGCCGGATGTGGGCCAGAACCAGCCCGGCTCTGGCATCTGGCCCAGATTTAGCCTCTACTCTCTGTCGGGTCTGTTCCATTGGTGATGTGCTCTTCGCTGGGTGGGTTCCCTGAAAGAGAAAGGGGGGTATAGGGGGCAGGTGCTAGAGCCTGGATGACAGGTTTATGACCTGCTCCTGCTAAACCTCCCACACCATCATTATTCACACTAATCCTCACTGCTACGTAGGCTAATTTTAGGGTTGCCCGCCGAAGCATGTTTAATGAGGCTACTTTGCCTGTTATAGTGCTGCAGTATGCCCTTTCCTTTGTGATTCCCCCTGCCACTCTAAAGTCAAACGAAGGGGAAAATGTATATAGACTATGCATGTAGGCTATTTCAGAGAAGTCCAGACATCAGTCATATCGATTGGAGTAAGTTATTCAGCCTTTAACATTTTAAATACACATGTATGGCCTAAATGTTTAATTAAATCGGATGACCGGAGTGTAGCCTCCATTCAGCATTTTCAGTCCAGGCGTTAAAAACGTTGTTTAAAACTCTCGTGTCACCATGTCACCATGTCATTGCAGTGCCCTGCTGACCTGATTTACAGCAAGGACCAGGAAATGATGAGTGTAAGCCCAATCAATAGTTATTGACAAATCGGCGATGCCCGCTGGTGATTGACTGGCATCCGGGATCAGCCTCGGCTCAGGCCTGCCAGCGGTAGAGTGGCGTGGGCATTCAAGGGCTGCCCTCCAACAGCTCTCTAATCAAATTAAGAGCCAGACCATGGGTACAGAGTGCAGACGAGCGTTTTCTTTTCTTTTTCTTTTTTCTGCTTTTACCCAAATCTCTCCTTCCCATGGGAGTTTCAATCACCCCTCGAGACCTCGTGAAGCGCAGCCAAGTCTAACTCACATGTCTGGCAACATCTCAAAGGACTTTTGCTGTTTGCTGTATGAAAACAGATTCACATACTGCGGTTGAAAAGTCAGGCATTCCTAGAACAAGAGGATGTTGTTATTTTGTGTTGTTTATTTTTGAAAAAATGTTTCGAGAGGTTCCTGAACACATTGACCTTTGGGATGACATTTGGTTAGCAATGCTATAAATCATTCAACAGTGAGGGACAGGTCCTCAACATTATGTTAAATGGGTCATTACAGAATTATGAGCTATACATTTAATGGTGAGATACTTGACATTAAGTGAATTTTCTCAAATACTGTATTTGACATGGTGTGAGAAAATGATTTGCATATGAAAAAAAAAACTGAACTTCAAGTTCTACCATAAGTGCTGCACTGAGTTAAACACTTTAGTCTGCCTAAGGCTATATGTGTTCCATTCCACTGGTGCTCTTTAACCCCTTGTCAGCTATGTTACTTGACCTTTGCCCTAACCTGCAGGACTGTGTGTGTGTGTTTGTGTGTGTGCCCTCACAGCCGTGTCCAGCCTGGACGATGAGAGCAAGTGGACGGTGCACTACACGGCCCCGTGGCACCAGCAGGAGAACGTCTTTCTGCCCGGCACCAGACCCCCGTGTGTGGAGGACCTGCACAAACAGGCCAAGGTCAACCTGAAGACCGCCCTCAGAGGTGAGCAGCAGCCCAGTGCAGGCCTCTCACATGTACACTGACTTTTACCTTTACATTCACCAAGCACCTTTATCCCAAGCAACAGTACTTATATCTTTATACAGTCATGCATTTCTTCCCTGTGCATTGAATCCATGACCTTGGAATTGTTAGCCACATAAGCATAGCTGAGCTCCAAGAACATTTTAAGAGCGTCGGATGGTGTCATTCACACGTTTTGCTCATGTTTCAGTCAATGCCAAGGCCATTAGTTTCATTCTGTGGGGAATTAGATCACTTCCAACACAGCTCAGTCTGGGCTTTAACCATAGACCAGGATGTGCCTATTCTACTGACTCTCTATAGTGCCCATAAAGCCATGGCCATTAGTCTTATTTTTAAGGAAAATTGAATACATTATAGCATATCTTAAAAATGTATGACCCAATTAGCTGACTTCAATCTAGTGGTTATGTGGTTCTGGAAGTAGGTATGCTCTTGTCCTGAAACGACACGCACTAAACTACACTGAGATGCAATGCATACAAAAGTGTAATTTATACATGTGAGATCCATATAGATTAAAGCTAACATGCAGCCGGTCCTCTTGTCTTTCTGTCTAAATGTGTATTCATTACATTCACTCCAGCTGCAGTTGATAAAACGCCCTAGAAAGTGAATTTTTCTAGTCACACTAATTACTCATTTTCACTATCTATGCGCCTAATCAGATCCGTAACTGCATGCCATTGGCTTCAGGCATAATGCCATAGGAGGTTATGAGGTGTGTCTGTTTTGATAATGTTACTCTATTTGTAAGATATTAAGCACCACATATTTGGTTTAGTTATACTCATCTTCACAGGAGCAGAATTGTGTTATGCAAAATAGCTTCCACAGTCTTCAGTTGCGCCAGTTGGTAACAAAATTCAAATATGTGAATTCCTCTTTAATGAGACCATGCAGTGTGAGGCAATCGGATAAGCTTTCTTCTATGGGTCTCTGTGAGTTCTGTATCTTCGATGAGAAAAACGAATATGGTATAAACACACAGGGCGGACCTGAACAGCAAGCTGAGCGTTCTTTTGCGCCTGAAACAGGCTAGTCATAGCAAGGCTTAGAAAAAAAGGAGGGGGGGGGGGGGGGGGGGGGTTGTTGGTTAGCCAATAGGTATCTGATTCCACTCTCACTATTCCCCATGGGACCTGATGCACTTTGTGCCCCCCCTGCACCCATTGTATTTCATAATTAGGAGAGTGAATCCAGCCGGCTCGTGTCAGTTTGAGTGACCAGTACAGGATTACTCGAGCATCTCACTGACAACCTTGAATGCTAATGGCTTTCATGCGAGCTTCATACGACCTCCATTTGACAGGCCTCTCAAAGCACCGGTGTGTGCGGCAGATGGCTCGCCAGAGACTGGCCCAGATTTGACCGCTGACTTATGGCAGCCGGCACAGTAGTTGTCCTGGTGTCTGCCAGCGAACGGCCAAACGGTTTTCCCCATGAGTGCCCTCGTGTTTGGCAACCTGGCAAAACAGTGGCCCCTCAAACAAAATCACCATTATGACAACACGTAAAAAAAGGTTGGAGCTTGTGTCTAAAGATCTTTGGTGTTAAACTAACAGTTTCACTTTATAGAGACTAACTAAGCCTTTTAGTATTTCCCCTATCTGTCTCTGTTTTTTTTTTTAAATATTATAGAACGTCAGCATGTTGGCTGGTGCTTGACTTAGTAGTTCAGAAGGTGTCAGGAGTCAGGTGACAACGACTTAAACCCTTCTGTTGTGGGATTATAGAGAGAGAGGGGGGGGGGGGGGTGGGGGGGGGGAGCTCATGCATATGTTTGTAATGCTTGGCAACAACAGTGACCCACTAGTTCCCCCCACTGGATAGCCAGACTATTTGTGATACTTTAGGCTAAAGTAAGAGAACTTTAAATTAACTTCTAATTTTGTACCATAGGGTTTTTATATTTGTCTGTCTGTGTTTTAATCTTTGCTAAAGAACCGCCCAACAGTACACAATATCGCAGTGGCTCTCTTCTGCTAAGAAGACATTTATAAGGGGACTATCAACCCTAGAGACCAATAACCACAGAACAGTCTGTTTACAGAAAACCGTGTAACCCGCTGAGATCTATGACCTATAAATACACACACCAGTATACGACAGTAGCAGTGTTCCTGCAGGGCTGGTTTCAACAGGGCTCTAGCTGTTACTATGCGTGTGGACAGAAATCAATGGCTATCGTGATGCTGCATGTTGCTTTCGTGTCATATTG
The DNA here is from genome assembly GCF_963457725.1 of Sprattus sprattus. NCBI lineage: Eukaryota > Metazoa > Chordata > Actinopteri > Clupeiformes > Clupeidae > Sprattus > Sprattus sprattus. The sequence goes on from NC_137911.1 coordinate 12,683,134, forward strand.
AACTCAGTCCAACACAAGTGTGTAAAACCTGAGACAGAGTGCGGACTGCTCCTGTGACTAGCACGAAGACGATTAGTGCAGTGAACACTGCTAATGGGTAGCCAGGGTCATGGCAGAGAACCACTGTGTGCTAAAACACCACAACAACAAAACATTAGCAACTAAGAGCTCAGGCTGTCTGATGCTACGTGTCAACATCTCAGAATCCACTTCTCCTACTCATACTCATACTAACTCTGCATGAAATATAATAAAGCACATTGTGGTTTAATTGTGAAACCGTACAATAAAATATAGCCTGTTGATCTATACCAAAGTAGCAAAATATAATTTATAATAAACAGTATAAGTGGTAATGACATAATGCCCAAGTGTTCCTCTGATTGGTCGAGCAAGCAATAGATATACCAAGATGCCTCCTGGGAAACACAAAGTGATTAAATATTAACTTTCCCTGTTTTCCCACTGGACAAGAGATCTGCCATATGTAAGACTTTGGTGTTGTATATGGCCAGTGTTCCCTGCTGAGGAGGCACTCTGTCAACGACTCTTTCTGTGAGAGTGAGATGAGTAATATTCGTTGTGTGAGAGGTGTGATGGTTGTAACTCTTTGTCCTCTCAGTTGTCCTCTCCTGTCTCTTCTGGGAAAGCTTATTTTTTTTGTAAATGTGTGTGTGAAGATGTCCTCTCCTGTTCTCTCTGGGAAAGCTTATTTTTTTTGTAAATGTGTGTGTGAAGATGTCCTCTCCTGTTCTCTCTGGGAAAGTTTTTTTTTTCTTTTCTTTAAATGTGTGTGTGAAGTTATACATGTAGGCCAAGCGGCTTCTTTTTTCTCTCTTTCGGCTTTTCCTTCTTTTTTTCAATCAATCTTTCAATCTTTATTTATCTTTCCCTCTCTCTTTCATTGTTCTCCCTTTTTCAAATATATGTATCTATCTGCCTGTCAGTGGAGACTCATCTGCTCTGCTGGAGTGTTCTTTCATACCACTGATGGAAAAAAGTGTTCATGTGACAATGGAAGAACCTCTGCATATGAAATGAGATTTCCCTATTTCTCTCAAATAGCCCACCCTGCAGGGGATAGGGTGCCATAGAATATGCAGTAATGGGACATTTGATTGAAATGTATCGCTTTATAGTTTGGCACAGATTCTAGTGATATGCAGCAGTGGGATATTTGATTGATATGTATCGCTTTACATTATTGGCACAGATTGCAGTGATATTTGTATTTTCCTTACCTGTGTGGGGAGGGGGAGTTGGGCTTTCGTGAAGCATGTGTAAATGGATTCAAACTCTGCCACGATCCCCCAGCCTCATCATGATTTTCTGCTGCAGTAAAGCGGGGCGGTGACTTTGCCACCACTCCAAATCTCACTGTGCTCAGTGACATGGGTGTGTGTGTGTGTGTGTGTGTGTGTGTGTGTGTGTGTGTGTGTGTTTGTGTGTGTGTGTGTGTGTGTGTGTGTGTGTGTGTGTGTGTGTGTGTGTGTGTGTGTGTTGGGGGGGGGGAAAGAGAGGGAGAGTGTGTGTGAGCCACTGCGGAAAGCCACGGATGAGGTAATTACCTCTTTTTGTGCTAGTCAGGTGGGAGAGTGAGGGAGAGAAAGAGTGCATGAGAGGAGAGAGAGTGTGTGGGAGAGAGAGGGGAAGCAAGGGATGGGCTGAAAAGAT
>NC_137911.1:12687307-12764807 GCF_963457725.1 Sprattus sprattus
CGTGTGTGTGTGTGTGTGTGTTTCTTTGTGTTTGTATGCATCTTCAATTTCATCTACAATTTTACATTGATATAAATAAACTCATGTTTTTATAAGATTATTTTTCATGCAGTGCTTGTTGAATAATTTATTACATTAAATTGAAAGGAAAAAGTGATGTTACATTGCCCCCCTCTGGTGAAAAAAAGCAATTGCCATTGCAACTCAATTCGCCTGAAGAAAGATACTATTTAGATAGAATGCAAAAGATCATGCAGAAATCACTAATTATTTAAAAAAACAAAAATGTCAAAAGTTTCACGTTGCCTTTTTGATTTCATTTTGCTGTTTTGTTCCCCCCTTTCCTTCAATCTATTGTGTTGAGCAGTCCGGGCTGCTAGACTGTTTGAGTCAGTCTTGCCTGTCTCTTTGCTGTCATTTGAGACCTTGGAGGAGAAAGGTACAGCTATATACTCCCTACCCAGAGATGTAGACTGTGCGGTGCCCTGTTGGAGGTAGACTCCATGTAGCACTGTGTCTCTCTGTTTTAAATGGTGGCCTTGTATCCTAACTGGTCCCTTTGTAGAAAACCCCTTGCCTAGTTGTCAGGATGTGAGTAGTGGTTGTTCCTGTTTTAGAACCCTTAAGTACAATAGTTTGGGCTATGATGTGGTGTTGCTGCCATTTTGTTTCTAAACAGAAAAAGGACTAGATTTGGTGGGATGGCAGCGATTTGTTAAATGTGTTGTTCATACCTGTTCAAATTAGGACTGAGAACATTACTTCAGTCGTTTTGTTTTTCATTAGGTGTTACAGTAACATGTAAATGAGTCCTATTTGTCCCGTCTTTAAAGATGACAAAACTGACTGAGTAATTCTGTTTGATCTTTGGCTCTAACGAGACTGCTGAATAATTCAGTAGATTACACAAAGACACAGAGCCCCCCTGGGTTTTTAAACTGCTCATTCACTCTCAGAAATATTTCATTAAGATAAAGATGCTGAATGAAGCAACTTGGAAGATATGAGGATACATCTTTTTTGAGTCTGTCCTTGCTTCTCATTAAAATATGTGGGTGGAGGGATATGCACAATTCCCAGAATGACATCGCTCAGTGGAGTCAAACCTTGTCACAGGAACAGCTGAAATCTGTAGTTAAAATGGGTTTCACAGATTTGTTGTTAACTTCCTCACTGCTTCACCACTTTGTCGTCTGACTCTATGCTCTTTGAATGTGTGTGTGTGTGTGTGTGTGTGTGTGTGTGCCACGTCCAGTCATCAGACTCCTCCCCTGACGAGGAGAGTATGGTCTTTATTCGTCCTCACACGCCGCTGATCGAGGATGTGACCGACGATGACATCAGTGGCCACGCTTACTGGGACAAGTCCTTCCCCCTGCCCACCCCAGAGGAGAAGATGAGACGGGCAGCCCAGTCTGTGGTCACCGACGTCATCCCTATCAACATCACAGGTAGCTCAGGAAACACCCACTCTCTGGTGCTGACTAACAGGGACCGGCTGCTGATGTTACGGCTACTTATGATAAACTAAGTGATAACTCAGTCAAGTTATACGCTTTATTGCTTTGATTTTTAAAGAGGGATGTGTTGATGTCAGTGGTGCATCAGAATGCCATGAATTCATGATGGAAATGGAAGATATAATCCAGCCTTTTATGTGTAACACTCTCTCTCACACACACACACACACACACACACACATACACACACACACACACACACACACACACACACAATCCTCCACAATCACACACATGACACTTTTAACACTATGCATTCAGTATTACCTGAATCCACACAGTTTATCACTTTGCTGCTATATTGATTTTTAAAGAGGGATGTGTTGATGTCAGTGGTGCATCAGAATGCCATGAATTCATGGTGGAAATGGAAGATATAATCCAGCCTTTTATGTGTAACACTCTCTCTCTCACACACACACACACACACACACACACACACACACACACACACACACACACACACACACACACACACAATCCTCCACAATCACACACATGACACTTTTAACACTATGCATTCAGCATTACCTGAATCCACACAGTTCATCTAATAAGTCACACTTTGCTGCTATAAAATGTGACAGATACTGTGTTGTATGTACGTTTATAGTTATATAAACTGGCATCACAAGCCTCCATCTGCTGTGTGTGCTCTGCGTGTCTGTGCGTGTGTGTGTGTGTGTGTGTGTGTGTGTGTGTGTGTGTGTGTGTGTGTGTGTGTGTGTTTGTGTGTGTGTTGTGCGTAGGCTATACTCTACTGTATGCTATGCATGGTGGAAACATGCCTCAGTAACAGTGCGTCTGCTTGCTCTCGCTGCCTCAACCTCAGGCGAGAACTTTGACCGGCAGGCCAGCTTCCGGCGCTCCCTTGTAAACACTGACACTGTGATCAGGCGACCCAAGAAGGTCAGGAGGAGAAAGACTATTACGGGCGTGCCTGACAGCATCCAGAGGGAACTAGGTAGGACTCTTCATGCAGCGTTCCTGGTCATCTGTCCTCAATGTGTCCATACCATACCGAGCTTATACATTATGCTTGAGTGGTCCTGGAGTCCATCAAAAATTGTGCATTTCTTATTGTGGTTACAATGATTCAGACCCATACTGTATTAAAATGTATGTACATATTGAAAGATATTTGCACACATTTGTCAAGTGTCTGCAAATAGCGGCAAACTATTACTTTAGTTGAATCATTTTTATTGTTTGTCAATGCTGCCAAATAAAATTGTACTTTGTGACAAAAGGCTTGCTTTAAAGAGAGAACAGAAAGAGAACAAGGACAATTATAATCAGCTTGCTTAAAATTACTTGCAAGTCATTCAGGTTTCATGTGTTCAAAACAAACTGCAAAAAAACATGGATTTAAAAATTGGATGGATGAAATGTGGAATACCACATTGACCTAGAGAGTGAGCTTCCCACATAAATCCGATGGAATTACATGTGGTATACACAAGCAGATTGGATTTTATTTGGCCTTCAACCCATTCGTATCCTCTCCCACTAGTTCTCTCTTTAGAAGGAGCATTTTGTATATTTCCTGTGCTAATCTCACATCATCCCTGCTATAACTGTAGCATGAATCTCTGTAGCTGTGCACCCATCAGTGTAATCCCATAATTCCCGTTTGAGACCCTGCTACATGCTGAATGAGTAATTGGGTAAAGCTTGTTTCCATCTCCCAAAATCTCCGGAATTTCAATGGATTGGGGTTAGGCTATGGTTTGTGTGAAATAAGGGAAGAGAGCAGGATTTCTGTGATGGGAGTTTATATGATCTACTGTTCGGCAGATTTACTTATAATTATTTCTGTAGCCATTTTTATGAATAGAGTGTTCTGTAATGAGGCTATGAAGCAATTTTCATTTTCAAATACTTGGCTATCCTAATCATTCAAACAACAGTACGGGGGGTTTAATACAGTAAAACAAATTTTGTGTTGATTTTATTACTGCCTTTACTCATTTATTTGGTTGCCTTTCTCCTTCTAAATCTTCAGCCCCACAAGGGCAGGATGATGGAAGAGCCCACTCCATGTACCTCCCCGGTCAGTACTCCTCTCTCGGCCGCGCCGGCAGCATCAACTCCTCCCTGCAGAACTCCCTGAAGCGAGACTCCAGCTGCCAGACGGAGGAGGTGAAGATTGTCCAGCCATCTGCCCGGCGGATCCGTGCTCAGAGAGGGCAGGGCATCGCTGCTCAGATGGCCAACATCTCCACTTCCTCCTCCGGGAGCCTCTCAGCCATGAGCGACTGCAATGGGCTCGTGTTCACCCCCCAGCACACCAGTAGTGACCAAGGCTTCCACAGCCTGCCTCGCCAAGGGACAACGAGAGGGACCTCGCAGTCGGAGCCTGGTAACTACGCAACCAATCATTACCGAATGACCAACGGCTCGTCCCATTCACTGCCACATCCGGTAGAGGTCAAGCAGGCCAACGATCGCTCCCTGCACCTGACTGCCTCTCTGAAGACCAATGGTTTGACCAGCCCCAAGTTCCAAGGCTACCAGAGCGAGCAACAAATCACCTCCTCTTCGGACTCTGCGGGACATTTCAACGGGACAACTTCTCTCAGTGCCAATGGTCTGATGCTTGCTCCGTCAGACTTCGAGGGTCCCTTCTACGAGAATGGAGGCAACCACATACAGTCTATGGAGCCCTTCCCAGTCGATAGACCACCGAGCACGGCTGAGTCATCCCGTTGCCAGTCAACCGCCTCCATCTCCACAGGTGCCAACACTGAGACGGACTCCCAGTGTAGCACGCTGGACGGCCAGAACTGCAGCAGCCCCAGCTATACACGACGTGAGTCCACCAGCAGCACCCAGAGCTGCGGCACCATCACCTCTGACCCGTGGGGCTACGACAACATCACGCCCCCCAAGCACGAGCTAACCTCCACTTGTTCCTCGCCTGTGAACCACATTTACAGCAGCTCGGAGCATTCTCCCAACAAGACCGACTCAAGCTCGCTGTACTCGGTGGACAATGAGGGGTACTACACCTCCATGCGGCTGGACTCGGGGCTAAAGTCACACAGCCACAGCTGCATCAACAGGACAGATAAGGCCAGACACAACATGTATGAGTGCCGTAAGCACCACAGCCAGGACGACCGCATAAGCCTTGGGAGCAACAAGTCACTCACGAGGAGCATCTCCCTGCGCAAGGCCAAGAAGCCCCCTCACCCTCCTGCTCGCACTGACTCCCTGCGACGCAAGTCTGCAAGGGCACAGCACCTGAGCGAGTCAGTTCTGAACGAGAAGCTGATCTCAAGCCTGCAGCAGTCGCTCCAAATGAGGAGCCAGAGTGCATCGACCACAGCCCAGAGCCTCTGCAGCGACTTCGAAGACCCTTGGGTGCGGCGGCCCAGGAGCCACAGTAACGTTAGCGCGGCCAGCAGTGGAATGTCGGCCCCCGCCGTCATGTGTCCGGTCACACCACCACCACACAGCGACAACAGCAGCCAGCGCTCCGACTACACAGAGTCTTGGGATTTCTGCTCGGAATATCAAGGGCCTAGATCAGAGAAAGGACTGTCTCCTATTGGCCGATCATTAAACAATGGCATGACTGATGAAGGCCTTACCAATGGGGATGTGAGTCATTCTGCCATGACCAGTGATGGCATGACTAATGGTCTCATGACCAATGGTCACAAGATGTGCCTGCCTCTGGTTCACGTGAACACGGTCAATGGGCCAAGATCAAAGATGACCTCTCCTGAAAAGATCCACCGACTGACCTCCCCCTCTAGTGGCTACTCTAGTCAGTCGAACACCCCAACAGCAGGGACTCCCACAACTTCGGGAATGAGGGCCAAGTCTCCGAGGGCTGGAAAGCCGCCCAGGCCCAAGCCCAAAGTGCCAGCAAGATCGTCCTCACTGCTGTCATCTGTCTCTGTGTCCTCCTCGTCCACCTCTCTCTCCTCAAACACCTCTGATACAGTCAAGCTCCCCATGCCACCACCTCCTCCGCCCCTCCCTGGCACCACTCCACCTCCCTCTCCCTCTGCAATCACCACCAACCCTTCCCCTCCAACCCCTAAATGTGATAGTCCTTCACCTCCTCTCACCCCTCTAGTGTCTGTCAATGAAAAAGATCAGACCTCTCCCCCAGTTTCTCCAGCAATGGCAGAGATGAGTACAGAAACACTGAACTCGTCGCCAGGCTTTCCATCCCCTCCGCCCCCAGTAGAGGTCACCCTTGAGTCTCTGTTGCTAGGCGGCAACACCTCCCCTCTCCCACCTCCCCCTCCACCTCCTCCTCTCCCTGCCATGCCCTCACCATCCAACCTTCCAACTCCACCTCCTCCGCCACCTTTATTGGGTATGGTAAATCCACCAGCCTCTGTTTTCAAATTCAAGCCTGTTGAAGTCTCTGCTAAACCTGCGGAGCAACCATTCAACACAGAGATGGCAACACCACCGCCAAGTCCAGGGCACCTGGACGAGACAATGCTGCCGAAACCTCTGATCACAGCAGAGGCTCTGCAGATGGTGCAGCTGCGGTCTGTCAAGTACCTCAAGAAGCTTGAATACCAAGATGAGGAATCACCAACTTTGCCTTCTGTTGAAAAACAAGAGCAGAAACAGGATCAGGACTGTCAAAAGGTTGTAGAGTCAGAAGAACCTAAAGAGTCAATCATCCCTGTTCATATACCACTGACCACATGCTCGAGTCCAATAGAGAATGGAATGGATGTACCTCCGTCCCCATTGAGAGAACCCATGGTGATAACAAACGGATACAGTGTCCCTGAGCCTGTGGAAAAGGAAACGACCTGTAATGGACAATCTGATGATCACATCCCAGAGATCCTATCCCAGGACGAGCCCACAGGCGATTCGTCAGTGAAATCAGACAATATGCAGTCCCTTGAGGATCAAAGTCCATCTGTAACCTCCCCAATCACCCCTCGCAAGCAAAAGCCCCCCGTATCTCCCAACAAGCCCAAACTCTCGCTGATCGTTCCTCCACTTCCCTCCTCCTCTTCCCTCCCATCCTTTGAGGTTGAGTGCACGCAGGTGCTAAATGCTAACGACCCCATAGCCGTCACCCCCGTTGCCACTCCTCTGTTCGAGGTCACCGGCGGCCAGTGCTTCACCCTGCACCAGGAGGAGGGAGAGGACACTGACTCTGGGTGCTCCACACCCGTGCTGTCCACACTGAGGAGGGACTCGCTGAGCAGCGAGCTGTCTTCAGACGGGCTTCCTGGGGGGCCGCACCTCCAGGACCTGATCATTCAGGAGCAAGACCTTGGGCTGAGTGACGAGAGGAGCACGTCGGACGAGGACGACCAGGCCCCGGACTCCACTTTGGGATCTGTGGGCTCCAGGGAGGAGCAGCCAGGTGAGTCAAACTGCTGGATGCATCGTCCCTGAAAAGCAAGTCTTTCAAAGGAAAGAGAAAATCCCTGAATATGAAAATACACAAAAAAATTAAGAACAGATGAACACATACTGTACATTCATATTTTGAAAGGACGTTTAGATACATATACATTACATGCAAGTTCATACATACAAAGTTATTTATATAAATATTTGTTATTAGGTCTATTTTTTCATAATAATCCATCTCTAGTCTGATTCTATTTCCTACCATACTTTTACCAAGCCATATCAACATTAAAACTAGAGGATGGATTTCGCTAAAACTATTTCATGGTGAATCAATACACATAACAACTATGTCACACAATACGCCACAGAGTACAGTGTGATGAGATTCTTCCTTGTTAGAGTGTATCTGTCGTTGGACATCCCCTAGTTATTATGCCAATGCCGCTGGAGCTCTCATCCACAGTGGGTGGGTGGTCAAATGGAGGGTCATAAATTGTGAGCTGTGAGCAGAAGCTCTTTCTCTGTGGGCTGCAGTAATCTCCCCCCCCCTCCCCTTCCCTTCATCCTCATGGCCAGTGATGACACACAGCAGATTGTACTTTACTGTAGTCTCATCCACATTCACATCCTCCCCCACAGCTGAGGACAAGAAAGCGAGCCATCTTACCTTCAGCACAGCTATATGAGGGTCTCTCTCTCTCGCTTCAGCTCCGTCTCCATCTGTTTTCAGTTTGCGTGTGCTGAATGGTCATTTCAGTGTTCACTTGACCGCATAAATTTAAGGAGAGAGAGGAACTTAGTGAGTGGAATGTTGAAGAGGAAAATGGGAGATGCCCTAGCTGCCACTGGGACTCCAAAGTACAGATGCTGAGAGGAGGAGAGATAGGGAGAGAGAAGTAGAGAAAATAAGGAGGGGAACAAGAGGGAAAGAGAGTCATAGGAAATAGAGAAAGAGAAAGAGAGAGAGGGGGAGAGAGGGGAGGAAGGAAAGCAAGAGAGATGTGTAATCACAAAAGGCGAGTGAATAAATAATTTACAGCATGTAAGAGTTGGGGAGCCTTCTGCACTCTCTCTCTCTCTCTCTCTCTCTCGCTCTCTCTCTCGTCCCCCCCCCCCCCCCCCCCCCTCGCTATCTCTATCTCTCTCTCTCTCTCCCACTGTGTTGGTGGGGACTGCAGCTGACATGTGGCTCTCTGTCCCCCTGCCGTAGGCGTGGTTCCTGACTCCCACACCAGCAGCCCTGCACGGGAAGCCAGCACCAACGGTGAGGCGCACGGAGATATGGTGACCCCGGCACGCCCCCGTACCACCGAAGATCTCTTTGCCGTCATACATAGGTACAGTACAGTTTTCCTGTCTTGACCATAAACCCTCTTATTGAGAATGTCTTCTGTGTTATCATAAGCTGTGTAATGTTATCATTTGTCAGATCAGATTTTATGGTGACATTTCAGGTATTATTGTGCTGTTCTTTATTACCATAGTATTATGACAGGATAGGTCAGTTTCTGACGGTAGTTTTTTTTTTTAAGCAGTCGTGCTTGTTTTAAGCCTCGGAAAACAGATGGCATATATTTTCAGAAATGATTGTTATGGATAGAACTTATGTATTTATTTTATAAATACCAATACCTTATGCATAAGTTATTTTATAAAATGTATTTAGTTTATCAACAATTTATAATCTTGCTGTGGATGGGCTAGTGATGTATCGTGACCTTTAAATGGCTCAGCTGAATTGCTCTAAAAACAGGAAAGATACTTGGCATACCTTTGACATACAAATACTTACATTGAGTTGTGCATTTGGCTTTCGACGTAAGCAGATATACTGTCATGGTTTCTTCTTCAGATTCACTGTGTGCTCTCGCCATGTGTTTACATTATTTTAAAACAAATTCAAAACAACATCCATAGCATGCTTTTCCACACACTGTGGCATGGTTTCATCATGAGGGGTGTTCATATTTCTGATTTGACGTGTCCTCTCCATGTTTGCTTAAATACTCTTCTGTTTGCACCCTGTGCCGTACTTGTCTCTCGGGAGCAGTGCCAGACGGCAGACCGTGAATGCTCGAATACAGGCGTGGAACGAGCTGGCTAATAATCGGGTAATTTGCTGGTGGTCGTGTCCCTTTACTAGTGTAAAGGAGACTGCAGAGAGTAGTGCCCAGTAGTGCCTTGGATACCAAAACTACCCCAAACACCTCCTTCCCCCCTAGTACTGGATAGTTGTGCTGTTATATTGGTGTGATGTGTAGATTGTAGATGAATTTCAGGTAGATGTTGTGGTTTGAGAGAACCAAACTCCCTGCATTGTGAGTTCTACTTTATGCTCCTGTAATGGTACATAGATAGCTTGGCTCTGTAGCCTAGAGGGCTCAAACTGCGCAGTTTTATTCTTAGCACTTTTTGACACAGTCAATATGCATTAATCAAATTTTAATATCCTGCATAGAAATGTACATGCCTTAATGCCTAGCGGCTAGTGCTTGCTATTTCTACCATGACTGAAATGGAATATGTGCTCTACCTGGAGCTGGGCTTTTATTAGTTCTCAGAGTTAAAGAAGCAGTATAAATATTTCAGTCAAAATGTCCCAATGTAAGTTACTACCCACATGGCAGCCTCACCTGTGCTTTTACGCTGAACTCTTGAACTCATGAACTCCTGCAGGGAGTAGGCAGTTCATTTTGGAGATGATTTGTTTGTTTTTGCCAGACTTCATACTTCATAATGTCTTTGCCTACAGGGAATGAGCTGTGTAAATACGTTTTTATGTTCTTAAGAATAAGATACAGAATATATTTATGATCGACTTCTAGGGCCCTATCTTGCACCCAGCGCAAGTGACATTGTCACCGACGCAAGTATCATTCCTATCTTGCACCCGGCGCACAGCGCGATTTTCCCTCCAGAGGACCGCTTCGAAATGAACTTGCGTCGACATGGGCGGGGGCGGAACAGAGAAGGCGTTTCTCTGGCGCAAGTGGTATTTTGCAGTTTTCAAAACAACGCCGTGCGCCGTGCGCCATTGACCAAAAAAAAGCTGGTCTAATGTGAGGCGCAATGTCTAAAGTCTGTAACGCGTATTCAGAACGCTATTTTAAGGGCGCATGTGCTTGCCCGCACAGTATAGGACCTGTAGGCTACACTTTACTTCTGTCGTCTTCACGAGAGATTTACACCAATTGTTTGGCAAGCCATATATAATTTCAAGGAAAATAAAGTATTTACCACATGAGGAAATCATTGTGATATCCGTATCCAAGACATTTAAAAACTAGGCATACATCTAGCGTACACAATTGACCCAAATGATTCAGGTTAATTGAAGCTGCGTGACATTTGATTTATTGTATGGCTTTGTTGCATTTATTTAATGCCAGTATTATTATAAATCTTGTAAACTCATCTCTGTGTATGTGGACTTTATTTATGTACCTTGGGTTTGGTCAGCTGGTGCACTGGCTTGGGTGCCGATTTCCATGCCCCCAAATCCCTGCACGCTCTCAGGCGTGAGGGTAGACGTGGCGATGTCCTCTGCTGCCGTCAGATCCTGGGTCGAGGCAGATCCACCTCCCGTGAAGGCACGAGAACGTGTGTTACCTTCCAGCTTGGATGTCCCACGTCTCCGGACGTCATTATAGCGTTTTCGGCAACGTTTTCGGGTGCCCCGTTGCAGAAACAATCACGGCAATATCTTGACATGCTTGCTTGACTTTGCTTACTTTTGGAGGGTTTCTCGCATCCCCATATATATCTATCTCCCGGCTTTTTACAAAGCCATACAATAAATCAAATGTCACGCAGCTTCAATTAACCTGAATCATTTGGGTCAATGTGTAGGCTACATGTATGCTTATTTTTAAAATATCTTGGATATGGATTTCACAATGATTTCCTCAAGTGGTAAATACTTTATTTTCCTTGTAATTATATATGGCTTGCCAAAAAATTGGTGTAAATCTCACGTCGGTCTCCTCGGCTGTGAACTTCTCCGGTCTTCCACCAGGTAATTCCGCCATCAAAATAACAAGCCGCTATGGACTATGCGCTTCTCGCTCTTAAAGGGAATGTGAAATGACGCTCCGATTGGTTTATTGCATATTACGCCCAAACCACACCTATGGCTGAGTAACCTCCTTTGGACCAACCCTTTTGACACTTGCGCTGGACGCAAGTGTGTTTTTTCCGCCGTTAAAATAGCAACTGCGCCATAGAGCCGCCCACACAGCTACTTGCGCTTGGCGCCGTCCTAATTGCGTTTCTGATCGGCAAGATAGGGCCCCTAGAGTCCAAAACACACCTATTCTAAACCATTTAACGCATTACTTTCTATTTGACATTACTGTGATGTATATGATGATATAAAGCCTATTACCTTGTCTTGATCTTCCGAGGGTCAGGATCTATTACTGCTCATTTGTTATTACGAGCAGTAACAGCAGTATCATTGACTTCATTCTTCCATTTCATTGTTATTGTTTTCTACTCATTCAAAGGTTCTTATGTATGGCTCTCAAGACCACAGAAAAATTACATCCCTTGAAAAATGGATTCTATAACTCTTCTCATCATTTACAAGCCCCTAATGAACTCTTGAGTAGGATTGTGTGTCTATAAACTTTTGACAGTTTTGAGCTTTTCCCACAGCTTTTCCTTTTTGTGTGGAAAAGGCTCAGTGCAAACTCTATATAAACTCTATGTGCTATAAATTCTAAACAGAAGCCTTGTTATTGCTATAAAACTAATGAGGCAGCAGTGCTTGTTTCTCACCACCACCTCTGCTCTACCTCACCAGGTCAAAGAGGAAAGTTCTGGGCCGTGGCGACGGTGAGGAGGATCGTTGTCGCGGCAACGTCCTCTTTCCCTCCACTTCCCCCTCCCCTCCGGTGACCCCCACGGGCGTTGCCCCTGGTCACCACGCGTCCCTGTCCCTCCCGCGTCCGACGGGCTCCATCCAGCGCGGCCTGCGTCGCTCCAGCACGAGCAGCGACAGCTTCAAGGCCCTGCTGCTGAAGAAGGGCAGCCGCTCCGAGGGCAGCTTCCGCATGTCCGCCGCCGAGATGCTCAAGTGCACCGACCCGCGATACCAGAGGACGCCGCAAAAAGACGTCTCTCCCTCTTCCTCTTCAACACCTTCATCGCTGTCCCCTCCACCGTCCTCATCCCCTTCCTCACCCTCCCAGGCAGTCCTGCCTCCGTTGGAGAACGGTGTTGGCTCGTCCTGCCTGTCTCCTGGACGCAGTCACCGCGCCTTGGCAGAGGAGTGGGCTCGGAGCTCAGAGCGCCTCTTCCCGGGCCTCTGCTCCTCATCCCCCCCCTCCTCATTGTCCATCGTTGCTCCCGGCAAGTACGGTCGCTCCCGCACGCCCCCGTCGGCCGCCAGCAGCCGCTACAACGCCCGCGGCCGCATCCCCAGCAGCCCCATGACGGCCATCTGCGAGAAGGAGGGCGAGCTAGCTGAGATGAGTGACGGCTACGAGGACCAATGGGCAAGCAGGACACTCGGACAACACCTGAACCCCTTCAGCCTGACCCTGAGCCCCAGCGCAGGACTGTGCAAGGGGGGCAGCACTTAGGAAGGAGAACGTGGACTGCACTGCAGCCACGGAAAGGGTGCTTTTAAAAACACTTAGGGTTTAACCACAACTTCACTCTGGACCTCTAAACCCCTCATTTCTGACATTTGTTTTCTTTTGAGAAACAGCTTGTGCAAGTGGAACACACGTGACTAATGAGGCATATTCACCTTTAACTCTTTAACTGTCACCCCTATTTGTTCAACTACTTTCACTGTCTACCGTTTCCGTCTCAGATAATCGCCCCCCACCTCAAACAAAGTTATAACACTGTCCGACTTTTTTCATGTGTGAAATGTCCCTCATGTTAATGCTTGCAGGTTAGGGTGTTTTGGTACTTTTTAGGCTTCGTTTTGGCTGTGATGAGTTGGATTATTGAAAAGGTTACATGAGTGAGACCAGGGAGTGATGGCATTGAGTGGTCTGGGATGGGTTGTGGTAGCAGGGGGTATATATTCATATACAGTTTGACTGGAGATAGCACTTTGCTAACTGAAAGTTTGTGGGTGGTGACATCTTCACGGTACTCTTGTGAAAATCATGTTTTAACGAGTTTACGAGTCGTGTGTCAAGAATGGGATACTTTATGCTTTGAAGAGATGCCCATAAGTGGGAGGGGAAAGTTACATTGCTGGGTAGAGAATGTGAATGACGGATTCAAGGAAGGAGTCTTCGGCGGGGGATTTGTGGAGAAGCTTCTAGAGCTTTCGTTTCAGATTGTAGATTTGCACTATATTACTGTTTTATTTCTGACGTGTGGCGTTGTGTGCAGCAATCGTTGATTTGAGTGGGGATCCAGTGAAGCAGTTAAGCTTCTGAATACCATTGAGTTTTATTAAAGGTATTTTGTAGCCATGTGGCTAGATCAACTGAGAGGGAAAAAATGACATGCAGTTCAAACGTATGCTGTATATATTTACCAATAACGTTAAGCCCTATTATACTTCTAGACTTCTTAACTATCATTGCCCAAAGTTAGTGCTTTGATTTATGATAGCATGTGGTTGCTATGGACATACCCACGAATAAAGACAAGCATTTAAAAAATGAAATTACCCGCAGGGGCATACCTTGTAAAAACAATCAGTCCTTCAATGAGATCACCCCACAACATACACCCACACACACACTCCCACAACTGATTTTATTACAAAATGTTTTGTAAATGAGTAGAACAATGTCAATATCAATGTGAAGCAACCACCATGTCCTTTGTAATGGACCATGGAAAAAATTGAATCCCAACTTTGTACATTTTTATAACTTTTATTTTTAACAGGGGGAGTACTTTGTAGTGTTTCGCACACTGAGAACCCAGACAATCCCAGTTATATAGAGTATCTACATATGGTGGTCTGGGTGTGAGGAGTTAGAGATACCCTGAGGTGAAGGCTGTATGCTGACCCTAAGTTTATCTCTGTAATAAATAAAACCATGGTGTTAATCATGTGTCGTGTCATATGCTGTCTTATTCACAGATTGAGAACCACAGCTGCATATACTAAAGCAACATTATGGTTTTTAGTGTGTTTTTATATGTTTTTATACAGGTCTTTCCTATGCCTAGGCCTTTCACTATGTAGTTTTGGAAAAACAGCAGAAATACTGTAACAACAGCTTTTACAGCATATCACAAAATATTGCTAAAATCCATCAGTTAGCAAGCTTGCTAGCTTTTATCAGATACAGCAGTGCAGTTATCAGTGTTTGCAAGGTAAGTCTGTTGACTGTCTGCTAGTGTGTCTTAGTTTTTAGTTTTAGACTTTAACTCCATAATGCCAACTCAACAGATCAGTAATATTGACCTAGAATCCATTTAACGGTCTACCCTTTGGGAAGAAGGTCTGCTTTTGCATTCCTAAAAATGAAAGTCTAACATACTTGAGTGCAGCATAGTTATTTTGTAAATGCCTCAGGCGTTAAATTGCTCACAACCATTGCTTTAGTGACATTAAACCTCAATAAACAACTACAAAAACACTTTGAGTGAAAGGGACCAAATCACCTTTATAATACATTGGCGTCTGAAAGGATTCTGTTTATCCAATCATAAGCTTATCAACAACTACCCCTGTGTGACCCTCTGTGTGTATGATGTTGTGTGAGGAGGGAGGAGCTAGTGTGAGGGTTGAAATGAAGACACCCCTCAGATGACAAGGAGGAATTCAGTTTGTTTTCCATCTGCTGGTGTTGACAGTGAATGATGCATGGCTGTACCGGGAGGAGGAGGGGGGAAGTCAACCAACATTTGATTTTTACATGAGATTTCCTGAAAGGGGATACTCTCTGAAACCAGTCAGCTTCATAATTCTACTGATGTCTGAAATCAATGGTGGTTTATGATGAGTGAACTAAAGATAGGACATGCGTGGTGAGCTGGAGAACACAAAGTGGTTGTTAAACCAAATGAAACCTTGGTATTATAGCCATCTAACCAGTATGATGCAGAAGGGCCAACGATGAAAAATTCTCACCATGATACTTAGTTCTCCATTTAAATGTGCATTTTGTAGCTTCTTGAACAGCACTGAAATGAGGTTTGCCAGACCCTGAGGTCACTAGCACAGTGTACAAGATGGTTTATTTCCTTTTACCAAAGAAACACAAAACTTGCTTTTCATTTTTCTTACTGCACAAATAGAGTGTAATAATTAAATAACATTTGGCATCGTTTCTTTCCTTTATAAATGAAACAAAGTAAAAAATAGAAGAAACTACAAGCAGCATTAAACAATTCATATTTACATTTTTGAGAGTAACATAATTATTACTGCTGTGATACAATTATGTGCGCCATATGAATACCATATGGTAAAATATTAAAAGATTTGGCTGGATTTTATTGTGAAAACATGTTAATAATCAGACAAAAAGTCCCCTCAAACACCTGACTGTCACTTAATATAAAACCTAAAAACCTTTTTTATAAAAAAACAACAAAAACAAAGCCCATTCATGCTGAGAAAGACACAGTTTAAGCCACAGAGGGGGATTGGGATGTTTCAGTGGGCAGAGCAGCTTTCTTGAACTCGGACTCCAGAGCCAGCTTTTCCGTCATATCAGAATTTTCACCCTCTAATGTCCGATCAAGGGGAACCCTGTTTGGAAAAAACAGGAATGTTTTTTTAATTATTTTTTTATGACAAGTAACAACTGGGCTACAACATGTACCTTACTGTTTTTGAGCCACTCCATTGTTTCTTTACCCTCAGGCCTAGGGTCATGTTCCTGCTGGTAGGTAAACCAACTCTCAAGCCTTAGTTTTTCACAACAGACAATAACATTCTGTGAACAAAAGCCTGAACACTTAAGTGGAAGGAAATTATTTTGGGGGGGGGGGGTTCACAAACGTTCAGATGCAAAGCTACTTTGAGTACAGATAAGGTGTATATTTTAATCCACAATCTATGATTTGGAATCAAAAAGGAATACAATACCCTGACCTTGGTGTTGGCACCTTGTTTTAAACATTTATGGAGATGAAGTAACAAGACCTACTGTCAAACTATCAATTTGAAAGCGTAATGCTGTGAGGGTAATACATCCTAATATGGCAATGTTTTGTGTTTCAGAAGAACAAATTGATTATCAGTACTTTTATGGGTCAGTAAGCTCACGTGAGCTCACTGTGAAAGGACTGATTTGTGGGCTGAATTCCAGTAATGGGGCATGTTATCTGTGTGATCAGCCGTTTCATAAAACCTGTTTGCCACAGGTCAGCAGATTTCAGCTGTCTTCACTTGCACGTTTCAGGGAATCTACAGTTACACGTTCCACGTGAGTTTGAGGAGCCTAAAGTAAAAGTGGTGTGGTAACGAGTAAAGCCATTCAAAGACGTCTGTATAAATACCTAGCAGACTTTAAGAATACATCACTACCATAACTACAGTTTAAGATGCTGTGCAAGTGGAACTGAGCTGAACTTGTGACCAGTGGAATCTCTGCTGTTGTGTGAGTAAAATGTTGATGATGTTACGTTAGCCAAGGTGAAATGTTTGGGTGGATGGGAAGTTTTTGGCTAAAAGAGAAATATGGAAATTTTAAGTCGGTCTGAAGAATTAAAGCCGGTAGGAATAGAATTCCTTTTTTTATGTGCTACTTGTCCATAATTTCAACGAGGATGTAAAACTGCTGTCACGTAAGTGCCAGTCTCATCTGGCAACACCACACTAATGTCACAGAAACTAACAGCTCCTCACCTGGAGAACGGGAGGCACTGCAGGTGAAGCCGGGGCTGCTTCTCACAGTCGAGTACGGTGTCGGGGAGCGGGATGCCACTGGTCTCGGGCAGCAATAGGCACAGCGCTGCCCCCAGGAAGGGCCCGCTGCTGTAGCAGATCATGGCGGGCAGCGGTATCTCACCTCGCGGTGCCACCAGCGCGTTTACTATACTGCCAATGCGGTAACACACGTTCACCATCCCAAAGCATTTCTGTCTTTGAGGGACAAAAGCAGGGAAATTATGTTGAAATGATGTCTTAAGGTCATCTGCCCGACACACTTCTGCCAGAGATTGACAAGAAAACATGCCCCATACGTTCACAAATATTCCTGATTGAGATGTGTTAAAATGTTAAAATGTCAATGCTAATATCATCAGTAATAATGTGAAATGAAAATGAATATCTATATACTGTATAAAAAAGCATGGATATAGAAAACGTTTCCTCATTACAGTGCATGAAATGCCCTGTATTGTTATTCCTAGGCATTTTCTTCTTCTTATTCTTCTTACCTTTTTCTGCGATTAATTCAGCTCGAACCGATTAACGTAGGAACTTCATTCAAACTTTGTCGCGTAGGTCTTGCAAAGGACACTTATGCTATGTATTTTTCACTTTTCTAAATTTATACTTTTTAAGTTATTAAAGAAAAACCCATTGACTTACATTGGGCCATTATGACATCATAATAGGGTCTTTAAACTGGCTTGCACCTGTGCTTCACTGACACCTGCGGCAAGCCTCCAAGGGTCCTCTTCTCTCTCTACCTCTCCATTCAACTGTATAACTAGGAATATTAATAGACACCTTCCATACTGTACTTTTTTTCTCTCTCTCCTTCTTTCTCTCCATCTCCTCTCACTCTACTTTCTCTCACACTCCATCTCTCTGCTACACTCTTTTTTTCTCCTTCTTTCAATATTTTCACTCTCTCTTTACTGTCTTTATCCAGAGCCACTCTTGTTCACTCTTCTTTCCTTACTTTGTTTCTTCCTCTCTTCTTTCCTTCTTTCTACTCTTCTTTACTTTCTTCTTTCCTTCTTCCACTCTTCTTTCCTTTCTTCTTCCCTTCTTCCACTCTTCTTACCTTTTTCTTTTCTTCTTTCCTTCTTTCACTCTTATTTCTTTTCTTCTTATCTTCTTTGGCTCTTCTTCCCTTCTTCCACTCTTCTTCTCTTTCTTCACTCTTCTTTCCTTCTTCCACTTTTCTTTCCTTCTTCCACTCTTCTTTCCTTTCTTCTTTCCTTCTTCCACTCTAATTTCCTTTCTTCACTCTTCTTTCCTTTCTTCTTCCCTTCTTCCACTCTTCTTTCTTTCTTCCACTCTTCTTTCCTTTCTTCACTCTTCTTTCCTTTCTTCTTTCCTTCTTCCACTCTTCTTTCCTTCTTTTACTGTTCTTTCCTTTCTTCCTTCCTTCTTTCACTTTTCTTTTCTTTTATTCGTTCATTCTTAACCTTTGCATTTCATGCACTGGTATTTCCTTCAGGAAATGCATTTTCTAGTTCATATATGAAAACCCAACTCAGGCATGATAATGTCGACACAATCACAGGCCGTCTTTGCAACCTGACTGACTAAAGCAGTGAGGGACATGCTCTCTCTGTATACATCTCCAATATGGACCTCTCATTTAGGATGTACACTCACATGGGATGTTGTCCACAGTGTGTATAAGCAGGCTTAATGCTTTCTGAGTAATCTAATGCCTTTCACAGAATAACCACATTTGTAATGGCTTCAGAGGGCAGTCTAATGCTTTTTGATTCACTTTGAACATTCATTAGGAATGGATACCGTGGCAGAGATGTTCTTCTCAGTATAGAGGCCTCTCTAACACATTAGTACACGCAAAGGCTTCCAGTTCTTTGAGATGCCTCCATATTGAAAATATAAGAAGAAAATATAATTATAAAATGCTGATTAGGTGCAATAGGTAACTCCTTTTATGGATGTTCTTGTATATGCTGAATGAATGCAACAGGTGTTAATCAAACTGAATACGACTAAAAACACTACGTATATTACAACTTAATTATAAATAAACTAAGAATGAACTTTATTACTATTACGGTCAACCTGACACAATGGCAGATTTGTTGGCACTGAATTACTGGTTCAGAGGACATGTGTCAATGACAAACCAAGGATGCCAATGGCAAACTTACCTGATTACTGTTGGGAAAAGCTCTATTCCGTACAGCAGAGACACACAGGACGTGGACCCCATACACAGTTTCGCCATTAGGGCCAGAGTCATCACCAATGGGGGCAAGTCTGGTACAAGACAGCACCGCAAGTCATGTTTGACAGTCCAACAGATTTTATCCCTCTTTTCCTACCTAGTAGAGCAGGGCACTAAAACACTGTACAGGATCTATGCCTACAGGAAGGATAGCTGCTATGCTATAAACCACTTTGATTAAATGAATACTTAAGGAAATAAAGTGCAGCTAATGTCATGCAAAAGAAACCGAGGAGCCCCGTGGTTTTGGGAATGCGTCTAAGCACTCTGACGAAGTCTGCAAGAGCTTTCCTTCTAAGGCAGCTTGTTTATACAGTGCCAAATGAGGCAAGGCCTTGGCAAGATCACAGCATTGCCAGAGGTCAGAGTGAACGTTAGTTATTCAAGAACTCCAGTGAGCTACTTTACATTTTGGCCTGTTGTGAACTAGGGGTGTAAAAAATAATCGTTTTCCATCGATGCATCGATCCAACAGCCGACGATACGATGCATCGACACGTCCGTAAGAGTATCGATTTAAAAAAAAAAAAATTTTTTTTTTTTTTTTTTTTTTACTTTTTGTTGCTAGTGCACTTTGATGAGTATTTTTATTTTATAGTGAATGAAGTAGGCCTACAGGGGTATTTTTTGTAACCATTTGCTGCTACTAGTGCACATTTGCACTCATTGCACTGATTTTGTGGAGCATTGTCATTTTAAATTGAATTAACTACAGGCCTATTTTTTGTTACCGTTTGCTGCTAGTGCACTTTTGCACTGATTTTGTTGAGTATTGTTATTCTATAGTGAATGTGGTATAGGCCTATTTTTGTTACTTAACACTTTGTACTTTGTACAGTACTTTTTGATGCAAGGCCTTTCAGAGTCTATAACAGGGGCATTATTATTTTTCAGTGAATGAGGTTGTCATAGGCCTAGGTGGAGTACAACTTTTCTACTTCTGTTATTGGCTGTTGTTTCTCAAATAAAATGCATAACGATATAACAGCTTTCATTGATTTATTTCAAATCTGAAACATTGTCTAGCCTGTAAGGTAAAAAAAGAACAAATTAATCGAATCGAATCGAAATCGAATCGTATCGTGGTGTATTCATGAGTATCGAAAATAATCGAATCGTTGGGTCAGAAAATCGATACTGAATCGAATCGCCATGATGGGTGTGATTTACACCCCTATTGTGAACGTGAATTCCCTCGTGTGAACTGGGGTCCGACGGTGATAAAGTTTGAAATGAGTTTAAAATCAACATACTGTTAGTAACACCCATACATTACTGTCTAAAAGGTGCCATTAATCATGGCAAAAGATTATTGATATTTTAATATTTAGCCAATCCAACACACTCCTCCCTTTAGTGTTCCTTAAGCAACGTTGTTGATCGGCTGGAGTAGTGTAAAGCCACTTTGTTTGTTTCCTATTGACAGAACCAGGACATTGTAGGAACACACAGCACACACACAGAACGCACAGCTAGAGGACCGTGAGGTGCACATTTGCTGAATAATAAAGTGTGTTGGATTTGAAAATCAAGGACGGCACCTTAAATCGTGAGTGAGGCCACCACAGCTTACCACAGAACTTGGACACCATGAGGGATGTGAAGCTGGCGACGCCACTGATGAGGAGAGACATCATAGTGAAAGGCCTCCGCCCACAGCGGGACAGCAGAAAGGGCAGAAACAGCAAGGGGGCCTCTGACAGCCCCGAGAAGAACTGGGCCAGGAAGATATTTACCCCAAAGTGCCCCACGCTGAAGGAGATCCCATAGTAGGTGAGTGCAGATGCCAGCCTGTGACAGAGGAGAGTGGAGGATGTCTTCACATGGTAAGCCAGTGCAAGCCTGTCTTGACACTACAATCAGTAAATGACACATCTAGTTCTACTGTATATCAGTCTGCGAAGCATGTGTTGTCAATGATGTGTCTTCAATGACAAATGCCAATAGTCTTAGGGATAAGGGTTAGGCATGGGTTCATGTGTGGTTGGTCAAAGTGAAGAGTGTCTCTTTGTTTGCACAGGCACACAGGTTACATGGCTGCCTGGCAACCAAAGAGAGGAGGAAGGAGGGACAAAAAGTGAATGGGGGTAGGGGGTTTAGATGGTCTTGTGTGTGTAGCTGTGTGTGTGTGTGTGTGTGTGTGTGTGTGTGTGTGTGTGTGTGTGTGTGTGTGTGTAAGTGATTGGATGTAGGTACAGGCCAAAACCTAGAAGATTGGGTTAAAGTTCAGGTTTAAAGTTCAGGGTAAAGTTAAGGTCAGGTTGACAGGTGATGGAGTGAGGGTTACGTTTAAAGTTAAGGTCAGGGTTTACCCTAAGGAGGAAGTTTGCTCAATAGCTACAAACTCGAAAAAAAAGTTGCTCTTTCCAGGTTATTTTGATTTAAAATTGTCAACCATCATGCTTATATCACAATAACAATTCATCAATGTGTTATTTCATATCAGGGAGTAGTGAAGTAATGTACTGAATGACAGTTGTGTCACTGAGTAATAGATCTTTAATGTGTGATGAAACAACTCGTCTCCACTGGGGTCTGTTGAACAAATGTGTTTGACCTTTGTTACAGTACAGGGAGGAGATTCCAAAGGGTCAAAGGTTTGAGAGGCTCACAGTCTCCTCAAGACAGCTTGATTACAAAATAGTTACAGAAATACTGAGAAGGTGAGTAGTTTGGTGTCAATAAGTTCAATGGATCTATAAACTAGATGTGTCAACAGAGGTTCTATGGGAGTGCTGGATTGAAATTGAGTGTGATTTTTTCCATAAATAAATAAACATACTTAAGTTCTGTAGTCTCCAGAGGGAAGTCTTAAAGGGAAACAGATTCAGTCAGGAATGTAAGTGCACAGGTTACTTCAGTTTGAGTAATTTGGGAGTATGTTCACTTACCTACCCAATAAAACCCATGATCACCAGTCGTAGTATGATGGTGGGCGATTTGAACTGTGTGATGTGGGAGGTTTGGTCATTCTGGCTCATTTCCATGTTGCCTTTCTGAATCTCACTCTCCAAGGACTCTAGCAGCTGGGAGAGCAGGAAGATGATCTCCTCTGAGTCACCACCTCAAAAGCATAACCTCTTGTGTTGATGGTTCTGATTTGTTTTTTTTTTGGCAATGCTACAGGCGTCAAGGCCTCACCCAAGTTCTTTGGAATATACAGTATAACAAAAGCATTCTACAGCTCTAACAGGGTGTTCTTATTCTACATAACTAGTTCCACAGTTCAGAGTTTAACATGTAAGTGTCTTGTCAGTGTCTTACCTGGTCAAGGCAGTTCTTGTCTTCGGGACTTCTGGCACGATACATATTTATCACGTCAGATCTTTTGTTCAATAGCAGCCAACGGGGGGATTCTGGTATGGAACTGATCAATGAAGAAAAGTCAGAGATGTTTCTCTACGAAGTCACTCATTCCAACTCAATGTATGTGTTTTAGTTATAACAGACAGGGTTGGGGAGTACCCTAACTAGTACATGTAACAGAGCTATGTAATTCAATTCAAGTTTTTGATTGGTTCTCCTGTTTCCAATTGAAAATGATACAATGTAATAGTTTTGATGAAGTAATTTCTTATTCCAAGACCTCTTGACCTCTTACATTTCAAAAGTAACTTTCCCAAGCAATATAGTACGTTGAGCGAAGATGGTATATGAAATTAGTAGAATGCACATTTAGATTACATTGTTGTGAAAAGAATTTCACATTAAGATATATTTTTTTGTAAAATGGCCTACACCATAGAACACAATAAATTACACCAATATGAAACTGATGCAAAACCTGAGACGCACAAGTATAGTGGAAGGCAGATAATCTGCGGGAGGGATAGCATGAGATGAAACTGCATCCATCCTCGCGAGGCATAAGCCACCCCAGCTAGACACATCATGCCCACGCTAAAGCTGAATGACAGAAGTGTCGGTGGCCAAATCCGGCCCTCGGGGAGACTCCACTCCACCCCTGGAGGACAACATTGTTAGTAAAATTGTTAAAGGATGTGTCTGTGAATGTTGGCAGATATGTGTAGAACCTTACATGAGACAACAGTCCTACCTAAACTAAAGCTGCACATGTGGATGCCACAACAGGTGATCCCCGTGATACACCGAGCAGCGAGGTAGAAGGTTGAGTAAGGTAGAAGCGCTGTCGCCAGCGGCATGGTTGCTTGTACACAGCAGCAACCCAGGAGAAGAATTCTTTTACCATATCTAATTTTGAAATAAATAGATTAATAAGCAATATAATGCATGTATAACTGTGTGTACATTTTCTAATGTAATCCTTTCAGGGTAGTTGGCAGTGGGCTGACTAGGGCAGTAAAGGTTAACCTATAATATTCAAGTCATAAACAAAAAGACTGTTCCTTCTATCCACATTTGAGTGCCATACCTGTCGGAGAGCACACCAGAAAATGCCGATCCGATCAACAGTCCCATCATGAACATGGTCTGTCCATAGGCCATGATACCGGTGTCCATGCATGTTGAGTTCTGCTGCACAACACATCGACGAGCAAATCAGTCGATTCTCCAAATAGCACGCGAGCATTTTTCATTGATTGACAGTGAAGCTTGGCTTTAGTTTTGGGTCTCCTTGCAATTTTAAACAGGTGAGAGAGACACTGATCCAGACTGTAATAAGACTAAGGGTCAACAGGGGTGTCAAGACGGTGAACGAAAACAGACAGCCTCAATACTTGGGTGCCCTAAATACTATTCTTGTCTAGGATCATTTACAACACCCACGCGTGAAGAAGTAGCATATTGCTTGAAATCTCGGGAGCCACCATTTAAGTCACTCTAGTTTTAAAGTAAACTGGTGAAAAGTCAGGATATTTTTTTCCACCAACTGGTTGGTGTCACTTCGAAAAGAGAAAGGCAAATTATGAATCTCTTTAATGGCAGGCCAAAGTGAACACATTCTACAAATGTCCCTGCATAAGCCTGACAGTTATTTACATCTCGGCATAATTGCGCGGTTCTGAAACTCACTTTTGCATCTTCACCTCTGTTGTCAACTGACCAGATTTTATGTGACACGTTTTCTTGAGACTTCTGGTTTGAACCGCGAAACCCAATGTCATCCACGGTAATGCACAAACTGCTGTGAGTTGAGAACACGTCCAAGAAAAAAATAAATGCCGTTAAAAATATGACCAGGCTCAACTTCCAGCAAACGCTCCTTTGCAATGTCCCCAAGGGAAAGTAACGGGTAGTGAGCGGGTGCATTACTGAGGTGTTACGACAATCCTCATAGGAAGAAGTGCTCTTTCCCCCACTCTTAGTATATTACTTGCTCTGTTATAAAACTATAACGCGACACCAGAATTCGTTTCAGAAAAAGCTCCACACAACAGACAGACCATTCAAGATAAGCGGTGGTAACAGTTGTTAGTACAGTACAAATGTCCTGCAGACACGCCCCTCTGTTACGTAAGAAACGTCTAATTCGCTGATACGGAAAAAGGCCTACACGCGCCTGAGAAGACTGCATCCCCCTGAACATGGGAGGGTCGTTTGACATGTAACAGTGTGTGCGATATCTTCGATTAAAATTAAGATATGATTACAAAAAGGTACTTCTTATGTAGTTGCTGTAATACAGATTTCTCTCGCATCCTGCTCACTGCGCCCTTACATTAGAAGAAACATTTAAATGTATATCAGCTTTGATAACACGTGGCGGTCGTGTTATCAAGACGGCAGAGAAGAGAAGCGCTAAATGATTAATCTAGAGTCTAGACTGACTGAAATTTGCCTAGTTTACCAGGTTACCTGGAAATGTAGTCGTTGTTCTGGCCTCTCAGGTGTACCCTGTGTGGAATTATGAATTAATTAGAATACTAAATCCACCAATAACTATAGACATGCCCAAAATAACATGTTTATTTGTGTTCAAATGTTACATTTATACTTTCAGGGTGAGAGATTTGTGTTGACATTCATTGCACAGAACAGGTGTTGTGATCATAGCCGACTAAAATCAACAAACTAAAATACATCATATGACAAAGGTGAAAGATCATTACTCCGGAAAAGAATCATATGGTAGATTATTCAAATTGTAATAGTCTGAGTCACATTATGAACAATATAAACACAAAAGAAGTGTACTGTGTGCTTAGGAAGTAATTTAGTTAATTGTTTTAGGGAAAAACAGGTCAATCGAGAATATGATCACATAGCCCTAGATTTAAAGAAGACAATTTACTTATTCTACTGATGAAAGGATTAGACAATAGGCCTAATTTTAACCAGCTACTTTTAATATCAGTCCTAGTTGTTGATATGTGTCAAATGCATTGACTGACCGAAGACATAAACACAAATATAGACAAATTTGAAGGGTTAAAAGACATGTCAAGAAAAAAAGAAAAATCTCTTTCAGCCAAGTAGAAGAGTTGTATCTTGGAGTGCCTGTGTACAGGCCTTCTGTGTCTCGCTGTCAAGCCTCTCTGGTGGGAAAGCTGAGGATGGACAGTAATCGGTAGGAAGCTTTTGGCAACCACCAAAGACTGGGAATCCAAACATCCCGACCAGCTTCGATGTAAGCGGCATTAGGTTATTTCCTCTCCGCTTCTGCTTCCCATAGTTAACTGGCTTGTATGCCACATTATTACGGGCGGCATACAGCTCCCGTATAGAACACGCCGAGGGTGGTCTGGTTCTGCCCCTGAGGCCAGCATCGGCGGGCGGGTCTTTGAAGCGTGCAACATGAGCGAAGGTGCTCTTGATTCCAGCTAAGGTTTTAAAGTAGGGGAAGATCTTTGACAGACGTTCCATTGACGTTCTCCACACTTAGAACAACTGGATCCTGAAATAGGACAAACACACACCAAGAATCAGTGATTTAACAAATCCATCAGATAGCTCTTTCAATTTCATAAAAGCAATAAATGTGATCATATACTGTTTAGATAGGCGACATATGTCCGACCTTATACAATCAGGGAGTCCTAAGAATTCTTCCTGAGTAAATGGAAACTGTGACAGCCCTGCTAAGACTTACTAATCCCTTTTCTTCAACTTTGAAACACTTCTTGTTGTTTCCACACTGCTGAATGCATCACATATTACTAAAGACAAATCACAGTATAATTCCTCCAAGTTGTATTTGATTTGGTGTAGTAATTAGGTACGCAATATCAGAAGTACACTGTTTATATTCTGATGCTACACTGTACCATTTTAAGATATAAATCTATGTTTTTTTTTACCACAGTTAGGTCTATGGTGTTTATTAATCACCTACATTGGCTTACAGGTATTTAAAATGTTCAATAGACTTTGTTAGGACACTCTACAAGTGAACAAAAGCTTTACAGTTCTCATCAAATCTGATTTTGACTCACCAGTCAGAGTTCAATGGTCAGCCACCGGTGGTTAGTAAGCGTCCGTCCTCAAAAGTAATGCCGCAACACCTGAATGAGAACTGGAAAGCCACCTGGCATAGATGTTCTGTTCCTTCCACTGAGGTACCTATCACATGTGTCCAAACGAGGCGGATGTTCTGAGATTACAGCAGTCCTTCCTCTGGACAGTCAAAGATCCAATGAGCCATGGAGCTGTCAGAGGTATCTTTATCTGAAGGTGGCGTTAATTAAATGAGGACAGCACATGATTATGCCACTGGGGATTACTGGGACACAGGCACATGAGCTCACAGGAGGTTCTGTTTAGGTATGGTGAACATAGACATGCAACAACACAATTAAGGAAACAATTGCTGGAGCTTTGGGGGCAGCAGGATAAAAGGATTTTAATTAATATGTGCTTCAGACAAAGGGTTTGGACTTCATACTGACATCTCACTCACTCTGCTCCACTTAGTTGGTAAATCCACTGAATGGATTCATTGACTTGTGTCAATGTTGACCAATATTTTAACTGGATTGGCACATGGAGAGTGAAGACCTCCACCGAGGCCCATACGCCCTATCTCACAATGTTCAAGGTTCCTGGGTCTAACCCTTGATGCAGATCCACTCCAAAATCTAATTGGTTTTTCTTTTTCCATCATGAACTTGGACAAACAAACTTGGACAAACTGATTTAGCATGACCAAGTCAACTTGAACAAATAGCCTACTGCAGCTGAACCAAACTGATTCACCATGACGAAGTGAACTTGAACAAATAGCTTACTGCAGCTGAACCACAACGTCCACGGCAAGGCAAGCCGGGTTTATTTATATAGCACGTCATACACAGAGTTAATTCAGTGTGCTCTACATAAATAAAGGCAAAAGGAACCGTCAAAGACATAATGCTACAGAGTGCAAAACTATAAAAGATAGAAATGTTAAAAATCCCATTAAAAGAAAAGTACAAAGTATATAAAGTAGTAATTAAAGTCATTACACAGATTGTAATTAAAAGATGTAAAAGTAAAGTGCAGTAGAATAGTGTGCAATTTTTACAGCACATGGAAAGAGAAATGTTTTTAAACCTGATTTAAAAATGTCTCCATTTGGGGCACATCTAAGATCTTCTGGCAGTTTGTTCCAGTTCCATGCACCATAACAGCTAAATGCTGCTTCATGTTAAATTTGGACTTTGAGAGAGAATGAGCTCTAGCGCCTGGTGGGCTTTCCAACTTTTCAAGCACCTTTTTGAGCTAGGTGGGAACAGCTGTGAATGACAATGGTAAGATCACTCAAATTAGCCCTCTTGGCCTCCAGCTGACTAAGGGCCAGTAGACTAATCTCTTGTCCCTATGACGTCTGAGGCTATCTAAGGGAAGCTAAGCTCCCAGCTCCGCACTTGCCAAGATCATTGAAACAATTTGCCGGCATGATCGCACCCAGCATGAACCTTGGGTTACCTAAGTGTTTTATTGTTTGGCCATTACTCATGTTTTTTGTTTATCGATTGTAATGGCTGTGAAATATGTATCTGTTGTATAGTCTTAGAGCAGGGGTTTTCAACTGGTTTTGTCCCAGGGACCACCATTCTGACTAGAAAGTAATCCGCGGCCCACTGATGTGCTCGCGCGCACGTGCATGGAGAGATGAGAGACGTGTCAGTGTGAAATCTGGTCAAGGTCTATTCGTGGTGAAATGGTAGACAGCGACAGTCTAATATCATTATCTGATTCAAGCCTCGCCCTGCAGCTATTCTTCAAGTACACCAGTATAGAAAAAACGCTCTCACACAGGTAGATAGTTGGAAAGGGCAAATTACACCTCATTGCTTTTGCATCAAGCTCTGGAAATTCTGTCTGGCAACTTTTTAAAGCACTTAAGTCTTAAGACATAAGAAAATCACGAAAACCATTGTTTCCTATGGTGCGGCATGCCTTTCAAGCATTTTTAGGTGCGCTTTAAACTTGAAATATTCTCAACTTTTCAGCCCAAGGCGCGCAGGCGCACCGCTTAACAATGGCACACTCGGCCAGGGAGGTTGCCTGCGGCTGTTTTGCCCGTTGCACTTTGCCATGATGTTTTTGAAGTGTCTACGTTTTTAGAAGCGTGTTTGGTGTGTTTCAGCCCATAGTTGACGGCTTCATGGCTTCATTTGACAATGTTGAACACACAAGACACAGTGGTACCTCCCCTGCTCTGTCTGTCGTCACTGTAAATTCGTATTTGATGTATTCCTCATTGTATTTTCTTTTTCTTTTCCGACTTTGTTTCCCTGTATCCTGTGACAGTGAAGCTTTGTTGGAAGCCTGTCCTTGTCCCTATACCGTGGCAGTCTGTCCCTCTGTCACTCTCCTCACTAAAAGACGATCCATTGGTGCTTCTGACCAGCTAACGCGACGTTAGAACGAAATGTTACCTAAGGACAGTAGATAACTTTAGTCGTTCACCAAATGTATTACTTTTTCGAATAAACTTCAAAAGTACATGTAGGCTATGCTTTACTGCAGATGCGTTTCAACTTTGCGCGCGAGACTATACGTTACGAATACAATTTGTATGGCGTGACGTTAGGGACGCCATGCATTAACATTTGCAAAGCACAGACTACCATAGACTGGAAAGGTGCAGTGTACCTACATTCTGTCAGCGTGAATCTCCTTTAGACAAATTTTTCTTATTTTAGATATTTTTCATGATATTCAAGAGTAATCTGGAAATGTGTTGAAATATCAAAGCGAACTTAAAAAATAAAATAAATCAATTGTGAACTGATCAACATAGGCTCATGTCGCGGACCCCCTGCAATGCCGTCGCGGACCACCAGGGGGCCGCGGACCCCCGGTTGAAAAACCCCTGTCTTAGAGCACTAATGTAACAGCTAATGTACACACACACACACACACACACACACACACACACACACACACACACACACACACACACACACACACACACACACACACACACACACACACACACACACACACACACACACACACCAAACATGATAAATCCTGCCTCAAGAGTCTCACATCCAAAAGCATGGACAAATGCAGGGATATGCTGTTGCACTGGGATTCTTTTTCTTTGGTGAAAAATATTGGTGATTTTTTTATTCATGGCACCATTTTATTCCATGCTCTCTATGGTTCCTACCTAAAAATATATAGGAAGTGTTCTGAAAGTTTATCCTGTATTATCAGTCATTGTCATCATTATCATATGATCAACTGATTTATATTTCTTCAATTACAACTTTATTTATGAGAGAACACTACAACACTGATACATGCTTATCCTGTTACAGTAGTGTAGCCAGTGGCGGCTGGTGACATTTTTTTGAGGGGGGGCGCAGTTCGGCGGCGCGGTTTAAATAGCACTCCACAATGAGAAGAAAACAGGTTTTGAGTGAAACATTTGTTACTGAGGTTAAAGGACTGCATATTTCTGCTTTCACTACATGGCACTGCATGAGATGGTACATATGGGTGTGGTCTGCAATGGGAATAGGGACCAATCCGCACTGCACTGGATTACATCAATATGAATGATTGTTACACTATAACAATTACACTGTGTAGCGTGTGGAACTAGTTGTGTCTGTTTTGAGACTTCTCTCCCCTTTCTCACACTCTCATGCTTTGGTGACGTGACTATTAAGGGCTGGGAGTGGGCAGTGATTTAGAAGGGCATATGTAAAACGTATATTAGCCAGGTAACTTTTACATGCTGCTAGCTCTGTTTTTGTACGAGGCAGCGTTGTGGTGTGGGTGCTGTGGCTCGTTTCAAGTGTGGGAGGGAACCATCACAGAATGTTAAATAAAGAATGTCATTTTGTACTTTTCTAATTACCTGTCTGTACACTTATACAGTATGGGCAGAGTTCCCCTTGCTCTGACATTACATCATATCAGTTAGCTCAAGGGGTGGCGTAGTCAGCTGCACAGTAGGGGGCGGTGCAGTAGTATTGCAGGTAAGGGTGTGTAAAAAAATCAAGTTCAAGTAAATGGGATTCTGTACCAGAGTAAAACTTAACAGCAATTGTGTATTGGGCCAGGGCGCATATATGCTTGTAATGTAGTTTTTTTCTTTAATTACAACAACAAAAACAACAAGAACAACAACATAACCTGAACTCACAGGAGTATCCTAGGTATGATCATGAGAACATGCAGCAAAATGCAGGACAAACAACCAAAAGAAAATGTATGAATAAATATGGATAAAATGCCACACTCACAGTTTTAGTTAGCCTCTTGATTCATGTGTTTATTAGAGTATCCCCATGCATGGAGCACATAACTTAGGGTTTGGTAGATATGTCTTATGTCACTACATGTCATCACTGTCATTCTTTCAGTGTTGAAATAAACAAAGTCATATCCAAGGAAAGATGTTAACCTTACTGGTGTGTAACCTGATCGATACACTGTGTTGCCATAACTGGTTTTGTCCCAGGGACCACCATTCTGACTAGAAAGTAATCCGCGGCCCACTGATGTGCTCGCGCGCACGTGCATGGAGAGATGAGAGACGTGTCAGTGTGAAATCTGGTCAAGGTCTATTCGTGGTGAAATGGTAGACAGCGACAGTCTAATATCATTATCTGATTCAAGCCTCGCCCTGCAGCTATTCTTCAAGTACACCAGTATAGAAAAAACGCTCTCACACAGGTAGATAGTTGGAAAGGGCAAATTACACCTCATTGCTTTTGCATCAAGCTCTGGAAATTCTGTCTGGCAACTTTTTAAAGCACTTAAGTCTTAAGACATAAGAAAATCACGAAAACCATTGTTTCCTATGGTGCGGCATGCCTTTCAAGCATTTTTAGGTGCGCTTTAAACTTGAAATATTCTCAACTTTTCAGCCCAAGGCGCGCAGGCGCACCGCTTAACAATGGCACACTCGGCCAGGGAGGTTGCCTGCGGCTGTTTTGCCCGTTGTACTTTGCCATGATGTTTTTGAAGTGTCTACGTTTTTAGAAGCGTGTTTGGTGTGTTTCAGCCCATAGTTGACGGCTTCATGGCTTCATTTGACAATGTTGAACACACAAGACACAGTGGTACCTCCCCTGCTCTGTCTGTCGTCACTGTAAATTCGTATTTGATGTATTCCTCATTGTATTTTCTTTTTCTTTTCCGACTTTGTTTCCCTGTATCCTGTGACAGTGAAGCTTTGTTGGAAGCCTGTCCTTGTCCCTATACCGTGGCAGTCTGTCCCTCTGTCACTCTCCTCACTAAAAGACGATCCATTGGTGCTTCTGACCAGCTAACGCGACGTTAGAACGAAATGTTACCTAAGGACAGTAGATAACTTTAGTCGTTCACCAAATGTATTACTTTTTCGAATAAACTTCAAAAGTACATGTAGGCTATGCTTTACTGCAGATGCGTTTCAACTTTGCGCGCGAGACTATACGTTACGAATACAATTTGTATGGCGTGACGTTAGGGACGCCATGCATTAACATTTGCAAAGCACAGACTACCATAGACTGGAAAGGTGCAGTGTACCTACATTCTGTCAGCGTGAATCTCCTTTAGACAAATTTTTCTTATTTTAGATATTTTTCATGATATTCAAGAGTAATCTGGAAATGTGTTGAAATATCAAAGCGAACTTAAAAAATAAAATAAATCAATTGTGAACTGATCAACATAGGCTCATGTCGCGGACCCCCTGCAATGCCGTCGCGGACCACCAGGGGGCCGCGGACCCCCGGTTGAAAAACCCCTGTCTTAGAGCACTAATGTAACAGCTAATGTACACACACACACACACACACACACACACACACACACACACACACACACACACACCAAACATGATAAATCCTGCCTCAAGAGTCTCACATCCAAAAGCATGGACAAATGCAGGGATATGCTGTTGCACTGGGATTCTTTTTCTTTGGTGAAAAATATTGGTGATTTTTTTATTCATGGCACCATTTTATTCCATGCTCTCTATGGTTCCTACCTAAAAATATATAGGAAGTGTTCTGAAAGTTTATCCTGTATTATCAGTCATTGTCATCATTATCATATGATCAACTGATTTATATTTCTTCAATTACAACTTTATTTATGAGAGAACACTACAACACTGATACATGCTTATCCTGTTACAGTAGTGTAGCCAGTGGCGGCTGGTGACATTTTTTTGAGGGGGGGCGCAGTTCGGCGGCGCGGTTTAAATAGCACTCCACAATGAGAAGAAAACAGGTTTTGAGTGAAACATTTGTTACTGAGGTTAAAGGACTGCATATTTCTGCTTTCACTACATGGCACTGCATGAGATGGTACATATGGGTGTGGTCTGCAATGGGAATAGGGACCAATCCGCACTGCACTGGATTACATCAATATGAATGATTGTTACACTATAACAATTACACTGTGTAGCGTGTGGAACTAGTTGTGTCTGTTTTGAGACTTCTCTCCCCTTTCTCACACTCTCATGCTTTGGTGACGTGACTATTAAGGGCTGGGAGTGGGCAGTGATTTAGAAGGGCATATGTAAAACGTATATTAGCCAGGTAACTTTTACATGCTGCTAGCTCTGTTTTTGTACGAGGCAGCGTTGTGGTGTGGGTGCTGTGGCTCGTTTCAAGTGTGGGAGGGAACCATCACAGAATGTTAAATAAAGAATGTCATTTTGTACTTTTCTAATTACCTGTCTGTACACTTATACAGTATGGGCAGAGTTCCCCTTGCTCTGACATTACATCATATCAGTTAGCTCAAGGGGTGGCGTAGTCAGCTGTACAGTAGGGGGCGGTGCAGTAGTATTGCAGGTAAGGGTGTGTAAAAAAATCAAGTTCAAGTAAATGGGATTCTGTACCAGAGTAAAACTTAACAGCAATTGTGTATTGGGCCAGGGCGCATATATGCTTGTAATTTAGTTTTTTTCTTTAATTACAACAACAAAAACAACAAGAACAACAACATAACCTGAACTCACAGGAGTATCCTAGGTATGATCATGAGAACATGCAGCAAAATGCAGGACAAACAACCAAAAGAAAATGTATGAATAAATATGGATAAAATGCCACACTCACAGTTTTAGTTAGCCTCTTGATTCATGTGTTTATTAGAGTATCCCCATGCATGGAGCACATAACTTAGGGTTTGGTAGATATGTCTTATGTCACTACATGTCATCACTGTCATTCTTTCAGTGTTGAAATAAACAAAGTCATATCCAAGGAAAGATGTTAACCTTACTGGTGTGTAACCTGATCGATACACTGTGTTGCCATAACTGGTTTTGTCCCAGGGACCACCATTCTGACTAGAAAGTAATCCGCGGCCCACTGATGTGCTCGCGCGCACGTGCATGGAGAGATGAGAGACGTGTCAGTGTGAAATCTGGTCAAGGTCTATTCGTGGTGAAATGGTAGACAGCGACAGTCTAATATCATTATCTGATTCAAGCCTCGCCCTGCAGCTATTCTTCAAGTACACCAGTATAGAAAAAACGCTCTCACACAGGTAGATAGTTGGAAAGGGCAAATTACACCTCATTGCTTTTGCATCAAGCTCTGGAAATTCTGTCTGGCAACTTTTTAAAGCACTTAAGTCTTAAGACATAAGAAAATCACGAAAACCATTGTTTCCTATGGTGCGGCATGCCTTTCAAGCATTTTTAGGTGCGCTTTAAACTTGAAATATTCTCAACTTTTCAGCCCAAGGCGCGCAGGCGCACCGCTTAACAATGGCACACTCGGCCAGGGAGGTTGCCTGCGGCTGTTTTGCCCGTTGCACTTTGCCATGATGTTTTTGAAGTGTCTACGTTTTTAGAAGCGTGTTTGGTGTGTTTCAGCCCATAGTTGACGGCTTCATGGCTTCATTTGACAATGTTGAACACACAAGACACAGTGGTACCTCCCCTGCTCTGTCTGTCGTCACTGTAAATTCGTATTTGATGTATTCCTCATTGTATTTTCTTTTTCTTTTCCGACTTTGTTTCCCTGTATCCTGTGACAGTGAAGCTTTGTTGGAAGCCTGTCCTTGTCCCTATACCGTGGCAGTCTGTCCCTCTGTCACTCTCCTCACTAAAAGACGATCCATTGGTGCTTCTGACCAGCTAACGCGACGTTAGAACGAAATGTTACCTAAGGACAGTAGATAACTTTAGTCGTTCACCAAATGTATTACTTTTTCGAATAAACTTCAAAAGTACATGTAGGCTATGCTTTACTGCAGATGCGTTTCAACTTTGCGCGCGAGACTATACGTTACGAATACAATTTGTATGGCGTGACGTTAGGGACGCCATGCATTAACATTTGCAAAGCACAGACTACCATAGACTGGAAAGGTGCAGTGTACCTACATTCTGTCAGCGTGAATCTCCTTTAGACAAATTTTTCTTATTTTAGATATTTTTCATGATATTCAAGAGTAATCTGGAAATGTGTTGAAATATCAAAGCGAACTTAAAAAATAAAATAAATCAATTGTGAACTGATCAACATAGGCTCATGTCGCGGACCCCCTGCAATGCCGTCGCGGACCACCAGGGGGCCGCGGACCCCCGGTTGAAAAACCCCTGTCTTAGAGCACTAATGTAACAGCTAATGTACACACACACACACACACACACACACACACACACACACACACACACACACACACACACACACACACACACACACACACACACACACACACACACACACACACACACACCAAACATGATAAATCCTGCCTCAAGAGTCTCACATCCAAAAGCATGGACAAATGCAGGGATATGCTGTTGCACTGGGATTCTTTTTCTTTGGTGAAAAATATTGGTGATTTTTTTATTCATGGCACCATTTTATTCCATGCTCTCTATGGTTCCTACCTAAAAATATATAGGAAGTGTTCTGAAAGTTTATCCTGTATTATCAGTCATTGTCATCATTATCATATGATCAACTGATTTATATTTCTTCAATTACAACTTTATTTATGAGAGAACACTACAACACTGATACATGCTTATCCTGTTACAGTAGTGTAGCCAGTGGCGGCTGGTGACATTTTTTTGAGGGGGGGCGCAGTTCGGCGGCGCGGTTTAAATAGCACTCCACAATGAGAAGAAAACAGGTTTTGAGTGAAACATTTGTTACTGAGGTTAAAGGACTGCATATTTCTGCTTTCACTACATGGCACTGCATGAGATGGTACATATGGGTGTGGTCTGCAATGGGAATAGGGACCAATCCGCACTGCACTGGATTACATCAATATGAATGATTGTTACACTATAACAATTACACTGTGTAGCGTGTGGAACTAGTTGTGTCTGTTTTGAGACTTCTCTCCCCTTTCTCACACTCTCATGCTTTGGTGACGTGACTATTAAGGGCTGGGAGTGGGCAGTGATTT
Source organism: Sprattus sprattus (assembly GCF_963457725.1). Classification (NCBI taxonomy): domain Eukaryota; kingdom Metazoa; phylum Chordata; class Actinopteri; order Clupeiformes; family Clupeidae; genus Sprattus; species Sprattus sprattus. The sequence goes on from NC_137911.1 coordinate 12,722,973, forward strand.
AGAAGGGCATATGTAAAACGTATATTAGCCAGGTAACTTTTACATGCTGCTAGCTCTGTTTTTGTACGAGGCAGCGTTGTGGTGTGGGTGCTGTGGCTCGTTTCAAGTGTGGGAGGGAACCATCACAGAATGTTAAATAAAGAATGTCATTTTGTACTTTTCTAATTACCTGTCTGTACACTTATACAGTATGGGCAGAGTTCCCCTTGCTCTGACATTACATCATATCAGTTAGCTCAAGGGGTGGCGTAGTCAGCTGTACAGTAGGGGGCGGTGCAGTAGTATTGCAGGTGAAGGTGTGTAAAAAAAATCAAGTTCAAGTAAATGGGATTCTGTACCAGAGTAAAACTTAACAGCAATTGTGTATTGGGCCAGGGCGCATATATGCTTGTAATGTAGTTTTTTTCTTTAATTACAACAACAAAAACAACAAGAACAACAACATAACCTGAACTCACAGGAGTATCCTAGGTATGATCATGAGAACATGCAGCAAAATGCAGGACAAACAACCAAAAGAAAATGTATGAATAAATATGGATAAAATGCCACACTCACAGTTTTAGTTAGCCTCTTGATTCATGTCTTTATTAGAGTATCCCCATGCATGGAGCACATAACTTAGGGTTTGGTAGATATGTCTTATGTCACTACATGTCATCACTGTCATTCTTTCAGTGTTGAAATAAACAAAGTCATATCCAAGGAAAGATGTTAACCTTACTGGTGTGTAACCTGATCGATACACTGTGTTGCCATATTGGATTTTGGATGTGTCTCAAGCAGTCGTACTTCCAAAGAGACAGAAAGGCCAAAGGCATATACAGCAATCAAAGAAGAGTGCTCCCCCCACCTTCATTCACAAAACTCAAACATTCTTGGTGGCTTTCTTCCTCCTCATGACACCTGTTCCTTAAGAGGTGTTTGTTTTGGCTCAGCATCAGCGTCAGGCCCTCAGTGCAACACAGTGATCAGGTTTGCTGAGGTCGAGAATTTCTTGAGTTTGTTTGAGCATGTAAAAAATGACCAGGTGGTACCCTGACAGCACTAAACTGTCATGCAATGACAACATCATTTATAGGAAGACTGCAAGAAGCCTCCTTTTGTAAACTGGTCAAAAATGACCAGAACCTGACTTTGATCCAAAACTACCCTGAATAAAAGTCATTTGCAGGCTAACTGCCATATAAATACATCCTTCTCCTCCATACCCCTTGTCTTTCAAAATTGGGAACATAGATATAGAAACATAACAAGACAGACATGAAGCACCCACACGCGCTGTACCAAAATGAGCATCAGTGTCATAATCTTTTATGTTCCTTATTTAAAATGCAACATGTCACAAGAGTTTGCATTTGTCGGAGGAAGCACGTGCTTGTGGGCCAATGGGTACAGGTATGCATTCACACACACAGCCATGCATACACAGCCATGCATACGGAAAAAGGCCACACCACTCGTTGTGAGTGGGAGAAACCGGTTAATTGTGTATGCAACCCATGACCATGAGACTCAGTCGGAGAATGATCAATCGGGAAATAGGCTTTATTCTTGCAATGATGCATCAAGGGAGAGAGGAAGGCTTCACTCAGAAGATTCACCCGTATCTCTGATTAGAAGTTGAAACAGTCCAAGTTTAAGTATCCTTATCAGAAGAAGTGGTGTCAACCTATAGCCCCGACAGTACGTGAACATGTATCAGGCAGCTACTCTGATATGGGAAATGCCACAATGTTGGTTCACAGGAGAAGTTGATGAATAGAGTATTTAGCCGTGAGCAAATGTTAAAGAGTCCTTTCTCATGGGGCCAGGGGTACAGAGAGTACAATGACACTTTTATATGACCTAAGACACCTTTTCCAGCACACCTGACACTTAACCAGAGATCCTTACAGATTGGACAGCTTCATTCTAAATGATGTTTTTTGGGCAGGGACCAGACCCGTCTTGCCACCTAAGGAATTTCACCTTGTGATTCATCCCATTTGTCACCAAGACCTGTAGTGTTCTGCCACACATAACTGATAAGATTACCAGCAACATTATCTTACGGGAGGTAGCTGTCCCTGATAAGGTAGTGGTGTAAATGGTTTTGAAGGGGCAGAGAAAACTATAAACCTATAACAAAAGTTGTAGATTAACACAATGTAGAGATATTATTGTGATAGCAGCTAACAGCTTTGTCGAAGTCTTGCCTCTGTGGGCGGACACATGCCTCGTCTAGATATGCATCATTCATCTATCTCTGTAAAGTCTCAAATAAACATTGTGTGACATTATTGCATGACATTACATTATTCGTACTTACAGGTGATTTTACACTAATGAAATAATAATTATGAATACTATATTCTTGATATTTCGGCATAACTTATCAGTCAAACATTCTACATTGAGTCATTGGTTACATTCTGTGGAATTCTCTTTTCATTCTACATGACTCATGTTTTCTGTGGAATTCTCCACCCTTTCCTGAGTCCACGTTTAGATTAGATTCAACTTTATTGTCATTGCACAGAGTACAAGTGCTGAGACAATGAAATACTACTTCATGCCATTCGCTTCATCATCAATGAAATCATTCAATGATAGTGCTGATGCTGATGACTAAAAAAAAAAAAATGTAAAATCCCAATTTGCTTGTCTTAGTGTGGTGCATCAGGAATAGGAGGATGGACATCAATCAGGGGCAACTCTAGATCAGGTTTTCAGATTCGAGTATTTGCACATCATCAGTCAAGCAGAGCTGGGACCCTTTCCAACCCTTCCCAAAAGTTTAGCTGTCACAAAAGGATTTGCGGTAGTGGTCGTATATGACCAGGCTCCCATCCTCTCGAATGATAATGAATGCACCACCATTTCCTGCTGTGCAAGTTTCCCAAACTTGTTCTGTGGTTGTGAGAACAAAGTTTCCCATAGCCTGTGATGAAAAAGCAGAAGTCTATCTCTGAACTCTTTTTTAGCGGACTATCCCTCAAGATATGAATGCATAATGCATTTATTTCTACAATCTTAAATAAATATTAGATTAAGAGGCACTCTGGCACAGGGCACTCTAGATATTTCTCTATAACTTGTTAATCAATTATTCTACAAAGGGTTACAATTGAGTCCTAATCTTAATATGTGCGAAAAGGTGTTTCTGATACTTCTGTGGAATTCCACCCCTCCCTCTTTTTGGTATAAAGGCAGAAGGCCTAAATGACCCTCATCAGTCTGATTACAGCCAATTCTGTGCTTCCTACCAGTCTGTGATCATCTGTTCCGTGTTCAGCTCGTGAGTATGTGCATACGGGGCCGTAACCAGGGTTTGGAAATAAGTCAGGTCATGACAAGGGCTAATTTAATGTTCTATAAATTACATATAATGGCTATTTCACTTGTGATTCAGATCTTTTTTTTGTCTGTGAAATGTTACCTACATGCATCAAGGATTTCTTTCAGTTCTTAGCTTCCAGAAGAAACAGACATATAGAACTGTCTGAACATTTTTGACATTTTGACTGGTCTTTCTGTTCCACTTGTTTTCTGTGGGTTTGGACATTGTTCAATTATAACTCATCATCAATGTGTTGATAGTTTAGTTGTTTAGTTTACTGTAAGGTACCTGAGCCGAACTTGGAGTGAGTGCACTTATTTCACAATTTATTTATTGTAGAGTTTATTTGAAGTAGTATTCAGAGGTTTGTTGTTTCATTAGAGAGATGCCTCCTACTTCCCCTTCCTTGCCTAGACAATAAACCTCCAAAGATACACCTTCGATCACCGCTGTCTCCATCCTTGGCAAATAGTTGAACAATATTTTGTAAAGGGCAGTCAGATTTAAGATAACTTTATACATGTCATTGGCCATGAGAACCTAAAACCTGGCCAATGGAAAGGTCATCCATCTCCAGACTTCTTTACATTTTGCAACACAAGAATTGCGAAACTCCACTTTTCGTTGTTTGTTTCCAGTTTGAACAACATAGTACAGCCTTTAACTCAGGGGATCCTGATCAGTACAGGAAGGCCAGATATGAACTCTTGATATGAACTCTTGAGGGCCATCAAATCTGCAAAAAGGACTTATAGGACCAGGGTGGAGTCCAGTTACCATGGCTCTGATCCCAGGCGCATGTGGAGTGGATTACAAGCCATCACAGACTACAAAGGGAGGGGTTGCAGTGACACTCAGTCCTCTGCATTACACCCAGACGAGCTGAACACCTTTTATGCTCGCTTTGAAAAGGCCAGTGACCCCCCTGCAGTGGAGCTACCTGATGACCTAGACGGCGGCATGCCTACTCTGTCTGTAGCGGAGGTGAGGCAGTGCCTCAAAAAGGTCAACCCTCGAAAGGCCCCAGGTCCCGATGGCATATCAGGTAGGGCCCTCAGGGGCTGTGCTGACCAGCTAGCAGGGGTCTTCAGTGACATCTTCAACCTCTCCCTCAGCCTGTCTGTACTCCCCACCTGCTTCAAGAGGACAACCATCGTCCCTGTGCCTAAGAACACCAAGGCCAGCAGCATGAATGACTATCGCCCGATAGCACTGACCTCTGTCATCATGAAGTGCTTCGAGCGGCTGGTCAAATCATTCATCTGCTCCTCACTGCCACCCACCCTGGACCCTATGCAGTTCGCGTATCGATCAAACAGGTCTACAGACGACGCCATCGCCCTGACAGTGCACACCGCCCTCTCCCACCTGGAAAAGGGGAACTCGTATGTGAGGATGCTGTTCATTGACTACAGTTCGGCATTCAACACCATCATCCCCTCCAGTCTCGTCTCTAAGCTCGTGGACCTGGGACTAAACACCTCCCTCTGTAAATGGATCTACAGCTTCCTGACGGGGAGGCCACAGGTGGTGAGACTCGGTGATCGCACGTCAGCCACAATGATCACAAACACTGGCGCCCCCCAGGGCTGTGTGCTTAGCCCTCTCCTGTTCTCCTTGTTCACCCACGACTGTGCAGCAATGCACAGCTCCAACCTCATCGTGAAGTTTGCTGATGACACAACCATCGTAGGCCTCATCACTAACAATGATGAGTCAGCCTACAGAGAGGAGGTTGACACCCTAACAACTTGGTGTCAGGAAAATAACCTCTCTCTCAACATCAGTAAAACTAAGGAGATGATAGTGGACTTTAGGAGACGGCTGGGGGTGGAGCATACACCCCTTCACATCAACGGATCTGAAGTGGAAAAGGTCAGCTGCTTCAAGTTCCTAGGGGTCAACATCAGCAATGATCTCACCTGGTCTGCCCACACAGACAAGGTGGTCAAAGCTGCCCGGAAACGCCTCTTCTTCCTGAGGCGACTCAGGAAGTTTGGCATGAACCCAGACATCCTCACCAACTTCTATAGATGCACTATAGAAAGCATCTTGACTGGTAGCATCTCAGTGTGGTTTGGGAGCTGCACAGCCATGGACCGTAAGGCCCTACGCAGTGTGGTCAGATCCGCTGAGTCTATCATCGGCAGGAAACTCCCTTCCCTTCAGGACATCTACCTCACAAGATGCCTCAGAAGAGCTGGCAGGATCCTAAAAGACTGTCACCACCCATCCTTCAGACTGTTCACCCTGTTGCCTTCTGGTAGAAGGTTCCGAAGTATCCGGTCTCGCACCCGCAGACTGGAGAACAGTTTCTACCCTAAGGCCATCAGACTCCTTAATGAACAATAATGAACAATAATGCACTCTCATCACTTTACACTCGCCACTTTACTCCTTCACTGCTGTTTGCACTACATTTGCAATATTGCACCACCCACACACTTGAAGTGTCTTTGTCTCTGTGTCCAGGTTATTATGTTTAAATATGTTCAGTATAGCTAAAAATATCATGTAGGTATGTTTATCTGTTTAGTATGTGTATTTATGTTTAGTATGTGTATCTATATTGTATATTTATTGTTTATCTAGTAGGTCACTACTATGTCTTTTCATATTTTTTATCTAATATTCAGTACTTATTGTTAAGTTATGTTATATCATGTTGGAGTACTTATATGTTTATATGTTATATGTTATGTCTTGTCATGTTATGGTAGTGTGGTATGGTGTCCTGTCCTAAGAATTTCAGTGCCCAGTCCAACTCTGTTGTTCTGTGTACCTGACAATAAAAGACTTGACTTGACTTGACTTGACTACAGTGTTACATAGTAGTGTTTTTCCTCCTCTTCAGGCAGGCATGAGTGTGTGTGTGTGTGTGTGTGGTGTGTGCGTGCGTGTGTGTGCGGGTGTTTTAAGGGGACTATCGATTCAAATCCATCATTAAGAAACACCAGAAACTGTTTTGAACGTTTGATCTTCCAATAACCTCCATAACCTGTTGATCTCTGAAATGTTCCCCCAGGAGATGAGTGTAAACAGGCTTACTGCACCTGGCCAACTGTACCCAGGAGACTTCCTGAGATCAAACAATAATATTGCCACAGCAACATTTTTGGTGAAGTGTATAATATGTCACAATAACCTTTAACTTCCTGATGTGTGAATTTAAGCATTACTGACTCCTGCGTTTTCATCACAGGCTGATGGGAACTTTGTTCTCACAACCACAGAGCAAGTTTGGAAAACTGGCACAGACGGAAGAGGAGGTGCCTTCATCATCATGCAAACAGACGGGAACCTGGTCATATACGACTGCAACGGCCAACCCGTGTGGGCCAGCAACACTGGTGGGTTGGGTGGGAAAGAATCCGAGCTCCGCTTGACCGATGATGGGCAGCTACAAATCCTCAACAATGCAAAAGTGCTCTGGAGTCGCCCTGGATGCTCTTAATCCTCTTGTTCCTGATGCACCACATTGAGATTCTAAATGGTTTTCTAATCATCAGTTCAGCATCTGTTAAACAAAGTTGAATGATTTGATTGATGGTGAAGTGATTTGCATGAAATAAAGACGTAAAGATGAATATCTGCAGCTTTTGTGTAGTGTACTAACTTAGTCCTCCTCTTTTTAAAACTAACACAGGGAGGTTGTAAAGTTCCACAGAACACATGATGCTCTCTGAAATATATAAACAAGAGTTACTTTTGATCACCCTCATTTGTCTCTCCTACCTCACTTCCTCATTTTCTGTCCTCAAATCTAAGCCTTTTCCTGTCCCCATGATGGAACTTAGGAAATTAAACCCTTACCTTTTGGATCAGAAACTCTCAAACGAGGCATTCACAGGTTTGAGAAAATGTTTAGGGAATATGGTCACTTTCGAACAGATGACTGACAGTCAACCAATGTAGAATGTTTTAAATCCAGGGCTTGCTGCATCATACTCGGACAGAATCAAAGTATATGCAGCTTGTTTTGGTTTTCTAAATTAATTTAGCCCTTATTGAGCGATGGATCTTAAATCAAATTTCCAGAGAAATATCTGAAAGACTTATATCTGAATCATCCAGCAATGTGGAAACATTCGACTTGTTCATGAATATGATTTCTGTAATTACAGCTTTCAGAAGTGGTGAAATTGTCAAGCACAGAATATAAACATGGCCTTGAACTAACAAACTTTATTCATATCACTATGTTAAGTCAAGGTAAATACTAAATTAAAATATTTTTGAAAACGTAGACGCACATACATTCATAGTTTTGTTTATTTCTTGTTTAATTAATCACTGGCACCTGTGTCTTTATGTGTGCTGCTGACAGTCCCTCAGTAGGCAATGCAATGATGGCAGGTCCTGTGCTGGGTGTGAGGTATCAATAGACCTGCTGCAACAGGGACTGTTTTTATGTGGACTAATAAGTACGGTATTGGGGTGCTCCTGATGAATAAGTATGGTGTTGGGATAGCTACTCCTAACGAATAAGTAAGGTGTCACGGCACTCCAGGTAAGGAGGGTTTCTCAGACCTGATCAGCCTAAAGGGAGGTGGATTACCTTGGCTCCACTTTAAGTGTGTTTTTTCACCTTTTCTCTTTTTTCAAAAAGTCAGTTCACTGGGATGTAGCTCAGTGGGAGAGTGCATACTTGTACGAGGTCCCAGGTTCAATCCCAATTTTTAACCTCTGAAGGCATGGCCTATACTATAGCATCGGTTCCCAAACTGGGGTGCGTCTACCCCCTGAAGCAAAGCTGTTTAGGCGGTACGCAGGGAGAAAATTTGATAAAATGCAGTTCACTGTGACCCCCATGATTGCCTGTGTCCGGGAGAAGGGGAACGGGGAGGGGGGCACAGGAGAGTGAAGGGGAAAGGGAAGGGGGGCACAGGAGAGTGAAGGGGAAAGGGGAGGGGGGCACAGGAGAGTGAAGGGGAAAATAGGAGACAAATAGCAAAGCAGGTGATAGACGGGATGTGAACACAAAGTTCAATCACTTCAGACCAACAAGGGGAAAGAGGAGGGGGGCATAGGAGAGTGAAGGGGAACGGGGAGGGGGGCATAGGAGAGTGAAGGGGAAAGGGGAGGGGGGCATAGGAGAGTGAAGGGGAAAGGGGAGGGGGGCACAGGAGAGTGAAGGGGAAAGAGGAGGGGGGCATAGGAGAGTGAAGGGGAACGGGGAGGGGGGCATAGGAGAGTGAAGGGGAAAGGGGAGGGGGGCACAGGAGAGTGAAGGGGAGGGGGGCATAGGAGAGTGAAGGGGAAAGGGGAGGGGGGCACAGGAGAGTGAAGGGGAGGGGGGCATAGGAGAGTGAAGGGGAAAGGGGAGGGGGGCATAGGAGAGTGAAGGGGAAAGGGGAGGGGGGCACAGGAGAGTGAAGGGGAAAGGGGAGGGGGGCACAGGAGAGTGAAGGGGAAAATAGGAGACAAATAGCAAAGCAGGTGATAGACGGGATGTGAACACAAAGTTCAATCACTTCAGACCAACACCGGAAGATAGAGGTGCTACTTAATAATAAAAGTTACTGTCCATAGTCAGCAGCAGATGTGTTTTTTCATTGTTTGCCCAAGTAAAAGGTTCCTAGAAGCAAAGAGCCTTACTATAAGCTATAGTATATCTATAATGTCTTACCATTGCTGTGTCTGTGTAAGGTTATACCTTGAAATAAACTTGATCGCCATGTGTTAATTTTTTGACCCAAAGGATACTGCACAGCATGGAAACTCTAGCCATCCCTTAGGGACCGGTCACATGGTGAGTGAGTGGCATAACTTAATGTTGACTACCCTCTGTGACACAAGTTCACATTCTGGAGACGACTTCCTTAAGTAGTGCTTAAAAAACAAACACGAACAAGGCAACGGCTACTTGTGCTGTTCTCGTTCTCAACTACATTAAGAACACATTTCACCTTTGCTGTCTCCAAATGTATTTTAATATACATACTACTGCATCATTGGAAACCTTAAGTCAGTTAATTACCGTATTTCTATGTAGCACAGCAAGAAAAAAACAGAGGCTTTAAGAAAATGTCTTTACATTAAATCATGAAGGAGCATTATCCTGGTACTCTACGTTGTGGAGACATTCTGAAGCACTGTTTCAGTATGTTCTTCCAGCACAACAGTGCCAGTAGTGAACTACTATTGAAGCCAGCAGTTCATTGTGCATATTTCTTCATGTTTATATAATTTCATATATCATCTTCAAATATCACACAGTCCAATGCAACTCTGAATGAAGTTTATTATATTTACAGACAGTTTGTATGCTTTTACGGTACATCACTCACTGCAATGCTCCATGTTAAGTCAAGCAGTAAGTCACACAGTTTGTCAGAATGGCAGGCATTTCCTGCAACCAGTACTGCAGAGAAGTTTTCATAACAACAATTTCCTGTCTTGTTATTTGCCTGTGTTATTGACAGAGTGCTTAACTTCATTCTTTGTACATTCTTTACACAACATTCCTTTAGAAAAAATATGTAAAATCATTTTCAAACTTTTTGGTGACAGGTTAATTCATGGCAGGTTTTAGTCCCTTATTTTCAACCCCCACCTATTACTGTACCTAGGCATTAAGGCATCACACTTGATAGCTACAGAGCTCACAGGACACATACCAGTCTGCATGTCACATCAAGCCTCTCCTAAAGAGTCTCTTAAGCACTCACTTGAAAGACCAGGGACCCTGAGAGGCCTTTCAGTGATCACAGAGCCGCACCTGCATTCATAATCAACATTGTAATTCAAATGTACAGGCTGCTAGCCAGATATCAAATGCAATGTAGATATGTATGGATCCCTGCAAAGGTCTGGGGCCCATGCTCAGGGCCCTAGTGGCCCTCAGTTTGCCCACTATCTCAAATTTTAAATATTCTAGATTAAAAAAAAAAGAAATCACTGATGATGCTGTGACAGCTACTGTATATTTTAAGTGGACACTCTCTGGACTGGAATAACTACAGTCGGAGGCCCCAAGCTGATTGTGTAATGTTCTGTGAAAGGACAACCTGTCTGCCTCTGCTATTTGGGTTAGTAGCCTCTAGCAGCGACATTCTTCTTGCTGGTTTTCAATTTATTTTTAAGTTTTAAGTTCAAGCTTCAATATGTATTTTTTCAGTATAAGTATGAGTTTAATCCTTTTGAATCTTTGAAGTGTTTCTCTTATACAGTTGGTGGTGGGTAAATAGCCATAACATCTGTCGCATCTACCAGACATCTCATTTCATAGTCTAATGTTCAAACTACTGCGTTTCTTAAGTTTTAGGCTCTTTAGAAAATAGGAATGCCACAAAGGATATGTTTTGAATGTGCTGTTTGTGTTATCTTTTAGTCTACTGTTCCCAAAGACACAGCTCATCCACCTCACAGGCCTGTCTGGGTTTCTTCTGTCTCAAAAAGAAAATGCCATGTTTGGTCTTTATGGTGTAACCAAATGAGACCATGGCATAGAGTCTTGTTCTGTGAAGGCTGTTTTTATGAAGGGGTTCTGGGTTGACTGAACACAACGGTTATTTATATATATTTTTATATGAAGCCAGCATCTCCTGCATCTTCCCCATCCTCACTACCAAGCCCACATCCCAAAACGCTGGGTGACCGCCTCGGTCCCTTACAGTGCCATTCAAAAACGTTAGTAAAAAGTAAAAAAAAAAAAAAAAAAAAATATTTCGTGGACTCCATAGCAACAGATGGGAAAACAATGGACAATCTGAAAGCCTCCGAGGCTTATCAATATAAGCTACCATTTGTAGCGGTGTAGTACTCCACTCTTGCGTTGTATAGGCAATTTTACGCGACAAACCCTGGGCGGCGCCCTCCACAAATGCATTTCACCTCTTTCTCTGAATTACTACACTACCCATAATGCCTCACTACCCATAGTGCCTACGGGAAACGATAACCCATAGTGCCTACGGGAAACAATAAAATACAAATATCTCGCAAACTATGAATTCAAAAATCTTCAAAATCAAGGATGCACAGGTTCATGACATGCGTAAGCTACATGCGAAATCTCTTAACTAACGTAACTAACGTCAGGGAGATACGCCCTAGACAGACTGACTGACTGACTGAGTGACACACACACAGATTTCTGGATTTATAGATAGATTGTGTGTAGAGGTTTGAGGCAAAAAAATTAACACAATGTATTGTAGTATTAACTACTTACTGGCCGAGAGTGAGGTCATGCAGGTAAATATCAGACAGAGGCCGTAAGGTATCGACCGAGCGATAGCGAGGTTGATGCGGCGGGGCCGAAGTCTGAAATACCTGCATGACCGAACGGTCGAGGTTAGTAAGTGTACGTTTATTATATGGCATTTAAGCTCTTTTCATTTAGAAAATAAATGGTAATTGTAAATAGAAAACATGTAGTTTTGTTCAGCTCTCAAGTCTTCTCACGACACAGTGTTTCAGGTGTTGCCTAGCAAACAATGACTTGCTAACTTCAAGTTACAATGATCAATAGAAAACGGACAACAGGGCTCAGCTTAAATGGCTTTAATTTACAGTTAAACGCAAGGTTTTCAAACTATAGTAGTCAAGTCTTCATCATCACTTTCAATAACACATTTTCGCTGCTTCTGAAGTCCTATAAAGTATTAAGGATGTAATGTTTAGTACTTGGGACATGGTATCACACATTTTTAAGATTGATGGGGTGTGCAATAAGAATACTTATCAGACCGCAGACCGGCTAGAACGTCAATGCGTGGCTGGCATGACTACCCATTAGCCAATCAGAATGCTCGTACTGTCGTTGCCATATAATAAAAGTCTTTATTATACGGCTCTTCAGAACGTTCCAAAAAGCCCCGTTGATTTGAATGGGCCATCCCCAACGTTCGCAGGTACTTATTTTCATATAATGACCTGCATATAATGACCGCTGTGCTGTCAATGGCAACGGGTTTATTACACGGCTCTTTCAATAACTCCATACCATTACATATCGACATTCAAGGAGCAAAGATGAGACGTCGTTGTGTGGTGAGAACTGATAGAAAATCGTAAACAACAACAATCGCCGGTGGGGAGAGGCCATTTTTCCATTGACTGGAATCCTGCTTTATTTATTGTAGGTTACAAAAAATAAAGAAAATGGCGGCGATTGTTGTTGTTATCGATTTTCTATCAGTTCTCACCACACAACGACGTCTTATCTTTGCTCCTTGAATGTCGATATGTAATCGTATGGAGTTATTGAAACTTACTACGTGTAAAAAAGACTAGAAATTGAATGCTTATTTTTAAGCCTCGAAAGTTGCACTGGGTGCCTTTAATGCTGTAGAATGCTCCATCAATGGAGTTTCAGCGGACGGTTGAGCAGCTGTGTTCTAAAGAATGTTCAACGTCTTTGAAGTTCAACGTCTTTGGCGAACTATTTCTCTGCTTTTTAACACTACGTATAGTAACAAATACATTGTAAAAAGACACTGTGTTAAGTTATTTTTTTGTTTTGGCAAGTAGCCTTATAATAAGCCCCTTCAGGGTGAAGCAACACCCCTCCGCTTCGCGTCGGGATGCTGTTCGCCCTGTCGCGGCTTATTTTCCCGACAATGACCTGCGTTCTATACATTATCCCTTACGTAATGTAATAAAACGTGGAGAAGGTGAAAGGGGTGTGCAGACTTTACGGCTTGACTGTATATACAGTACTATGCCTTCCTGACAGCCACTTATTAATTCTACATCTTGAGGTGGCTCCCTGCAGGCTGCATGTTGAAATAAACCTAAAAATGATTGACTCAACATTATGTCTTAATTAAACCTGAGAATGCAAACTTTCCTCACATTCAACCGCAGATTTTTGAGACGGTCTTTAACTAATAGTCAAGTATAAAACAGTGACAATAAAATGAAAACATAGACCACCAAACAACTCATCGACATCTAAACTGGAGTGATGGTATTCAGCAAGATCTCTCTCAAACTGTGTGTTAGTTAAACTTCTGAAAGGGGGCAAGATTCATTCCATTGCTATGTGGGTCAGATGCCCAAAGCTACAATATTCCTCTTGCTGGTATTCAAGGTATTCACTAAGGTCTCTGAAGATTCTAAAAAGTATTACAGAAAGGTATTACAGAACATTTTTGTCTCCAGTTTGTCAACATTTCTATGACTTTGAGCTAACATGTTCTTGTACAATGGGTAGGGCATAAGCAATAACCATTTTTGTTTAAAATATCGAATCACTTGTTCGACAGGTCACAGATACATTTTAATAACCCATCATTCTTTAAACTGGCTCAGCTAAATATAAATGTAAAGCAGGAAAAGGGGTCGATGTCAATGTGTAAATATCAAAAAGTCAATGTGATTTAGGAGCCAGAACATCTAGTCGTCAAGTAGTGTGTGTGCAATACCCTAAACAGCCAACATGGGGAGTGCCGATTCCAAGATAAAACTTCTAAAAGGAGAACCTGAGGACTCCCTGAGGAGCAGGGACGACACCAAGAAGGATTTGGGCTAATCTATGAAAGATTTATGTTTCCTTGCACGCATGTCCCTGAAATAATAATAACATCATATATCTTTCAATTATACCAATATATCAAGCATGTTTCCATTGCGGACTGAACACAACCGTTGACTATGGATATGGTATTTGAATGACCCAAATATATTTCCCCAACAGCAGACAACCATCCAATCCACTACATGAGCAGATACAATCTCTTCAATGTCATCATGTTTACATGACCACATACATTACATGGGATCCTTCTGCCTGTCACTGAGGGCTTGCAAACCTTTCCCTATAAAAGAATGGTTATGTACTGCTGTCGCTTTTTAAAGTATTATCATTATCTGATGTTGATGGGAATGTCTGTATTAGTGTGCTGTTCTGTGTTCTTGTTTATTGCTCTCTCTGCATTATTTAGACTACTCATCATTTTGTGCCCCTCTTCCTGGAGTAATGACATTTCTTGTCACTGTATACCTATACTCTAATTATATGACAATAAAAGTCTCTCTGACTCTCAAGGTCTGAAAATAAGTGAGTAATATTCCGTTCTGTCATGCAGTATGAATGACTCAGACACGATTGGACGTAATGCTGTCATTAGTCAGAGAGAGGGTGGGTTTAACTTTTATTTGACTGGGTCTGATTCATGAGCCTTCCCTTGCCTAAGGGCCAGGTGAGGACCAATAGGCAATTAAAGCAATTAATGCTTTCACTGTATAAACAAAAACTGGTCAGGTAGGTAGAACTGAGGGAATGTTTCAGCAGTAGTGTGTCTGGCAGCATCAATAACTTGACATATCTGAAAATGTGTGACATTTGTGATGGCTTTAACAGCAACAATAAGACGAAAGTTTTTTTTTTTTTCTTTTTTTTAAATCATCACATTTTAATGAACGGAAAATGTTTTTGTAACTCTGACATACACAAAATAGGTTTCTGAATTGAGTAAAAGTTAATATTTTATAAACAATATATAACATAATAAAAACAATAAGTCACGCATTTTATTACATATTCTCATATTTCCATAAAGTCATAGAAACTATCAAACACATAATTATCAATGCCCTGAAGATATACAATAATTATCTGATCACATTTCTCAGTTTACAGATTTGGCAGTGACTAGGAATCTACTATTTATCAAGGAGGTTGTTACATAATAGGCTTCCTGCTTGTAAAGTCCCTTATACTGTATAGCTTTCAAAATTATCTTTCAACTTGATCTTTAAAAAACTTTTTCTTGACAAGTATCCATATAATTTGTAATATCTGTACATCCCCTCCAGTCATAA
The DNA here is from genome assembly GCF_963457725.1 of Sprattus sprattus. Classification (NCBI taxonomy): domain Eukaryota; kingdom Metazoa; phylum Chordata; class Actinopteri; order Clupeiformes; family Clupeidae; genus Sprattus; species Sprattus sprattus. Next base: position 12,738,067 of record NC_137911.1, read on the forward strand.
AAACATCCTTCATGTATTAAATAATAACTACTTCATATGATTGATAAAACAGGTAGCCCTTTTCTTCATATTTAAGGCTTGTCTATTTTGTGTCACTTTGTGTCATAAAAACAGCCTTCCCAGAACAGAATTTAAGTCATGGTCCCATGTTGTTACACTATTAAGACCAAACATGGCATTTTGTTTTGAGACAAAAAAAACAGGCCTGTGAGGAGGTAGAGCTACGTCTTTGGTAACAGCTGTTTAACAAATAAGACAAACAAAACATTCAAAACATATCTTAGTGGCATTCCTATTAAACCCATTCAACCTTAAATCAATACATCACTGCAAAAAATACAAAGAAAGAAACCTTAAAGTGCAATGCCAATACCAACCCATATAAATATAGAGCCTACACAACTCATATCAAGAGATGTAATAGTTAAATGAAACCACAAAAATTGACTGTATCTGTACTCTTAACCTCCCTTGTTCATTTCACTCATAGGCACTGGGCTAAACTATCCAGTCCTTTAGAGACCAGTGTCATTGCACAAATAGAGTATAATAAATAAAAAGATGGAACAGCATTCAAAGGTAAATGGAAGTGCCCATTTTGTGCGGTCCATCAGTTGTAGGTGACAAAGTTAGCAGGGAAGATCCCCACCTTCCCTCTCAGTTGGCCTTCCCACCAGTCATACTGGGATTCGGTCTTTGTGAGGACGGTGATTCGGTCCCCAACATCGAAGCTGAGGTCCCCAGGTTGCTGGCCCTCAAAGGCATGTGTGGCTGTGATGACCAAGGGTCCACTCGATGCTGGACCTGTGCAGTTACGAGAGGCAATGGAAAAATCCCCCCAAAACAAAGCAAAAACCCCACATTTAAATGAGGTACGTTTTTTTTATCACACCTCCTGTAGCATAGCAATGGCAATGGTCAAACACCGGAAAGATTGTAAATGGCAGTTGCTTTTTTTAGTTCTCAGTCAGAATTAAAATCACTCCAAATAAATGAGACAGCTAATCTAAGAAAGATTTCTATTTGTACATGTCCCTGAAATGATATAATATATTTTTCAATTATACCAATATATCAAGCATATTTGAATTGTCAACTGTACACTATGAATACTGTGGACTGTGGTATTTGAATGACCAAAACAGACAACCATCAAATCAAACAACCAACAGACCGAAGCTATGACAAATGAAAAAAGTGAGCCCTCCTCTTCATCACACTAGATGGCAGTGTAAGCGTTGTGTGGACACTTTTTTTAGCAAGAGATCCTTAAAGACACTTAATTTGGAGATCATCACACTGGATAGAGTAGGAGTACTAGCACACTCACACACATAGCATTCGGGGGGCTGTTTGGGCATCACATTCCTTCTAACTGATATTTTATCTTTCAGTGATATACACATGATTCACTTTTCTCTTTTCATTCATATTTACATGAAAATGACTGTGTTTTGTTGTTATAATAAACACGTTTCATGATTCCCTTTTTCAGTTAAAAGGATTTTCTTCTAGGAGGGCTCATATATCAGAACTGTAAATGTTTGGTGAATGAGGTTAATTTGATACTCCAAGTTCTTGTCCATACTGGATAAACTCAATACTGCAACGAACATTATCACTGGATAACAAATCTTCTTTGAGAGACATATAATACTACTTAATCTCCGGAAAGGTTGTGATTAAATGACAGGTCTAATTCATCATCAGCCTTAACAATTCGGAACCGTTACTGCCAAGCCATAAAACAAAAGACACACTAATTAAATGTCAAGAGAAAGGACGCAGTGTCAACCTACACCCAGCCAGTGGGGCACATGCACCTGTGTGCTTCTGTTGTTTTTATAAGTCATGATACTCAAGAGGGAGATCAGAGAGAAGGCATTTCCATTCATGTCCAAACAAATGGGGAGAAACTTTCACCATCAAAACCAATGCATCACTCAACGAGTCATTTTCGGTATGCAGTCTCTTGAAATAAATACATAAATAAATAAAAGTTAGTTATACAAAGTTGTATGGGATAGTAACAGTCCTATTGTTTGTAATAAGGCTGATGTTAAATGCTAAAAGCTGATGCTTAAAAAAGACTATTTGAACAGGTGATCTCTAAATTGCTCCCTCTCAGTGACAGAAAAGATTACGGAGAAAGGGGACACAGAGGCAGTGCTGGAATTACATTTCTCCCTCTTGGCACCCAGGTCCGTTCTTCTATCTCAAGAAATCCCAGGACATGACAGAAATCTCCAGTCCAGCAGTGTTTCACTCTTAAACACTTTTGACTCAAATCCTAAAATAACTGCATCGAGTCTGTGTAAACCTCATTCCCCGGCCACCGCAAAAGCAAGACGCAACAAGCTAGACGATTTAGACGACTGGGAATCCGACCCAAGAGGAGCTTCTTAAGATCTGTCAGGTTGTTCGTGTGTTTTGGCAGTGCGGAGACACTCGAGCTATGTGGGTTTTCTGCTCGCGCACGCAATCTGACAAAGTGACAGGCCTCTGACAAGACAGGGCTGGGGCCATCGACTGACAGCTCGGCGATTAGGAGCCTTGTGGCGTGATTAGAGAGTAGAGGAGAGAGGAGAAGCAGCAAGCTTCACTGAGCATGGCCAAAGAAGCGTCCTGCTTTTTGTGTTTTTTAATGTGGTGCCATGGTGAGCAGGGATGCCCACTGGCATCTGAGAGGAGACACAGCAGGAAGTGATCCACAAAGAGGCAAGTTTGACCCAATTTCTCTGGAAAGTTACCCGTCAGATTTCTCATCAAGAAGTACATCACAGTTGCCTCATTTGCTAGTGGATGGCCACATTTGAGGCTTCTGAATCTTCATTTGATGTACTTAACCCTGGCCTGTGAACATGTTTTGTCCATGCTGTAAGTATCTGTTAGCTACTGCTTTTCACCGTTGTTCTAAGTCGGAGATACGATTTGGCATCGTACAACATTGTGGTGAATTTCATTGGACTGGACTGGATTGATAGAACTACTGGATCTGAACAAACAAAAAAGAAAACTCTTACTAGTTTGCAATGTAACATACCTCTGGGTGAACAAAGTACCAGTAACTAAGGAACGTAGGGAATAGAGGAGGTAACTCAATGAAACCAAATATCCGGTTTTCCTTTTACTCAGAAGCTTAGTGTGGAACAGGTTAACCGCCAAGAAGCCTTGGCTTCGTTCTCAGAGCCAATAGATTACTGCAAGCCCCGGAAGTCATCTGACTATTTAATCACGAAAAAATAGGAAGCTTCAAACTGGGAACCCCCCCCCACTCCCCCCTCTCTGACTAAGAGCAACTGCAGCGGTAGAAGTGTACACATCTTTCCTCATCACCGCTCCCTAGGCCAAGGATAGGTGTTAATTACGACAGCCCATAATGATCCTGTGGGCGGTAACAAATGAGACGCTGTTGAGAGAACGTTTCGTGATCCTGTGCCAAAGGCAGCGAAGATGAAGCTGTTGAGAAAATAGTGCAGGAAGCAGAGATGGGGGATTCGCACACACACACACACACACACACACACACACACATACAAAAGGCTCTATGGAAACAAACCTTTAGCCAGAGCCATTAAAAAAAAAAAAATCATGACAAGTGGTAATATGATGACTTAATAATCTGTCAGCTCTTTCAATGCCTGGGAAAAGGACAACAAAGCCAGGAAGCAAGACTCAGTGAAAGTAAATTTGACAGTATTAAAAAAAAGGAGTTTTGGACCGTGCCAGTTAAAAAAATGTAGATGAGGTAAATTGGTGGTGTATGTAAAGTGATGTACACTTGTATGTACATGTGTTCCTATACTTTGAAAGTCTAGCAATTGAGTTCACCAGGTGTTTAATTAATGTAACAAATACTACATCTTCTGGAACCAGTCTATTGTACTGCTTCATATCAGTGAAGGACTGACTTGTTGTGAAGGGACTCACTAGTGACCGTATCCTATTGTACATTGAAGGAGGGGCACATCATTGTTGGAAGACCTGAATGAACTGACCAAGGCATGCCAACAGCCTGAGGCTTAATATAGATAAGGAGGGATATTGGCAGCACCACTCAATGGTTCATTCAAATGCTAAACGCTCAAAATGAAATGGACGATACCAGGGAAGCTTTATAATAATGGGTGCCTGTTGATCTGCTTGCATGAACAACAGCAAGGAAGTGGAGGATCACTGAAGTACACATATTAATTTCAGACGGCATAAACCGATCACATTGTGGGAGAGTTCAACTGAGTTAAGAGGTTTGTTTACTTGAAGCAAAGCCACTGCCATTAAGCCATTCATGGCAACCATACTTCACAATGCTGTATTCATTAATAACGCATGCAAAGTATACTTGCATCATGCTGACCACTCATGGTAAGGATTACTCAGGTAAGGAGTTGCTATAGTTTTGAAAAGCATAACCCTGACACCTTTCTAAGGTGCTTTTTCCCGAGATTTTATGATTTATGACGTCTAAAACCTGAACCATGCACCAAGCAGACTGTGATGCATTTAGAACTTGATACAAATCTTTTTATTCAAAAAGCAAAGAGATCTGTCTAAAACAGATGTGCAATAATACCTAAACAGACTGATATTTTACTTTCTTCTTTAAAACAGGGTCTTAATACCACACTCTTTAAATCCTCTCCAGGTGGAAGAGTTTAGCATAAACGGTCACCTGACTGCACATACATCACACACTAAAGGGGGCCTTACGCACAACCCAGCTCAAGCTCAAGCCAGGATGTCAGTTCGCTCTCAGTGAGAGAGAGAGAGAGAGAAAGAAAGAAAGATAGAAAGAAAGACAGAGAGGGAGAGGGAGAGAGAAAGTAAGAAAGCAAAAGAAAGGGTCAGTGAGAGCGAGAGTGAGAGAGAGAGCGCAAGAGAGAGAAAGTAAGAAAGCAAGAGAGTGTGACAAAGAGAGCAATAGAGAGAGCGAGAGAGAGAGAGAGAGAGAGAGCATTGCAACATGCCGGGATGTGACGTTAGAGGACGCTATGGAGGGTTGTGTTGCTGTCTAAGGTTTTTCCCACTGTGGACTCCCAGGGAGGAGGTGATGCTCAGCCGCAAACTCGGGCAGACAAGACCGGAAGGTCCCCCACCACACACACACACACACACACACACACACACACACACACACACACACACACACACACACACACACACACACACACACACACACACACACACACACACACACACACACACACACACAAAAAAAACACTCACAAACCTTGTCTCTCACACACAACAGCCCTGGTGTACACCTAGAAATGTTGCCCGGTGATACAATCTGTGTTTTAATACCAAAGGCTGTGCATAGTACTGAACTACTGTGTTTTAATACCTACAACTGTGATATTGAACTACGACCCTGCACATACACCAGTTATGCAGTTCCCCTACAATCTAAAATATAGCAAACATGATTTGCTCAGATGAGGTTAACGGAGGGTGCTGAATTGCATTTGTTGCGAAAGCAGTGTTATCCCCCGGTACCCAGCCTAAACCGCTCCCTAGAGGGACTGGCAAATCAGGCTGATGAAACCTAAGAAGGCATCTGTGGGGGGAAAAAAAAGCTATAATTTATTTAAAAAATGGAGGTCTCCCGCATAAGTGAAGCTGAGTGGTTTTGGATGGGACTTCAGTCAGAGAGCAGGAAGCATTTGTATATGCTATGACTTGTCACATGCACTACATTGTGGCTGGTTTATGTTTGTTGCTCCTACCACTTGAAAGAGACATGTAACGGGGCCCTTCTTACAACCTAAACATACACTCTTTTACAATCATGCACACACTAACATTTAAACACACACACACACACACACACACACACACACACACACACACACAGAGACAATCTCACCAGGACTCGAAAAAACAAGCACACTCTTACCAGCAAGCATCCCCCTCACCGCGTACCTCAGAAGCCGCACTCAAAAGATGAACATGAGCACACTCTTAACCGCATGCTAAGACACACACACACACACGCACACAGACATAAGTTCAATGACATGACTGGGCAGCATAGTGTAGTACCTCTCTGCATAGCAGTGGTACTGTCGCTTTTGTGTGGGAAAGTACATGTGTGCCAGGCTGCTGACTCCTAACCAGGCAGAGACCATGAAGGCTTTTCCTGTCAGAGGAGAGATGGGAAAGGGGCCAGCCTAGAGCCATGGCGTCTGTCATCGAAGGGAAAAAAAAAAACTTTCCAGCCAGCTAGCGCCCCAAACTCCTCATCACTCACACACACAAACATACATCCATAGACACACGCTGAAAAAATACATAGACAAACACACAAAGTTTTTCTCTCTGGGCTCCAATCAGTTCCACTATAGATGCCCCTCATCACCCCATGTTCTCGTTTAATCCATTTAATAAACACACACTTTTGTTGACTTTTGGACACTGAACGCCTCCTCTCTTTGCCCATATGACAAGACACCACTAAATGGAGCGCAAATCATACCCGTGCTTAGCTCTAAGCTGCCTTAATGAGGGAAAATTAATCATTCATCCAGCTAATCCATGCTGTGGTACCACTGTGGTACTTAAAATACCAAACATGGTCAGTGAGAACACATTCAAGTTAATTTGTGGTTTGGGGGTTTGGTAGAGAGACCTGTGTGTCTATATATGTGTGTGAGTGTGTGTGTGTGTGTGTGTATATGTGTGTATGTGTGTGTGTATATATGTGTGTGACTATGTGTGTGAATATATGTGTGTGCATGTGGGTCTGTGTTTGTGTGTGTGTGTGTGTGCGTGCGGGTCTGTGTGTGTGTGTGTGTGTGTGTGTGTGTGTCTGTGTGTCTGTGTGTGTGTGTACACACAACCATAGTGGCAACTACAGGGTTAAAGACAAATACAATCCCACTCACCTGGTGCACTGTCTCTTCTCACAACGGATAGACTGGGGTAGAGGGATGGCTTTGGGTCTGTTTAAAAAAATAAAAAATAAAAACCCAATGGAGATGTGATTACTGCCTATTTCAGCATGAACACCAGGCAGGTCCCAACTCGACTCTCACACAGGCATTCCATGCCAGTCATCCCAACCATCACTTTCACTTATAACAAAAAAGATCCCTCCATAACAGGAATATCTCGGGGCGGATTAGGTCCAACAATCTCCCACTGCTGTTTAAGGACTAAAAATAGACATGTAGCTAAGAGGCAAACCAAATGTTTGGCCTCGGATTCCTCAAACCATAACCCAACACCTCCGCCACAATGGCAGGTTTTGACACAGAAGAGCAGCTGTCAATCTCCACGTGACTTTTAAGACTAGGAAAATGAAAAGGAAAGTGGGAAAAAAGAAATATCTCCTCCAAAAGGCTTGGACCATTTACAAGAAACACCCCACAAATCAGATTCAATCAGACTGAATGGTAGATTTCCCAGATATGGAGATGGTTGAAGAGGTTCTGACCTTCTGTCCTGCCACTGTAACTGTAGCTGGAGCTGGAGCTGGCTGGTGGCTTCTGACTGGGAGGCCGAGGTCTCGCTGGAGGTCCATTCATCTGCCAGTTCATATGTAGAAGAATAATACAGGAGGTTCACACACACTTAAAACTAAAAGGTTTTGCAGTTTAAAAAAAAAACATCAAAAGGTTCAACTAAAACCCTCCCACCAAAACATTGCGCATTAATTGTGAGAATAAAACGGTTCTTCACAAAGAGGTTCGTAAAAAGACCATTTTAAAATTCTAGGTAGAACCCTCTTAAGGTTGTATGTGAACTGTGAAAGGCGCAAGGCACGAATGAATAATACAAAAATGATTTTGCATCCTTCAGAGGATCAAATGCTAGTTTTTCAGTTCAGCGCACAATGCAACTTTGACTGCTAGGAGTAAATGAGTGAGCTAAAGAGGAACATGAAAAAGAAGGATGTGGTGGTATGAAAATTGTGATTTTACTAACTCATTCCATACTTGGCCTAATCACAGTGACACAGAAGGTACACACATTCTACACTAAAATCTCATGTATGTGTTTGGAGTACCCCAGCCATACACAACCCCTGATGGACATTGCTCCCAAAGGGACTCTCTAGATCTTAAGTTTTGAGATTCCTATTGACTTACTTACCCCTAAGGAGCCCTTCAGTGGGGAATGTAAAACCTCTAAATATACATCAATGGGAACCAGCCAAAAACCCTTTTTTATCTTAATAGCACGGAACAAAGGCATCTCCTTAGTGTTTTAATAGAGGCCAACTCCTAATCCTTCTTACTCCCTCGCCCCCTTTTAATGCACACTGTAATTCATGGCTCAGATGATTATAGTCTCTTTTCCTGGATTTAATCTGCATTATTCTGAGCTTAATTTAGATTTGATTTTAATAGCTGGGGTCTGCTCCAGATTGGAAAAGGCATCCTGTAACTAATGTCTGGCACCAACGCAGAGCTTAAAAATAAACATGACAGCGGAAAATATATATGGTGCTTTAAGTGCCTTTAGAGACACACTTTCTGTTTGTTTAAATACAGACCGAAAAGCTAGAGGGCCGGCTTGATGGCATTCTTGAATGCCTGGTCTGCCAGTCGTTGGTGTACTTCTCCACATAGTCGTCCAGAATGGTGTACAGGTCGAACCCCTCGGATGGAGGATCTACATCTCCGTTCAGAATGGCAGAGGCCCGGATATCTCGTCCATAGAACCTACGCGCACACACAAAAACAAACAAACAGACACAGACACAGACACAGACATAGACACACACACACACACACACACACACACACACACAGACACAGACAAAAAAAGACACAGACACAGACATAGACATAGACATAGACAGACAAACATAGACACAGACACAGGTTTTTCCCAATGATGTATTAAAACCATGTTTGCTTTTACTGGTTATGGTCAAGATCTCACATAACGCTTGAAACTTTAACTTATCAACTATGACACAGGCGGACATGGCATCTGATATTATTTGACAATTACTCACAGTATCACCATTAACACATTTAATTGGATTTGAGCTATGGTGGCTAATAACTGGTTATGGCATCTTCAGTGACATGTTTATGACATGATAATGTCAATCTTATAAAAGAGAGAGCAAGTAAGGCGTCACCAACCACACTAGGGCCATGTATTTAACATGGTGACAAGAGGTATATCTTACTTCCTATTGGTCTCCTTTCGCTCCATCAGGTATGAGCCCTCCAGCGACACCCCGGCGTAGAGGCCCCGGGACTTGCAGTAAGAGAAGACGGCCGCCGTGCTACGCAACGCCACATCTGCCTCAAGGTTCCTGTGGAAGACGCTCAGTTTGACAGACATACCTCCACACATGACGAGACGAAGACATTCTTATCTCACTAGCCAACAGGTGGATCATTTAAACCAGGGGTTATCAACCTGCATGTTTTCGATCTCTCCCTGCCCCGCATAACTGACTGTACTTATCATCCTTGATGGGCTGAACACACCTGACCTGGCAAATCTGAAGTCTCTGCTTTTCCTTGCCTGCTGTTTCAAACAGTAGGGCTTAGAATAGCGAAGAATCTACAGTGGTCAAAGCTTGAATGGACCTGGTCCCAACTAGAGAGCGATCACAAGAGAAGTCAAAAGCTGTGGTTGGTGATGGTTGTCCTAGGGTGCAATGACACAGGCAGTGAAGAATGTTAGAACCATTTTAAGGCTGCAGTTCCATTTTTCACAGCATGAATTTCATGTACTCTGTAGAAGATGAAAATGCCTTTCGAGAAAACTTTCCCTCACGAAGGGGAGTGCACATTTTTATGACCTGTGGCAACAGAGCAAATGCAGGACACACACACACACACACACACACACACACACACACACACACACACACACACACACACACACACACACACACACACACACACACACACACACACACACACACACACACACACACACACACACACACACACACACACACACACACACACACACACACACACACACACACACACTGTCTTGTGCATTGTCACCCAGCACTCTCCCTCTCTGTTTTACTCTCGTTCACTCACTGCTCTACAAAGCAGACACATGAAATTGCTGCTCCTAAGTTTAGCCAGCTGGCACCAACCTCACCCACTCTGGCTTTAAGTGCTCTTCATACAGTAAATACATCAAGTCTGCCCTGCTAAAAATAAAACGCACGCTCAAGGCATCACTCCAGCCTCGCTTGTAAACAATAATTATTCTCCACCAGCTCCTAGCATTAGGATCATACTTAAGCAAAAATGCACGGTGACTTGCATTAACGCAACTGCTTTTGTCGCACATTAAGTGTGCACTGTTGGCTAAGGGAGAGGACCCCATTGCTATCCGCTATTCCCAGCTAAAAGAAACGAAAAAACTAATCTCTTTTATATGATCCTTCATGTCACAGCATGATGAATGAGTGTTTCTGTTGAGACTAGCATTGGCAGGAACACTGGATTTGTCTTCTAAATAAATCATATTTCATCCAAAACAGCAGCAACACTGCAACCCTATATACATATGTGTGTGTGTGTGTGTGTATGTATTCTCATACACACAAAAGAGAACAGCAGAGTTTAAACCAGGTTTTTTTTTAAACCAAGGTAAATTCTCATTTCAGTGTTTTAACTGGAAACACAGAAAGAGGAAAACTCTCACCGCTGGAAAGAGCAGCTAATTTATTGTCCCTTTAGGCGAGAGGCTTGAATTGCATATCCCCAAAATAAAGATGTTTTTTGAAATTCCAGGAACAACTTAATGGAGTAAGGTTCAACAATTGGTTGCTTAATGTTTGTGCAACTGACCAGATCGCAGAATGTGACGGAGCAATTCTCTAACATAAAATGTCCACAATGTTAAACAAATTGGAAGAAAAGTTGCTGTGTGTGTTTGTGTGTGTGTAAGGGGGTGACAATAAGGGTCTGTAAAAAACCTGTACTAGGAGAAATTCTGCAATACACATGCCTAGAACCCAGTGCCCTAATAAGATTTTGTTAATTTTAGCTAAATAATAAATTCCAAGCATTTGGTGAAGATTCATCTATGACAAGCACCACTTGGTATAAGCTGACAAATGCCAGTAATCTAGGTTATGTTTTGGAAATAGAAAGGCAATTTTTTTTTTTTTAATCTGGCAAATAATTTTTACAACAATGTGATCATTCAATATCCATTACAGCAATTGCATTCTGCCAGGTTTTTGAAATTCTGAAATAAGAACAGTTACATCTTTTACACATACAACAAAAGGCCTACCTGCCAAGAGGCCCCACCGCCACTGTGCAGTTGCCACCAAAGGTTAGATTCCCTCCTTTACTGAAGGCCTCCACTGCTCTCTTCTGATACAGAATGATGACAAAGTCGGATGCCTAAAAACAAATCAGAGATCATGTGAAAACTGAACAAGACACAGGGAAAGACAAAGCCTTTGAATAGAATGAAATTCAAAGAGGGAAAGCAGGACAGAAACCCTAATGTAAGAAACAAAATGATAAATAAAATAACAAAACAGAGAAAACGACAAGAAATGAAGTGAAGAACAAGAAAACCTTGAAACAGAATCCTTGGTCTGACTGACTTTTCAGGGGTCGGTCAGCAAGATGCACAGCACCGTCACATCACCCCTGTTCCAATGCCCATCCAGACAACCGTGCAAAAGACAGACAAAACAAAAGCCACAGACATGTGACCTCAGAGAGGTGTATCCAGCCTCAGACAGAGGCACTGGTACAATGGCATTCTTCAGTGCTTTCATGGCAGCTTGTTTTTACGAGCGAGCCCGAAATTAACTGACTCAGGGCTCAGCTTCTGCATGCGTGCCTCCACAGAAAAGCGCAGCGATAAAAACACTTTTTTAATAAGCCTCAAGTTATGCGCAAAATCTCCAGAGGACATACATCACATATGACAAGGACAGTGGCATCTTGTTGTGCATCTGTCGTCGCTATACCGACATTTAAACTTTAAGTGTTTTGAGGGATGGCTTTGGCAACTCTTCTTTGCGTAGGGCCAGGACGGGGCGTCACGCTATTGTTGGAACGGTTTCAGATGTGTAATGGCTTTATTTGCGAAGGGTGAGAAGTCAAGCTCAATGCCACCTTACTTTTTTTTTTTTTGCAGCTGCAATATGAACGGCGGTGCGCTGCACGCTCCCGAGGTGCAGAGAGGCTGCTGTTTGACGACAGGGGCAGTGGCAGTCGCAGCAGCAGCCGCAGAAATAGAGCAGCTACTGCAGGGCGTAAAAAAAACGAACACCAAACATGCCGAGTACACATTGCACGGTACACAATGAGTCATCTGAACCTAGAGGTCACTGAGGCAGGCGAATGAGAGAGAGAGAGAGAGAGAGAGAGAGAGAGAGAGAGAAGGAGAACTTCAGCACTTCCCTGTACTGACAGATGAGCTCAGCTGGACCGCGTGCAGAGTGATTTCCTGTGCTGGCACTCCGAGGGGGTTTGTGGTCAGTGTAAAGGAGAGAGGAGGAGGAGGAGGAGGAGGTGGAGGGGAGGGGGCGCATAAATACATGATGAAACTGGGGTAAACCTGGACCAGAAATAGGGGCTCTTGGCACAAATGCCATAAGGAGTCAACGAGGAATCGAGCTTCAACAGAGCCAGATGAGAAGACTGGCTGAATGAGCTAGAGGATTTGGTGCAACACATTCTTCCAAACTGTTGTGAAATGTGGACCTCTGCTGCCCGAGCAAACCAAAAAAAAAAAAAAAAAAAACTTGAATCAGATCCAGCCATACTCGGCACACACTCATAACATTTTATCCTTTATGTAGATCAAATTATTAACAGGTGTTCATATCGACAAGCACCCTCAGCACATGTGGGGCATGAGAGCGGTATATGTGCGCACACACACACACACACACACACACACACACACACACACACACACAGCTAGTATAGCACCTTTTTGGAAATGGCTCTAGATGGTGCCAAATATATCATTACAAAAGAAACCGAAGTAGTTTGTGTAATTTAAAGAAAAGCAACATGCAGTAAGTTAGTAACATTAACAACAAATACACATATGGATATGAGTATTTAAACAAGTCTATGCATTTGTTTCTGGCTTAGAGGCAACCATTTATAAAACCAATCTAGGGAGAGTCAGGTAAAGAAATGAAGGGAGGCCTTCTGCTGACGGATTAAGTATAAGATGGTGTTTAGATAACGCGCAAGAGAAGAACTCACTCGTCAGACAGATTCATTTAGAGCCCTGGCCTCCTATTGAAATCCCAGCGAGGAGATTTGTTCAGCGAAAAAGAGGTCTCGTTTTCAGGGAAGTTTAAGCGAGAAAGGAAGGAAAACAGCAACTCGATGGCATATAGATAGAAGTAGAGAAAACAATGTATTACACAAGCAAAAACAAAAGTAATAGATCTAATAATATTTATATGTTGGATGAAATGATGTACTGGTCGGTCAATAAAGAGCAGACTGCATCCCTTTTTCCGTTGTTGAACTCGTCATACTTCTGGCATGTGTTTGCTTTGCAATTTCAGACTATTGTGGAACTTACAATTATCGCTTCAGATCTTTGAGAGTACAAGGTGAAAACTGCAGTTGGCTGACTTACCTCAAGACCAATCTCAAATCCTCCACCAAGACCAGCAATGCCAATGGCAGAGGGAGCAGACCACCCTTAGGCAAGAGAGAATAAAAAAAAGAGTTAAGTATACATTTCCATTAATTTTTTTTTTTTTTTCATCCAAAGCAATTTCTAAGTGTGGTTCAATACAATAGATACGAAAGATATCGTTCTGCATTTTAAAAGATAAATTACCGCCCTACAAAAAAATGTATATATCTGACTCATGTGCTGTGCACACAAACCTTGGAGGTGTCCAGAGAAAAAAAGCCTATGTTTGAGAGTGTGAGAGGATTGATGAAGTGCAGTAGGTGTCAGAAATGAAAGCCTGTTAGCAAACTTTAAGCTCAATAATCAGTGGTTATGCACTCTCATGTTGGTCCAGAGCTTTACAGACGAACCCTCACAAGTCAGCTGTGGAAACAGCAGGCTTCTGTGCTAACGAAATACATTTAAAAAATGCACTTTTCTAAACAGCACTGTATGCAGTGACGTTTGCATGTCAAACACTGTTCAGAGGGGTCATCTCCAACATGAATACAATGGCTTAGCAAAAGCACACTTTCCCAGTGTCCATAATCCATTCTTATGGTGGTAGGGAGAGGCCTGACAGGCTGTGAGTATGTTTGAAAGAAATGACGAGTGCAAACCCAGCACAGAAAAGGCCAAAGAGGAGTTTTGGAAAACTAATGGGGAAAATAGAGACGAGTTTTAAAAAGAAATGTGATAAAAAAACAAAAAGCATGCAGAAACTTTTGCACACAACCTCAGGCTTTTCCATTTGTGAATGTTGAAATGGGAGAGAGACACACACACACACACACACACACACACACACTGAAATAAACCAGCCTCTTATTGCTTATTGGAAGAGAAAAGCTCTTTTGTACTTGCACGTGAGGCATCCCTCTACACTGGTACAGCCAGTAGAGGAAGAAAGAGAATAGGGACACCACGGCCAGCCTGTCTGTGGGATGTGTTTGGTAAAGGGAAAAATGCAAGAAGAGCATACTTACGTCCATCTGCAAGCCTTGCAATTACAATCCCGCTGCCTCCACGTGCTGTGATCATGAAGCCAGCCCGGATGACTGTTATAATGGCAAGCCCTTGGGCTGTGGCAATAACATGGGCTTCATGGGTATCACAGGGTAGAAGAAAACAAGAACAGATACAAGTCAAGGGGAATCAAGACAACTGACACTGCAGATCTGAGAATACTGTACAGTTCTAAGTCTGCTCCATTTGGATGTGACCTGAGGAAATAGAAGTACAAACAGAACAATGCTTGTACAGTTAAGCAATATAGTACGAGTGCGACAGGGGTAGGTAAGGGATATTGGTGGCTACGGCCGAACACCACCCGTGGGAATATCCCTTACCTACCCCACTTGCACGAGTACTATATTGCTTTTATAAAACAATTCTAAAGTCAACCAATTAACATTTCAACACAAAGTTATTGATTTAAAAATGTTTATTTCGCCATTGTTTCTCCGCAACAAAAAATAGTTCCATTGTCAACGTATTGGTTTGGAATTATAAGAACTTTGAATTAACGGTTATCATCAACGCACTATAGAATGTTTCATCGCGGAGTGATTTATTATTTGCTGTGAAAAGTCCGAGTTGGGTTGTTCTGGGATAATCCAACTCATGGAACGTCTCTCGTCCAATCAGAAACAGCTAAGTAACGCGATAGAGTAGTTAAAGTTCCAGAACTACAGTTCTAGTTCTGTTCCATTTTCATGTGAGTACAACTAGAGCTGTAAGAGGGTAAAACCTCACCAAGGTTGTGAAATTTCTCAGTAAGACGTGGAGGTAATTTTGTTTCTGTGACTTAATGAATCGATCATGTAACAGAGCATTGAATTATTATGAATCAATTGTTTTATATTAACTATGCCCAATGTAAATAGAAGCTACATAAATGATGAGTATTTAATTAACTACTGCATGAGATCATGAATGTAAGGTTAAAGTAAAATGAAACAGAGAGAGACACAGAGAGAGAGAGAGAGAGACAGAGAGACAGACCCCCACTCTTATGTAACATTGTTAGCTATAACAGTACATTTACCCAAGACACCATCTCTTATGAACACCTCTATGCTTACTATGACCCTTCAACAATGATGACATCAGGCAGGTTTGGGAATGGGTAATGGCCTCAAAAAGTTTCTCAGCACTTTCCCCACGAAAAAAATAATTTAGCAGAATCTACTTATGAAAGTCTTTCCTGATTGCCTTACAAAGCCTCAATAAAAAGCAGAATGGGAGAGTATCCTGAGAGAATATCTCTACACTTTTAACACTTTTAGCTTGAGAAAGCTGTTCAAACAGCTTGTTTTAATGGCACATTGACACTAGCTGGTTTAAATTATGAACCTAAGGTTGGCACACTTTGTAACTGGTCTCTTAAGAGTCTTTATTATTACAGTTTAAGGTTATGCAAGCTTGAAAAACCTCTCTGCCTGAAGCACATCTATAGTGGGGCAATATATCAGTTTGATTATTAAACCAATCAAAAGTTTAAGAGACAAGCATGATGGGACAGAAACATCACACTCCTCTTTAAGGTTCCAAAACAATAAGGTAGGTGCTGAGTGATGATGTGAGTGACAGCTGAGAATATTACGATATTACGTCTGGAAATAGCATCATTACATGAGCTGGGTCACACCTTCTGCAGAGAACCACACTCCAGGCGAAAAAGGACAGATAGAGAGAGGAAAAGAACAGAGAGAGAACAGAGAACAGAGCCTTGGCACTGGTGACCACTCTCGACAAAACCCAAATGACGCAAGTCAATTAAAATGTTTTATCTCTCCCTTAAGTCTCTCCCTTCCCATTTCTGTTGTAGTCACCAGGAGGCAAATTCCACAGATGGAGTTTGTGGCTTATATTCCATGCAGTGTTTCCTTCTAATGGTAATATCACAGAGTTTACATGTATTAATTAAAAGCCCATTACTCATGAATAATCAATTTCATTTGAAAATGAAAATAAGACAGCCAAAAACTAAAATAATAAATTAATTAAGACAACAATAAAAAGGACAATACATCCAGTGGCTTAATGGATGTGTGTCGAGTTCTGTTCTGTCTACCTGGAATGAGCTTATCAGGTCCAGTTCTGTTGGTTATTTCTGTGAATTCCCGCAGGATTTTGGCAGCCTTCTTTGCCTCCGACTTCAAGTTAGTTGGAATGGGGTTGTTCACTGAAAAAAAGTAAATAGAAAATCCAATGAATTACTTTAAGACTCTAAACACACTCTCTGGTCGTTTGCAATACATACATTAAATTATGACCAGAAGCTGTGTATGCGAGTTCAAACAATGTTTCAAGAACCAAAGTCCTCAACTAAAGTATCCACAAAACTGTATACTTCATCAAGTCATTTTGCAATTTCAAAAATGTCCTCTGAAACTAAAGCTTCAAATTCTCAGAAGTCTGAATACATTTTGCAATATCTAGCTGACAAAAAGACACCTGGCACACCTATTCCAATGACTGAGATGGGGCCATGTCACTTAGATGGAATCCCTCAAGTCCTGAGGCTGATTCGCTAGATCAACCGAGAACATCAAACAGTCCACTGGTACCAGCATGAGTTATTCTTGGCTGGAGTTTCACCCACTGCAGTTTGCCCAAGGAGGTGTGTTGCTAAGACGTCTCCATTCAATGCGGTCCTACCAGTTTAGGAATTCAAGTAAAACCAGAACCGTGTCAACAGAACAATTTACATTCGCACCTGGAAGACAGCTACCTCTAATGCAGAAATCGCAATCCCAGGCCTGCACCAATCAGAAAGCTTTGAAAAGGCTTGGGAGGTGTAGAGGCCATTGCCAACCTTCCTTTCTCTTCATCGTGTGCCACCTGCCTATGACAGGCTAGGACCTAGAGAAGCCACCCTTGCCAGGAACAATGACGGATTTTATTTAAACAAAGCGCACTTAGTAATGACATCAATTCATTTTCCTAATTATTAGGGTAGAGCCGCACAAGACCAAGGCCCTATTGTTGTTTTGCAATTCCTGTGATGCCAGCATAGTTATGAAGCATGGGTTGTCCCAGGTGTCCCAAATTATCTTGTCTGAAGATTAGGCCTGAAATGGCAAATGTGTGTCACAGACAACGGCATGTGTCAAAGCTGACAAAGGAGGGAGATCTCTCTCTGGTGAGAACATACGACAGGTTGCTGTGGTGCTGCTGAAATTAGACATGAAATTAGACAATGTTTCAGTCCGCGGTGCTAATACAATACACATTTTACAATGCAAATGTAGCTAATTGCTCCTGAGAGTCTGCTTGCTGTAGGTGCAGCATGTGTGCTTAAAATACTCCGATGCTGATACACAATCCTGGCTCTATAAACGGGACGTATAGGTAGTGCGTCAGACCGGGACATAAACGTAGTGGCTCGGTCCGAGCCATAAACAGTTCAACCCAATGTTGCTTCAGGAGCATAGAAGGAAGGAGTGTAATTTGATTGTCTGTTAAGCTAAAATATCAACAACCCTTTTCTAGATCGAGTATCTTTAATGGACCTACATGACAAGGTTTTTCCGGCAAGAGAAATCTTCGTACCTGCAAAATAAGAGCTAAAAAAACAAAAAGGCTTTAAAGCCCTTAAGCATCTAACTGCCCCAGGTGGTTGTCCTAATGCTATCAATCTCTCCATATCAAGATGTCTTTCTTTATCATTTTCTCTGGTCAGTCACTAACAAAAGGCAAAATACCGCAATTGACCTGACCAAGATCAATAAATGTCAATCCCGATCGCAACCACAAAAAAATTAATTGTGGGAAAAACAAACTTTCTATCCCTCTGTGAAACAAAAAACCCTTTCGAAAAGCAAATGTGGAGAAAAGTCAACGCACTTGAGTAAGAGTTCAACAGCATCTAATTCTCGCTCTCTCTCCCTTCCTCTTTTTTTAAAACACATATTACACAATAGCTATTTTGTGTGTTTTACATCTAGACTCCAGGGGGCAAGTTCACCATCAGGGCTGGGGCTGAACATCACATGAACGGGCGGATGACTCACAAAGAAGTCATTCAGGGCTCCACAGCGAGGGATGGCAAAGCACATGGCAAACATAGGGAATAAGGGTGGCAGAGCAGAGCCTGATGACATACAGGAATGTGTCTTGAAAAAAATGCAGAACCAAGAGAGAATAATAGCATGCATAAATATAGAAATGCTGACACGAGCTGACATGATGAGGGGTTGCATCCATTTCCCCTCCTTAAAAAAGCTTTCCATTTTTTTCACGCAGATCATGGGTGTTTCCCCTGATCATAAAAAGTCCCACATAATAACTTTCATCCTCCTGTTGCTTTGTCAATCCAGACACCTAAAGAATCTCACTGAAACTGTCCATCTGAAATCACTCTTCTGGTGATTAACTGCAATAAAAAAAAACCATCTGAACAGTCATAAATTCCAGCGGCATTAATCACAGGTGCCTTTTATTCAGTGTTGAGCAATAGTGTCTGCTAACCCCCTTTAATTCATAATGAATGCATACTTATGACCATATATAAGGTCATATATATTAAATATCCAACTCTTTCAGGCAAATCAAAAGGCGGAGGTATTTATTTATAAACCAGTGCTGGTGCAGTGACGTGAAAGTGATCTAATCCTGTTCTCCCGACTTGGAATCTTTTTTTATCACCTGCAGACTGTTTTACTCCCCCCATGTATTCACTTGTTTTATTCTTGCTGGAGTTTACATCCCACCGCAAGCTGACGTGCGAGAGGCTCAACGTCAACTCGCTGATCAGATATTAGGAGTGGAGAGTAGAAGAGAGAATACATATTCTCCGGTTATCGTCATTGGAGATTTTAATAAGGGCAACCTCACTCACGAACTCCCGAAATACAAACAGTTAGTCAAATGCACGACCAGGGAGGAGAATTACTTTGGACCACTGCTACAGCACCATCAGCAGGGCTTATCATGCAGTTTCACACGCTGCTCTGGGGCTATCCGACAATGCTCTTATTCATCTGATCCCAGCTTATAGACAAAAACTTAAAATTTCTAAACCTACTGTACGGACTACAAAAAACTGGAACAACAGAGAAGCTGTGGATGAGCTGCGGGACTGCCTGGATGACACAGACTGGGACCTTTTTAGAACTTCTTCCAGCAGTCTGGATGAATATACAGATGCTGTGATGTCATACATCAGCTTCTGCAAGGACATATGTATTCCAACACGCACCAGGGTGAGCTACAACAACGACCAGCCCTGGTTCACTGCAAGACTTAAACAGCTTCGTTTGGAGAAGGAGGAGGCTTTCAAGAGTGGGGACAAGGATAGGTTCAGACTGGCGAAATACTCTTTTGGCAAGGAGATTAAGGAGGCCAAACGACAGTATTTTAAGAAGCTGGAACATCAATTTGCAGCCAATGACTCCTCGTCAGTCTGGAAAGGCCTTCAGGTGATCACAGGCTGCAAAACCAAATCCCCCCACTCTATGGAAGATCTTAGACTGGCAAATGACCTGAACGACTTCTACTGTAGGTTCGACAGACAATGGACTAGTCCTAACCCTGTCCCCACCACAGCTATCACACCTACTCTTCCCAGCCTGGACATAGACACCACCCTCTCCAACAAAATGGTCCCACACAGCCCTCTCCCCCCCATCACACCTCTCTCCATTCAGGAGAGGGATGTCAACAAGCTGGTAAAAAGACAGAACCCCCTCAAAGCAGCTGGACCAAATGCTGTCTCTCCCTCCACAATTAGGTACTGTGCGACCAGCTGTCTCCAGTGTTAACGGACATCTTTAACACCTCACTGGCTGAATGTGTGGTACCTGCCTGCTTTAAAACATCCACCGTTCCGAAAAAGCAGAGGATCACAGGCCTTAATGACTACAGACGAGTCGCACTGACCTCTGTGGTAATGAAGACCTTCGAGCACCTCGTGCTGACCCATCTCAAGGCCATCACCAACCATCTCCTTGACCCACTGCAGTTTGCCTACAGAGCCAACAGGTCTGTTGATGACGCAATCAACGTGGGACACCACTACATCCTCCAGCACCTTGATTTCCCCCGGCACCTATGCCAGGATCCTGTTTGTTGATTTCAGCTCGGCATTTAACACCATCGCCCCAGCTCTCCTCCAAGACAAGCTAACACAGCTGAACGTGCCTGAGCCCACCTGCAGGTGCAACACTGACTTCCTGTCAGACAGGAAGCAGCGAGTGAGGCTGGGAAAGCTTGTCTCGGAGCCTCGGACCATCAGCACTGGAGCCCCACAAGGCTGTGTGCTCTCTCCTTTACTTTTCTCCCTCTACACCAACAACTGCACCTCCAGCCACCCCTCTGTCAAACTCATAACATTTGCAGATGACACCACCCTCATTGGATTAATCTCAAATGGGGATGAGGCCGCCTACAGAAATGAAGTCGACAGCCTGGCTTTCTGGTGCAGCCAGAACCACCTGGAGCTGAACGCTTTAAAAACTGTAGAGATGGTAGCAGATTTCAGGAGGAGCCCAGCCCCAACCATCCCCCTCATCATGTGTGACTCCCCAGTTAACATGGTGGAGTCTTTCAGATTCCTGGGAACAGTCATGGCACAAGACCTAAGGTGGGCGGAGAACATCACCTCCAAAATCAAGAAGGCCCAGCAGAGGATGTTTTCCTTCGGCAGCTAAAGAGATTCAACATGCCGAAGAAAGTGATGGTGGAACTCTACACTGCCATCATTGAATCCATCCTCACCTCTTCAATAACCATCTGGTTTGCTGCCTCTACTGCAAAGGATAAAAGCCGACTGCAGCGGATCATTCGGTCAGCCAAGAAGGTCATCGGCTGCGACCTGCCGTCTCTTCTAGACCTGTTTCACTTAAGGACCAGCAAGAGAGCAGGGAAGAACATCGCTGATCCTTCACAACCCTGTCACCACCTATTTCTGAGTCTCCCATCCGGCAGAAGGTTCCTGGCTATTAAGACCAAAACCTCTCGCCACCTGAACAGTTTTTTCCCCATGGCAGTTGGGCTGATTCTGATATTATCATAAATACACCGCAAAATCCCATGGAGTTAATATCAATCAAAGAACATTAAAAATCATCAATCCCAAATGTTTTAGATGTGGTTGCCATGTCAGAGCATTGAAAGTTATGTATTTCAAGAAAATGTTTTGGGCATTCTCTATACCAAGTCTGACAAGGCTGAGCATCACAAATTTGAGCACCTGCACTGGGCAAAAAAAGGCCCCATATTTGACACGTATCACATCCAAAACATTTCTAACATTCACAACCGTACCAGCATATCTTGCACAACCCCTAACTAAAGACAGATGCAAACCAGATATAGCTTTCCAGATAAAGAATATACAGTAGAGACACCGCTCTTATCTTAATTCCTTAGCCTCATTCCTGACAAAATCGCTGATAACATGTTTATAGAAATGAATGATAAATATGCAAACCAAAACACACAATTGTCTTTTATCTCCAAAACCTCTCTAAATCTTTAAAAACCTCTATAGGATGGAGATCACATAGCATAATTTACCACACTGTAAGCTGCTGTCACTATGCAACATAACACATGTTTTTACACTTGTCGCACATTACTAGAGTAAGTCTGTATGATTTATTTGGACCTGTGCCGCAAGTTTAGAGATGTGTCTCCCAAATGATCTCTATTCATCAGCTACATTGAGAGAATAACTCTGTATACCCTTGCCTGTGATGTACATTTTGAAAAGGAGGTCGAGAATTGTGTACATATCAGTGGATATGTTTACACAGAGATTGGGAGAAGGAAAACTTTGGATATACAGTGAATGATGTACATTATACATCATAGACACTCAAGATGACGATACTATACATGCAATACCTTTACTGGACAAAGAACAAAGAGCTTTCCTTTGACACACCTTGTAGTTAGGAGTTATTTGTTCATTGGTGCCCTTTACTTAACCTCCTTGGCTCTTGACAGCAATGTTGCCCAACAATGCTGCCCCAAACTATTGCCCTGTGAATCATTCTTTCTGGTTAGTGCCTTAGAAACCACTGTCAACATTATCCAAAAATAGAGTCGTGCAGAACAACTATGTCCTCTTTCCTTGCAAGCTGGCCTGTATTGACAAGAAAGGACTCCACTCCATCCATAACTGCCCTGTTATACCAAATGAAGCAACAAGATGGTCCACAAGATAGCACTGAAAGGAAGTTCAGGTGTTCCTAATTTTTAACTACAACATCACTCCCTGGAAGGCAAACCACATAATAGAAGCCATCATCACACAGTATTTTTCCAGATCCCCTAAACAGTTAACCCAAAGAGTCACCCAGCTCACTTAGCGACCTGCAAAGAGTAGGCAGATACTGAATTAAACAATGCGGAGGACAGTCTCAAGAATAACAATGAGAATACGATTTTTGTCATTACTACTGTACAAATAATCAGTGCTTACGCAGATCTACAGCATGAATTAAGACCCTAATTAGTCAATGAGTCATTAACAAAACAAAATAAAACAATAAGGCATGTAAAATGCAAATGCTTGCGACAATGCAATTATTTTCCAATTTATAGTTGACAAAGATAATGACAAATCAGTGATGCATCATAGATCTGGAAAGAGAGCGCAAACATCTGTTGCCATCAGGGCCAGTATACATTTTGACACAGAATTAATATGAAAAAGGTAATTCTGACAGGTCACTGAGTCCTACAAGGCCTTCTTGTGAAGAAAACATTAATACTATGACAAATAAAAAAGGGCTGAGATCACGGTCAGCTGATAACCAGTGGCAGTGCAGTACTTGTTCCAACAATACCTTTCAAATAAGTCACTGTACTGACCTGTCAATAATAATAAAACGAAAAATATGAGGGAACACAGTTTAGGAAAATGTTATTCTTTGGGAAGGTTGATGTGCCAGGTTGGAGGGAATGACTTAAATCACGACAATCCCCAGGCTATCAGCACAAAGATATATTCAGTAAGCCTTTGTCGACTTCAAATCTTATATATGTATATATTTTTTAAGAGACTGACAAGGTATCACTGTGATTTGATTCGGTTTGGGCTGCAGTGGTCACTTTTTTCCCCTCGGACCCCCGAATTAAATTCGATCAAGTCTGCCTTAACAACATGCCATTCTCACCAGCACCTATTCGGGCGCACGACGCGCAAGAGGATGGACCTATACCCTGTTTAATTTATAACGATACAGGCCAAACGGGAAAAACTCGAAGCAAGAATACAGTTTTTGAACTGAACTGACTGACTGACTGACTGACTTTAACTGACAATACACGTCATAACGCAGGAACGTGTCATAACATGATTTTAGTAAGGGAAGAAAAGACACAACAGGCTGGAATACAGTCTAAATAATAGAAGCAAAGTTATAAAGTTACACATGTAATCCGGATGATGGGTTGACTGACTCAAATGGATTATCACACACAATTATACACGTAGTTGTGTAAACTTGTAGACCAGAAAGTTGTTGTTGGGTAGCCCAAGACTTATACTTAAAAAAGGTGTGAATTCGCGTTTTTCAACAATGGCAGATAGGAAACAACACTGAACTGAAAACTGATGGCACGACTCCGATGACCGACACAAACTGTTGAGAGAGTAGCTTTATCGATATCGGTGTTGATGAGGGTATTCAGTTTTCATACAAATGGAAGCGAGACCCACACCAGGAGCTTATTAACAAACAATATTCGATACGTTTGGGGAAACGATACAACAACTGGCTACTTACTGTTCTCAATGGGCAGGACTTGCTTGAGCTGAGGCGTCAAATTATAGTTGGGCTTTAAGCCTTCCTCACCTGGTGCAGGTAAGATACTTGCTAAGTAATGCTACACCTGCCAAACCTGTTGCATTCTCAAGTGTGTCCAGGACCCAAACACATACAATGAAATGTGTCATTTTATGAGTAAATGTGCGGTGTTCATACAGTTAATTGTAGAAAAGTCAACCGAAGAGCTTGTAAATACATGATCATTTTCAAATGCTTTGGTATTATTTTTATTTATTTTAAAATTCAGGCAATGCATGGGCCAATATAAAGAAAGGAAAGTGACGCGATAGCTTTCACATTAGGACCCATACATGCGCATGCTCGTGGAGTAGCATTCACACTGAATGCACTATCAGCACGGTTGGTGTGATGTTACTGTAATGCCAATAAGACATACAAATTGTCTGAAGTGTACATACACGCTGTGTAAACTGCTTGAAAACAATAGTCTCGAATGATGATGCGCGACAGTAGCCTACACATACAGCCTACGGTACCTGTGTTTCCTGATTTGTAGCCTACATGTTGGCAAAAAAAAATAGAACGCTCGATAGAATACATTCAGTTAAGTCATTTTGCAACCATGACATATACACTGACATTTGCGTTTTTGATGACAAACGATACCAGTGAGAAATAAACATGGGACATTCTTTTGCATTTGTGTTGATTACCTCTGTGCACACAAGCATCAATCAATGGAATGTTTAAGTTTAGTGGCGTTTGGCATCAGTCCATGTTGAGACGTTTCAAAGCAACGTATTTGATGAATGCACTGATGATGAAACTGCACGTCTCCTTTCGTACATTTACCAAGAATTTACAACTCCCCATGTTTCTTCCGCGAAAATGAGCTGTGACTTTTTCCTTATGGACTTCCTTTGAAGTTGATTCAAAAATTGAACTTAATGAAACTAAACTATGTGTTTATGTAAATAATTTCGCCAATGATTCCTCACCATTTTTTTTTTTGTACTGATCCAGCCGACTCACCATGATAACCTTCCGGATTGTACTGGGAAAGAAATTCGAATCTGGACTTGTGTGCTATGAGGCATATAGTTTGTATGTTAGTAAAAACATACATTTTGTGTTGATGTCCATGTATCCAGATGGCCATTACACCTCTGATTATATGTAGTAGTCTAAGCTGTTTATCACAACTGATGAGAGATCACATATAATCATATTGTTAAGCAGTAAAAATCTATGTATCCATATTACTGGTTATTTAATATGTAAAGATATATGGGTAATGTGCTCAGAAAGGGCAGACATGTCTACTGTTCCTAGTGAGAACTTGTTACATCATAATGCAATGTGATAGTGTCACTGATTCAGGAACATAGATCACAGCAGTAGAACACATGTAAGATGCATGTAAGTGGTGCAGCTATACTAACCCTTTGATTCAAGAGTGCATGTTGGCCTTTTCTAAGTGGGTGTATTCAGCTGTCAGTACCTAAAGTGAAGAGGTCATTGTGTTCAGAGACCAGTGTTGATGATAGAATTTTGGGGTTGTGCCTCTGTGCTTTTCCTCCTGCATAACCGCACATTGATATTCACGCTTTGAAACCAAGAATTTTGTCTGGTTTGGACAGCCGTTGGATCGTGGGATGTGGTCTTGCCCTACATTCGGGTTGTCACACAAACCTACTTTACAAACATGCGTTTTTACTGGCCTCATGTCACCCCTCTCAACGTAGTACTGTTTGTGAGTTTAAAAAAATGCATTGTGAAACCCAACTCTGAATAAACAAATAGACTGCCACCCTCCATGAAGATGGCAATCTGAAAACCCACAAACAGCTGCCATCAGTTCCTTTTCCTGAATTGGCAACATTCTATATGCCTGTGAATAATCTGAGCAGACAAATCTGTTTCACATTCTTGCTCAGTAGATACCATATCATACCAGTGACCACAAGTCAGTCCCTGTCAGGCGGCTATCAGTGAAGTAAGTAGCGAGTGTTCATTTTGTTTTCTTTGCTTAATTCCTTGCTACTCCTGCCTGTCATCCACGATAGGGTCTCTTAAAGTCTCTTTTGAAAATGTGCCATTCCGATGGCTGTGTTTTGGCACAGGGTGTCAACAGGAATCCCTCCTTCACTTTGGCATCTCTGGAAAAACCAGTCTCTCACCATGCGTGCTGTCATATCTGTTTAGGTCTGATGCCTTGTTGCTGTAACGCTATAGTCTTACAGAATGTAAAAAAAAATTGGCGTGTGTACTGGAATGGCCCTGAGATCTTTAAGTTGCATGCTTATGTCAACTGAAGCCTAATAGAGGTATTTTCCAATACTTGAATGCCACTTCTAGGATGGTCTGTCTGTGTTTGCCTACAGC
>NC_137911.1:12767307-12897307 GCF_963457725.1 Sprattus sprattus
ATCGAGAGTGGTGGTAGGTAGTGTTTACGAGACACTACACACACTGAATTGTGCACTGAATTGTATGCCTCACACACACTGAATTCTGCAAGCAGGTCAAAGTTGAGAGTAAGTTGTGTTTCACACCTAGTGATGAGCTTTATTACAGAACATGATTATGAGTAAGGGAAATAACCCCTGCCTTTTACAATGTGCATGAAGGAGAACAGATCTCTCTATGAATGACACTAACAATGGGCTTACCCTTATTCCCCCAGGATTGGAGAACACTGGGGGGATTTGTCTGCCGTTTAGGTAATCCTGTCACACTTAAGTGTGGTTTTGTCTTGGTTTGACTAAAATTGTCTTGGCTTTAGGGTAAAATTGCAGCCCCAAGCGAAGTTTCTTCATGTCTGTATACTGGGTATGAGAATGTGATAAACCAGATTCCTACTGGTTATATGAACAGCCTATTGCTTTGGAGTTCTAAACTCTAGCAATATTTGTTTTGATACCAAGTTTTTTAAGATGCCATTGTGCATTCTCCTCTCTAAGTATAACGGTGACGGAGGTAGGTAATTGTATCACAGTTACACACTGTCCTGATATAGTTCTCGCTCCTGGGCAACCATACACTTTGGGCTTTTTTCCCCCCTCAAACGTCAGGATTAGTACTTGAAGGTATAATAAGCTTGTCAGAGGCTTGGAGTTGAATACAATATGCAGATAGAGTTTTGCGTCAAACATTAGAATGCTGTGAGGCGCCCCAGGTTTAATTTTCAATAAATAATTGTTAGATATCACTATTTCTCACATATATTTTATTTCAGTAGTATGAGGATAGTGGGTTTCTTCTTATGTTGCAGTGGTTAGCTTTGGCTTGGATGGGTCTGGATTGAGATATCCGTTGTTGAACATTTTGTTGGCTTGCTCTAAACTATTTCCAAAGGCTCCTGCAGGACCAGTGGCTGCTCAGACCACATCATGTGCTGCTCTGTTGAAGACAATAACCTCTTTTGGGGAGGATTTAAAAGGTTGCTGAATGTCACTCTGCTTTGAAGGCATTTGCTGAACTGAGTTAGTTGAATGCGTTGTGACAATTTTTTGCGCTCATTAAAACCAATTGATATTCCCTGGCACAGAAGCACAGAATGTAAGTAAAATATAGATTATGGTCTGTGATCCGTTTTATTGCCCAATTTCTTGAAGATATATAACAGTCAGCTATGGTAACTGACATAAAACTGACCTTCTAACCTCCAATAGATTTTAAGTGCTGCACTTTGTAACTTGTAATGATTTAAGACGTTAATAACCCGGTAGCCCTGAATCATGAGAAAGGGAGTATGCTTTGTGAAGACCTGAATTTAAGAGTATCTGTGTCATATTCTAGACAATTAACAGTTTAAAATATCGAGTAACACAATGATATTTTTTTCAGCAGATGTTTATATTATATCCGACTAGAGAGGTACAATACAATTAAGGCCATAGTGTGTTAAGGCTGCCCACTAAATATGTTTTAGGGAAAAGAAAAAGCTAAATCGGTCTCAAGTTACCACCCATGTATGTATCTTTACATATAATTTCATATCTTATGTATCGTATATTCCATACTATGTTTTATATAGCTTTGCAAACTTTATCTATAAAGTTTGTGAACACATTGATGGACATTGTGGCCTGAGAATGGCAAGCCCTCCAAGTGTGGTCACATGCGTGAAGATCCACCACCGTAAATGCGGCCTCGTGTTCGGCGTCCTCATTTCCTTTGCACCTGAGCCATATCACACATGTGGTTAAGGTCTGTAAGGATAACAGCAAGGCATTCGGTGGCAGAATGTTAACCATTGCTGCTTTGAACATTGCCCAGATCATGTGCTTGCTCGAGTCTACTCCAGTAATCAGCTTATGGAGTTCCTTGAATGCTTCATGTCACTTTGGGAACTTTATTTTTCCAATGTCTTGCTAACCAGGTTGAGAAACCTAGGGCTTGGACATCAAGTGGGAAAATCATTTCAAGGAGAAGGTGATTTCGTTTTTTTCTTTTTTAGTGATGGTTTACTTTTGTCTTTTTTTATGTTTAACTTTTTCTCTTTCTTTTTCTCATTATTTATCTTTGTTTCCCTCAGAAGAAAAACAAAATCTGCAGATGTTTAAAACCCCCCAGATTTCTACCATTTTTCTCTGTCAGTTTTGGTTTATATCACTTTCTCCTCCCGCTCTTGAAGGTATATATTTCTGCTCGGGGTTGTGCACACACATACACAACAGATTTATGGATCAGAGCTGGATTGAGAGTTTTGACCTTTCTGCTGCACAACCGTGAGGAGAGGCTTTGATTTGGAGGAGATTGCTGAGGCAGAGGTAAAGGCAGACTGTTCTAATACCCTCCCTTTAGTTTCATTGGAGATACTGCCAGCAGGAAATACTTTGGTTGAGTTGGGCAGCTGGCCAGCTGGTGGGAGGTGGGTACATGGGGCAGGGGATTGGGGTGGGGTGGGGGTTAGGGTTGGGCAGAGGGGACAGGGGACAGGGGGCAATCTGATGGTCCACAAAGTCCAGATTGAGATTCTTAATACAGTTGCAGTCTGTGACAAGTGCACAGGGTGCCAGGTTGTAGTGAGGTTATTCTGTGTCCCTTCAGCATAAGAAGCATCCACCTTCTCTCCTGCTCTCTTACTGATGAGCTCTCTCCACTTAGTTCTCCTTGAGGGGTCGATCAAATGATCACAGAGGATGACAACACAAAATATCTGCTTGCTTCTTTTGACCTTAGTGGCTGCTCTGCTTTGAACTAAACGGCACACAACACTTCCTGATGGACCACGATTACCCTTTTGTGGCCCACATCAACATAGCCCAAAAGGAGCCATCTCCTGCCTCACTGTATCACAGTGTATTTGTCAAGTTGGCCTTGATCCAAATCGATAGTCAGACCTGCCCAACCACAGCTTTGGCATCAGTCTGCTGTGGGAGTTCGCTCAATGGTGTTTTGAGCCCTCAACTTCGACTGCCAGGCAGCGGCTGCCTGGAAGGTGGTTCCGCCCCCAAAACTCTTATCCAATCAATGTGCTTCCCACCTCCAAACCTCTGGTTCCGCCCCCAAACCTCTGGTCCAATCCAAACACTTTGAGCCCAAATTCAAACTTTCTGTATAGTGCTCTCATTCCAGCTCCAACTTCATTCTACCTCTCAGCAACGAGTGAAAGCTCCAACTTTACAAAGGTATGTAGCTAATATATTTCTATTTTAAACATGAAATGGCTAATTGTGTTTGCTTCAGGGCTGTACATGTAAGATGGGCCAGCTAATGTTATGTTTAGCATGCAATATGTTAACCATATTTAAAGATAGATCGTGCTAATCTTAGCTGTGGTAATGTCTTTTCAACCTGCTAGCTAGCTCAATCTGGTTAAAACATTAGGTAACAGTAAGCCTACAAAGTAAAATGTATTACTGTAGATTAATCACTGTATAAAATGGGCCGGCTAATGTTATCTTTACCATGCAATATGTTAACATAAAGATAGATTATGCTAATCTTAGCTGTGGTAATGTCATTTCAACCTGCTAGCTAGCTAAATCTAATTTTAGCTGTGGTAATGTTATTTCAACCTGCTAGCTAGCTAAATCTGGTTAAAACATTAGGTAACAGTAAGCCTATAAAGTAAGATTAATTACTGTAGATATGTATTTAAGTGATTAATTACTGTAGATATGTATTTTAGTGATTGTTAATGGTTAGTGGTTATCTTTCAAATGACGTTGAGCTGCTTTGGAATAAGGGTAACTCTCAGTCAGCCAATTGGTTTTAGATACCTGTGAGGCACTTGATGTTGAGACTGGTTGACTACCAGGCTGCTTACTAACACTGGGTAACTCTCAGGCAGCCAATTGGCTTTGGGTGCCTGTGAGGCACAAGATGTTGATACTGGTTGACTTCCAGGCTGCTTTGGAATAAGGGTAACTGTCAGGCAGCCAATTGGTTTTAGATACCTTTGAGGCACTTGTTGAGACTGGTTGACTTCCAGGCTGCTTACTAACACTGGGTAACTCTCAGGCAGCCAATTGGCTTTGGGTGCCTGTGAGGCACTCGATGTTGAGACTGGTTGACTTCCAGGCTGCTTTGGAATAAGGATAACTCTGAGGCAGCCACCAGTTGTTGTAATAGGCTTTTTAATAGACTTCATACAGGTGACTTTGTGACAGCCAGTGGAGAGGAATCTAGGCATGGTGGATTAACGTTATGCTTTAGACTGCTTAACACTGGCCATGTAGCCTACAGTTCAGGTCATCACAAGATAAAATAGTTTAGGATGTGTGTCTCAGGGAGTCATAGGCTTATGTTTTCATACTTTTTCCCCGTTTCAGGCAATGGAGAAGAATTGGCTGAAGTCAATCGAAGATGGCTTAAAGAAGGAAAGGGACCCTAGAATCAAGCAATCCTTTGATATTCTTGAAGGGAATATTCCTGAGGATTTTTTTGAGGAAATTAGATTTTTACCATTTTCACATTATTCTGTATCAACTTGGTTACTGTGTGTATGAGTGTTGTACTTGGCCTTTCAATAAAGAATACGTCACACCCCATCAGTCATGTCTCTCCTCCATCATGTGTGTCCTCTGATGATACATTTTTTTTAAATAATTAATGTAAGTTGGGGTTTCATTAACTTGTGACACTCTACTGGAATAAACCCTTATGTGAAGCTGTAGAAATAAGTGTTGAAATTTATTTATTTCATTTCAGGCCCAGCTAGCTAAATGATCAGACTAGTTAAATCAAGATGCCAAGTTCAATACACTTCCAATTCATCATGTGTTTCCTCTGATGATACATTTTTTTTAAATAATTATTGTAAGTTGGGGTTTCATTAACTTGTGACACTCTACTGGAATAAACCCTTATGTGAAGCTGTAGAAATAAGTGTTGAAATTTATTTATTTCATTTCAGGCCCAGCTAGCTAAATGATCAGACTAGTTAAATCAAGATGCCAAGTTCAATACACTTCCAATTCAATACACATACACAGTGATGTAGAACATCTAGTTATTTTATTAATTAACAACAACAAACAACAGATTTTTTTATTTTTATTGTTAATGTTTGCGATGTGTGTGTCAACACACTTTTTAAAAACGTCAACTACCACCTCTACCATTCCTGGTCCCAAGGTGAGTGTAAGGAGTCCAAAATCCTCATTTGAGCACACCTGGTTGGCGAGGTGCTGGAGCTGTTGTCTGTAGGAAAAGATAAAAACATAAATTCAGGATAAATAATGTCTATTATACCTGTCAGAGCCCAGATATAGGATGTGGAATATTGCAAATTACTTGAACTCCGTGGCTCTCCCTGTGGCCATAGTGGGGTTTAGAGCAGGCAGCATGGCCACTTCTTTAAAATCAATGGCTGCCTGAGAGTTACCCTTATTCCAAAGCAGCCTGGAAGTCAACCAGTATCAACATCGAGTGCCTCACAGGCACCCAAAGCCAATTGGCTGCCTGAGAGTTACCCAGTGTTAGTAAGCAGCCTGGAAGTCAACCAGTCTCAACAAGTGCCTCAAAGGTATCTAAAACCAATTGGCTGCCTGACAGTTACCCTTATTCCAAAGCAGCCTGGAAGTCAACCAGTATCAACATCGAGTGCCTCACAGGCACCCAAAGCCAATTGGCTGCCTGAGAGTTACCCAGTGTTAGTAAGCAGCCTGGTAGTCAACCAGTCTCAACATCAAGTGCCTCACAGGTATCTAAAACCAATTGGCTGCCTGAGAGTTACCCTTATTCCAAAGCAGCTCAACGTCATTTGAAAGATAACCACTAACCATTAACAATCACTAAAATACATATCTACAGTAATTAATCACTTAAATACATATCTACAGTAATTAATCTTACTTTATAGGCTTACTGTTACCTAATGTTTTAACCAGATTTAGCTAGCTAGCAGGTTGAAATAACATTACCACAGCTAAAATTAGATTTAGCTAGCTAGCAGGTTGAAATGACATTACCACAGCTAAGATTAGCATAATCTATCTTTATGTTAACATATTGCATGGTATAGATAACATTAGCCGGCCCATTTTATACAGTGATTAATCTACAGTAATAAATCTTACTTTGTAGGCTTACTGTTACCTAATGTTTTAACCAGATTGAGCTAGCTAGCAGGTTGAAAAGACATTACCACAGCTAAGATTAGCACGATCTATCTTTAAATATGGTTAACATATTGCATGCTAAACATAACATTAGCTGGCCCATCTTACATGTACAGCCCTAAAGCAAACACAATTAGCCATTTCATGTTTAAAATAGAAATATATTAGCTACATACCTTTGTAAAGTTGGAGCTTTCACTCGTTGCTGAGAGGTGGAATGAAGTTGGAGCTGGAATGAGAGCACTATACAGAAAGTTTGAATTTGGGCTCAAAGTGTTTGGATTGGACCAGAGGTTTGGGGGCGGAACCAGAGGTTTGGAGTTGGGAAGCACATTGATTGGATAAGAGTTTTGGGGGCGGAACCACCTTCCAGGCAGCCGCTGCCTGGCAGTCGAAGTTGAGGGCTCAAAACACCATTGAGCTGGGAGTTCCCCACCAGGGAGTCTGCACTGGTAAATCCTTTCCAGGTCGTGCTGTAGGAGAGCTTTTGCTACACAGCTCCAAAGACTCCTGCTATACCACTGAGCACTAGAACCGCCTGTTGGTATGTGCATATGTTTTTTGGGGGGGGGATAACAGCAAAGGGAGAGAGACACGAGACTAAACATCACTGATAATGATTTACTGATTCCCATTTGTCAGTGGCTTTTTGGGCAAAATCCGAGGACATTTGAGATCCCGGTTACCCACATTTTGTTTTAGTGAGCATACAAAAAATACTTCACTTGTGTTATTATAGGGCCTTCATTCTGAGATGTAGTATAAGGAAACAACTCAACCTCTGTCATCTGGCAATGGTATGCAATGGTATGTATGTATGCATGCATGTCTGTAAGCATTTATTAATGTATCTGTCTATGTTTTTAGCAATCTAATTATCCATATAGTAATCGAACTATCTCTCAACCTGTGATTTGGTTGATTGCACTTCCTTCACATGCATCCATCCATCCAGCCATGTATGCATGCGTGTATGCATGTGTGCATACGTGTATGCATGTGTGTATGCGTGTGTGTATGGGTGTGTACATGTATGCATGTATGCATGTATGTATGTATATGTGTAGGTAGGTATGTACTGTATGTGTATACTATGTCTGCCTCTGTCTGCCCTTAGTTGACTGCTCAAGCTTCACATGCCTCTATTAAAATGATCTTTTGGCTCTCTTTCACTCTCTCTCTCTCTGTCTTTCTATTTCTTCCTCTCTCCTCTATCCCCACAATCATCCCTTCTCTCACACTTCTCCCATCACTCCTTTCATCTACAGCCTTCACACGCAAACACACACAAAAGCTTTTGATCTGACACCTTTGGCTGATCCAGACTCTAATGTATTGTAACCAGGGGTTTTTCTTTCTTTTTGTTTTTTGTTTTTTTTGCTTTCCCCTTTCTTTTTTAACGTCTAGCGGGGGATAATTGCATGTTTGTTTTGAGGCTTTACTTTTGTGGCTGACTCCTGAATGAGGAATTGCTATAAACTTGTGTGAGGGAGGGAGTGTTATTGTGGCATGCCTGGACGCATAGCACACGAACGGCTCTGAAGGTGCTGGGGGCTAGGGGCTCCACGCCGGCTCATAATAGGCTTCCCTGTGTCGCACTCCTCATGAGGAAACCAGAGAACGTGTAACACTGGGCAGGCAGCACATTTTCCTTTGGCAGTGGCCGGAGCTGGGCTTTGTTTGTGTCTTTCCAGAACACTTATTTCCCTCGGATCCAGAGAGTCCAGACTGATTGCAGTTTAGCATCAGAGTACACAATTGCCCTTTTCTCGTCCTCGATTTATCACCATTGAGTAGTTTTGAGGATGGCATTGGTCAAAAACATCCTCAATTGCCTCCGGTGTGATGCAGTTCAAAAATAAGGCCTGTTTTAAATCACACACATCTGATCTTTAAATCATTTATGATCCGCAAGGTGTCAACTCCACATCAAAACCACATCAGTTAAGATCCCTATCTTGTGCTTCAACATGTCTATAGTAATCACTTTGTGGAAACTTCAGAGAAGAGATAATCAGTAACTCTTCACAGACAGTGAACAGCTTTATCTCCCCTGTGAAAAGGTCATGATTGAGATGGATAAGCTCAGCAGAGAACAACTCATGCAACGCATGGTGGCTTTCTGATCATTCAGTGAAAAATGTGACCCAAACTGTGCTCAGCTTTCATACTGCATTCTTAAGTGCCCTTGAACACTGGTTGCCAAAATACACAATATTTATGAGTGGTACGTGCTCACCAAATTGTGTCATAATTTCCCACACTATGTAATTCAAGAGCCAAACATACACATGGTGCCCCTGAAAGCCACACAAAGTACACATATTGTTTTTCTTTAGTTTATCAAGATGGAATAGAGTGGCTGTCTTTGTAACCTCTCTATTTATTTAAATACACTTAACTTAAGCACTCATACTTCAGCAACCATCCAATATAACAAAACATGTTTATTTAAAGATCTTATACTATACTATGTATTTGTAAATATATATATATATATATATAGTATTTGTTTACTGTATTCAAATACTTTATATATAGTCTTTGTATTTACAATATTTACATATTGCACTCTAGCAGGGATTTCATATATTTAATGTGCAGAAACAACAAACAATAGCTTGAATATATAAATATATATATTATATAACATTCATATTCAGGACAACGCTGATTTTTTTCTCTCAATATAAACTGCAACCAGCTACTCAACTCCACTAACTCAACTCTGTTTAAAATGTCTTGCAAAGTCCAAGAAAAGGCAAGAGATAATCGTGCAATTCATAATTCAATCATAGGATTTACTTCTGGCTTTGAGGAATGTGACTGAAGTCGTTGGGAATATGGATGGAGAAGCCTTCTTTAGCAAAGGAATAGCCGTCAGCGCTGAGCATACATGATACATGGAGAAAGAGCTGTAAGAAGGCAAGTCGATAGAGCATACTGTTCTTAGTACAATCCATATAACTTGTCTTTTTTGGCAGCAGGACATACAATTTAACTCTTCTCGTCTTTCTTTCCCCATCTGTTTATCTTCATTTGCACCTTTTTGCATTAACAGAGAGATCACTGGTGATATCACGACTTGTCAGTGGACAACATTGACAACCCACCGTATTGAGAAAGTCTATTGACATTAATCCACTTTGTTGCAAAAAAAAAAAAAGAAAAAACTTCTTCACAAAGACAAAAACGATTCTGTCGAGTTCGTCTGATTTCCCTGTTTTTGTCCAAGGCACTTTTTTTTTCTTGGTTCTTCTTTTATTTCTTCTCTTCTGCTGAAATCTGGAGAGGGAAAAAAAACAATTTGACATTTAGTGAACCTCGCAGGGAAATTCCTCCTCTGTCCAAGTACCATAAAAACATCTGAGCTATTAATAATTCCTTACAGATACATAATGATTAGTGTAGTATGATATACAATAACAAACACATACAGACACACAGCATACTTTTGCCCCACATTCACTCTGTAAAAACATGATCTGCTTTTGCACACATATTTCACCTCCTTAATACCTCTTAACATACTCCTTACATTTTATGATTGCAATAAATCAACATTTAATGCCCAGCAGAAAGATTATGACAACCTGCTAAGCATTTTGTTTCTAAATTCCAGAAGTGAAATTACTAGGCTTGAGCGTGAAGAATTATACTCAGAGAATTACCGTATGACTATAATTACTTTTTTACAAGACAGGGAAGCAACGTTGTCTACTCTAAACCTCGTGATTATGCCATTTCAGCTCTGGAAAAGCACAATGGTATGGCTGCACAGTCACAAAGCTAATTGTCCTATCCACTGACAACAGGAGATGAGTATGGGGACCCGAGAGGTATAATGTTTCACTAAGTGCCAACTGGCTGTCATTAAGCACCAGTCCATTGACCATAACTATAGACTTTGTGAAATGCTCAGCAGGCCATGTCTGGATTTGGCATGGAGACTTGAATTTCTCAGTACACTGTATACTAATTTTCCTGTAACATGAAGTTTTCATAATTTATCATACAACAATCAGATTTAGTTTATCTCTGGACACTCAAGGTCCCAGATGTTTGGATTGGCAATGACTAGCCATGCCCCTTGACTGTTATGCTGAATATAAATTACAGTTGAGTTTAACAGATTCAACACTGATTTTATATGATTGATTGGTTCAAGCGAAGATTAGTCTGAGTGGTTAAGTGGTTTTAAGCTACATACAAAGCAGCTAACTCAATTTAAATTCAATTTAAATGTTTTTTTCAGGAAACACTGTTCAAACTACGCTGTTGTGTCCAGAGAATGTCACCAGATCTAAAAAAAAATATGTATTGAATTATGCTTATTGATTTATATTGTCAGTGATGCATATCCAATGGTCCTGTTGAATATTCTTGTATGCATATGTGTATGTATTTATGTAATCTTTGGGACAGTAGAATGTAATAGAAATGAATTAGAAATGTTGACCCACCTGTTGCATCTATCCCTCAGTACATTGTGGACTCCCTGCTAACCTGATAAGTAGGCGTGCACATCTTTTATAATCTAAAAATGAAACAAGCGCAATTTTACTCCTTGAGAAATACACATTAAGTATATCAAAGAAAAAATCTGAAAAATCACATTCCCATCCTACTGTTTACGTTGGCAAAGTAACGGTACCATAAAAAAAAAACCTAGGCCTAAGACAGGCATAAATTACCACACTAGGACAAAAGCAGTGTCGTACAAAAGAGTTAGATATTACTAATGCTACATCAGAACATTTAAAAATAGGTTTACTTTCAACACCCATTTGTAATGTTTTAAAAACACAGATGTTAATTTTGTAAATTGTTGAAGTTGAGAAGGGGGGTTTCACTCACAGGCAGGTATTGTGCAGTCTCTGGTATTATGATATAATCTATAAAAGAGTTTGTTACACTTTGGGCTGAAGTAGAGAGGCCCTAGAAAATACAGAGATAAATGTCAACTGTGAAATCTCTCCCATAAGTATGCTCAATTTCCCGAGATCTAGCACACAACTTGTCACACGTATGTAGTTGAACAATAGGTTTTAGGATATTCAGAACTATGTACCACTGGGCTTACCTGTTAAGTGTTTCAAAAGTTTATCCTTCTGTCTAAGATCTCTTGGAAAAACTTCTGCCAAGGGAAGGGGTAAGAAAGAAAGGAAGAAATAGATGGAGAGAGAGGGATGGGGAGCAAAAGAGAGAAAGGCACTGTCAAAGGTGTATGTGTATTTCCTGATTACATTATTTTGGCAGCAGATCATAGGTAACACATGACCACCTAATTAATTACATGATGCTCACTCAGGTTGTAAGCTTCACCAGTTACTTCCAGTTTAAATTGTCACGATCGGTGTAATACACTCAAAGCAGGTTATCATATGATCCCAGCCTTAATTTCCCCCCAAAAAGACTTAATCCAAACAAGGTAAAACACTATCCGATGGACCTAATGAGAAATGAACAAACTTACCTAAAATGTGTTCATTGTGCTGTGACTTGTTGACTTCATTCACTTCCTTTGTCTCGATGGAATATTCTTGTTTTTTGGATGCATGCTGCACACTGCTCTCGCTGTCCTCCATATGATGCGCCCGAGCTACTCGTACTTTGTCCATGATGAGCTCCAGGAGGCTCCGGCCGTCCCGGACGCCCGTGGGAACAGCGCTCTGCTTGCAGTATCCGGCGGTGAAAATCAACAGTAGGAGTCCAATCAAGACAGGTGTGCGCAGGGCGCTCATCGCTACTGAGAAGTGAGCAAGGCGAGACCCTCTGTCCCGCGTCTTCTCTTATAGCCCTGATAACACAACATTGATTTAAGGCAAGGGGGGTTTCTTGGAATCGATCCAACTTTTCATTCTTCCTAGAAAGGCGTGATTTAACGATTCAATTCAAAACATAACTTGACATGCCAGGATCGATAGAGAGGTTGACAGAGGACACGCATATTTACCCTTGTGTGTGAATTATTTTTAACAGGGTTAAGGGTTATTTCTGTCCACGACATGGCTGATTGGTTGTATTTACCTGATACGTATTGAAGTGCCATGAGGTTAAATGCCAATAGGAGTTAACACAGCTACAACTACCCAAAATATCTTAAATATAACACCAACCAACGTTAGACATACTACACGGTCAATGTTGTGCATTTCCCCTTCTCTGTAGATTATAAAACTGGATACAAACTACATGCGCGTCACAGGCACAGACTATGCCGCTCCGCGGTGGCATTCAACATCTTTTCCGAAATGTTCAATATTCAAAAAATACAATACATTACCTGTGTTTTTCACGTTGCGAATCTGTCACGCTTGTTTAGCTGGCTTCCCTGCGTGTTCGAGGATTATAAAAGTTAATGCGGTTCAAACTAAACAGATTCTGTTGGCGTCGCCGTTCCCCAGGTATGTTACTTCCAAGAGCTAGTGCAGCATGGCAGACGGAGGAGCAGGTTTTTATATGTGTATAATGGATGAAACTCAGTCATCTGTTGATTGTACCAACTTAAAAGTGGGTGGAAAATAATGGAAGTCCGTGAGGAACTTTTTCTCCGCTGCGTCTCTTGATGGAGTTTGTCTCATCCGGCATGGGTTCCCAGACTTTTTATTCTCTGTTGCAGACGTAAGGACTTGTCCCATGTGGATTACCCCGGCATGTCTTTAATTAGAAACGCGTTAAGAGCGCTCCTTAAAAAATGCATTTTATTCTCGCGATCACCAACTCATGTCGCTCTTTTGTAGAATACCCTCTTTTTCGATATCCACTCGGAATGAACAGCTTGCATTTACCGGGAAATGTTATGTTTCCTTAGACGGGAATCTGAAGCCTCTCTCTCATAAGCATTGCGAGAGCATGTGGGTTAAATTGTCGTTTATCGTTAAAATGTTTCCTGTAGATGATGCTGTAATCGATACGTGTTTCACTTATATTTCAGAGTAATTACAGGAAGTCCAAACAAAAAATATAATTAGAATCAATTATGGTAAGTATCAGCACATGCCGTATGTTGAATGGGAAAAGTAAACCTGCTCCTCAGCTATAGAGTAGCTCTATTACAGCGGCAGTAGTCGGCTCAAATCGGACCGAAATGAGTGCCTGGGCCTCCTCTTCCGAAATTGGTTTCGTTTGCCTAACCTTGCATACCACTCCCTTTTAGTAAAGTAAAAAAATATATCGCATTGCACTTGGCTATTTCTCCAATTTCACTCCCTCCTCCTTAATGCAGTCATTCGAGTGAGAGCAGAGGTCTATACGCTGCGTGTAACACAGTTTTCAAAGAAAGTGATATGCTAATCGGGATAATATAGCTTTATAACTATTACTGAACTTGAACGATTTGAACAGCGTAATGGAGGCTCATGGAGGTTCAATGAAAATATTGTATTTGCCAGGCGAGCTCAACAGTGCCACTCAGCGAATTATTACCGGAATCATTGGGCTGTATACATTTCCCAATGAATTAAGTCAAGACATCGGTCATCAGCGTAAATATGGTTACATATTCGTCTCGTGCATTGCAGTGATCAAGTATTGTAGAACTTTACTGAAGGTCTTTTAACAATCTAATAGCACGCGTCTCTTCCCAAATCGCATGCAGGCTTTGAGACTTTTAGCCACCGTTATATAAAAGCGTAGTTCCCATACAGAGTGTCACTGACGGGGCGGTGCTGAAAGGATAGCGCCCACTCGTCCGGTTCTCACCTGAACACGCGCAGGGGCGTTATTTTTTTTTACACTGTGATGTTGAAGAGCTGTGTTGTATGTAGCCGACGCATACCTAGGCTGACGCCCAATCGATATCCACATATTCAATGTAATAACAACGTTTAATTTCAGATTTTCTTTACCATCATCATCACATAATAGTTAAAGCTTCACTAAAGGCCTGAGCCCCCACGAGTGATTAGGCTGCTAACAGTGCGAGCACTATACCAGTATTCAGTTTCTGACTGCCTCACTCCTGTGATACAATAGTATTTTTACTAAATGAGAATTACCCCCTTATCCGTTATCACCGTTATTGCCTGTAGGCTACTGAGACGTGGTGGTGACATGGCTTAGCCTACTCCTCTCGCGTCTCTTAGACTACAATGAGATGTTTTAAAACATTAGGATCCACTGACAAAAAACACATAAACATGAAGATTCCAGTATAAGGAGAAAAACTTTTTGATATTTTGTTCTGTTTGTATGAGGTAGGCCTACTCGCTCCTGTGTATGATGACTCTTTCAACTATTCACAATGATGAGTACCATGCACATGTACTAGGTATCTAGGATTATACCGTCTGCAGTTATATGTAAACACTGACATATTATGTATATTTTCTACTGTCCTGTTAAAGTTTTCCATATGTACACACAACAACTGTTGCAAATATATTGCCCCCTAGGGGTAAATATACAAAAGTTTGTTGAAATTAAATCTACAGAATGGCTGTAAGCATAGAATTTAATACCCCATGGTACTGTATATAGTCAACACCCTATCATTAGCTATTTCACAAATACACTCAAAGTCAAATTCTTAGTTTTCAACATACTTTTCAGCTTAGGTTAACTGTCAACTTCCTGTGTATAAACTGACGGAAGTAACTTGACCATAGTCTGTGTCTATTAGTGTAGCAGATTGTCAATGAAAAGGCAACTTGTTTTTTTTTTGTTGATGTTTTACATCGTGGGCAAAAAAAAAATTGGGACCAAAAAATGATGTTATGAATATGACAATATTGTGTGGTGGATATGATTGGATGCTTTTGCTGGTTGCTCATTTAGTTCAGACCTCTAAACTCCACTTCTGCGCACACAGACACGCACACACACAACCTCATAGTATGTAGACACCCACACTGCAAATAACTTCACTTCACTGGGCCACATAAATAAATAGACAGCTTGAGGAATGCCCAGGCACTGGCTTTGACTCTGCCTTCCTATCCAGCATAAGCCCCCACGTGTGGCCTTATCTACCCTGGCTCTCTCCTGTCTGAGTGCCAAGCTGCTGCCAAGATTTGTGTCCCCAGCCACAGGTCAAGTTCCTACAGCCTTCCTCCCTGTGAAACGAAAGGTGCCAACAAGACAGAGACCCCGTCACACATCAAGTGTATGGAGGATTTTTTTTTGTTTTGGTGGTGGCATTACCATGTAACCTTGTTGCCAACTCAAGGCTTCAAGTGCCCTGTCTACCCTGGCATTCATCTGGAGACACTGATCCCAAAATCCACTGATCGTCTTTTAGTCATTAACTCATTAATCTTGGCTCGTGCCAGTTCTCTCTCCCTGGCTTGCCCTAATCCAGCTTGACCTCTTTGCCGTTTTTGATACCATTGACAGCTCCCCTCTGTTTTCAACTTCAGGAGTTTTTTCAGGATCCTGAGTGGTGACCAAGCTTTCCTTTTCTCTCTGAAAGTAATCTAAACACTTCCTCATTAATATGTTGAATGGTTTTGTTTACATGGCTCCGGTTCAAAGGCCTGCTCTAAGGGAGACTCTCCCTCCCTCTCACTTGCTCTCGATCTCTCCAGCCTAATCTGTTGTGATCTTTGACAGCGCTTCTGTGTCCCATACACAGACACAGATACAGACACGGATACACACTCACACATACACACACTCATGCTGTGAATCATAAGAAAAGGGAATCATCAAACTAGCAACAGTTATGCCTCATTTTACACATCAAAAGAGAACCCAGATCCGTCATCTCATGTCCCGTGTCACACACACACACACACACTGCGTCTGTCGACGTTTTTACTGAATGTATTGGTCTCAGTCATCGTTGTCCTCAGTTGACTCTGCTGGGCTGAGGGCAGCTGCTACGCTCTTGGATGCCAGAGGAAGCCCAGAGGAGCGCGTGCAGACAGCTGTGCATTACGTCTCTGACAAGCTTCAAAGCCCCGGCATGACACATCTGAATGAGGCCCTAGAAAAAAATGCAAAACTTTTCTATATCTCAAGTAGAAATAATCTTTTTTTTTATGGCCTGTTCTAGAGTTAACGATCAAAGACTCATCAGGTGTTTTGCCTGTGTAAAGGACTAGTTTAAAGAGATGTTTATTTGCCTGAACTGACCGGATTTCCTGTAACTGTCCGGAATCTAAACCTCATATCTCTGAGGCCTCTCCAAAAATCTTGGAGGGCCTTCTTCCGTCTGTGCACCCTGCCACCAAAGTTACATGTCAGACGCAGCTCGTTGGATCATCTCTCACTCTGGCGAAGCTCTGATGTCAACCCCAAAAAAGCCAGGAGCATTTGTTCTATCAGCTCTGTGTCCTTAAAGTAGCCCCAGCTAATGTATCTCCCTGTAAATATTTTGACTGAAGGGAATGTCTTTGCTCGCCAAGATTGATCTGATGTTTTATTTTCCCCTATGATTTCAAATGGAGAGTAGCTCAGCCGTATTTAAAAGTTCCAAAACACTGCAGATGAATACTGTGTCCTGTAATCATTTTGTTGGTGGTCCCTTCTTCTGATGGTGTGCGCCAGCCTCGCCCTCAAGTTAGCGCTGTTCTCCAGAAGTTCTGAGAGGGAGAGGTCTGTCCAACATGAGTAACCAAGGGGATTTTGCAACATGATTGAATAGGTATTTCATGTTGTTGAACCTTGCACAAATAAAGATTGGTTCAATTTATGATTTTTTTTTGTATTGGTTATTCTGTTGCAACACGGTCAAATGAGGGCAAATTAGACAACTAGATATTTCAATTTTAAATGAAATGGGTGGTGAGTGAAATGAAGGAAGTATAGGGCATAACAGTTATAGCCTGTTGTGTTTTTTTTTTCTCTCTTAATAAACACCAGTCAAGTAGTAGCTATAAATAACATTTGTCTTCCTTAAACTTTCTACAGTTGGACATAATGCTTAGCGGCACATGCTCCAACCAATTAGCATCAGCTGGCATCCCACATAGGGACGCAGTGGGGAGCCCCCTTAAGAGTCCTTGCATAAGCATGTTAGCATGACCTAACATTTCTCATAGCATTATATGGAAATGCAATTCTATTTGCATGCTATTGTTGAAATGCTGGTTAGATTCAGGGTGACTGGAAAACATATAACGTATTAAACTGCTTGTTCTATACAACGTATTACAAGGCATGGGTGTTGTACATGGTTTAAATGAGGACTCAATTTATATTATGATTTCTAAATTATGAAGTGTATAGTACAGGCCTACAAAGAGATCCACAGTTCTCACACACAAAATATCGGA
Source organism: Sprattus sprattus (assembly GCF_963457725.1). NCBI lineage: Eukaryota > Metazoa > Chordata > Actinopteri > Clupeiformes > Clupeidae > Sprattus > Sprattus sprattus. The sequence goes on from NC_137911.1 coordinate 12,784,671, forward strand.
TTTATTGTTTTCACTTCATAAATAAAAGATCATTCTCTGTCAAAATATTAAGTATGGGAGTGGTACAAATTTAGGAACATTAACTTGAATGTATTTAGTTCATATTTATTTTGGCTCCAAACGTATCCACACAGAGATAATTGATCATGTGAGTAATCGATCTACCTGACCAGTCAGTTATGAAATGTTAATGCTTTGTTTATGTACTGTAACTTGGCAACAGGCAAAATTGCAGTAACAGTGTTGCACCCACATGTTGCTGAAATAATTCAGATGTAGGGAGTATGATCAAACTAGATTGATTTCCTTCTAAAGGAGTTAGCTGCATTTTGAGCTGATATTTTACATTTGCTTTCATTAACAGAAATAGGCCTGTATATAATTGCAAGTAGCAAATACAATATATAATAAATGCTGTGGTTGGGGAACTACTGCAGACTCGTAGCGACGTGTACGTGCAGCATAGTTTGGTTCATCTAATCGCTCTTCTGTTGACAGCAACCAAAAGCAGTCCAAGAAACATAGAATTAATGTTTCACCAAGAGACATGCTGGCCAAAATGAGAGAAAAACTATAATTACAGTTGGTCACTTTTGCCGTCCTAGCATAAACTCTTGGACTCTTGTTTGAAGGACAATTTAGACAGAAACAATGACCCATCAAAATCACTTAAAGTTTTGCAAGTGCTCTGAAAACTGTATATGGCAACTTCCTTTCTTTTATTCTCTCTCTCTCTCTCTCTCTCTCTCTCTCTCAAACACACACACACACAAGTGAATGTACATGCATGGTATGAACGTCTCCAACTCTATTAATGTTGCTGTTTAACATTGCTCACATGGATAATTCCCCTACGGCCGCAGCCATTTTTAAAACCACTCCAGCATCACTTGACTCGTTTGATCTGACAAATGAATTTCACGTGGGAGTCGTTCCCAGGAGTCTAGGAGGTAAAGAGCAAGGCTGTCTTCATCTCTCATCACACCTAAACCAGCGCCTCACTGCGCCGAGGCCATTGTAGCCGAGCAGTCAAGTGAGGAAGACGAAACAATGCAACATTCGAAATTATGATGTCAGACACAGAGGCTGTGTAAATCACCTCACAAAACCTTAATCTACTGAAGAAAAGGCAGTTAAGGGTGAGACTCGTGAGGCTTAATACTTGTGTTTGTATAAGCCTGCGATGATGCAAGTCGCAACAAATGTTTAATTGTCAGCTCTTTAGGTCTATCAAAACAACCAGATTATGAGTCGTGAGGAGCTATTCATGGTCCTTAGCTTTCCATTTGACTAGTCAAGATTTTTTTAGCAGGCTGCTGAAGATATCACAAGAAATAACAACATGGACAGCTGAGCGGAAAGTGGAATCCATGTACCAAGATAGCATTTCATTGTCTGCTGAGTTTCAGGCGTATGCTTTTCCACTTATCCACTGTGCAGGCGTGGCTGAAGCCAACGGACAGGGAAGATTGATTCCAGCACAACTATAAAATTCTTTCACTGTCCAGAAAGACCCACAACCATCAAATCAAATATTGTTAGTCGTTACATGGCATTTTAATTATGTGGTTATTGTACAAGAACAGGAAGTATCTGAAACCCTGTCCAGCGACCTGATGCCAAGCAGATCCTTTCTTCCAAACCCAGAAAACATGTCAAGTTTTGGGCCGAGTAGTTGTGAATGGCAAACAAAACGGCTCTCTTAAGCAATGCCAAAGAGCCCATTTGCTGTGAGTTATGTGATGATGGTTATGACATGACTACCACCTTGGAAGACATGCTTGAATCCATTTCACAAGAATTGTGGATGGCCTCTTAATATGAGCTGAGTTGCACAGGGTTCCAGTCATCCAGTCTTTCTCGCTTTCTGGCCTTGGCAAACTCAAATATACAGAGATTACATTTAACATGAGCTCCTACTTTATATTGATCCATAATCTTTGTTTCAAAAACAATGTTCCGCAAAAGCAGGAGCAGACAATTCTTCTTTAGAGACTAAGCAAATATCAATAAATAGTATATGTGTAAGAGGTGACCTTTGAAATTTGATATAGAGGGTTTACTCTAACTGGAATTGAATCTGATCATCGATGTGAAAGACCACCAATGGCCACTGACTTCAATTATCTTTTGGTGATTACCCAAGGTTTAACAGTGCACTCAAACTCTAAAAGCGTGTTGTACCAAAAGCGTTTCTCAAGCACAGAAAAGCTCCTCTTGGCAAGAAAGCAGTCTAGGATTTCAACACTTCCTGAAACAGAATTCTTTGTCTGACCGTTGCACTTTGATGGCGAGGCTGACTAGAAATCTCAGGTTGCACAGTTGAAAGTAAAGTTTGATTCATGCAGTAATCAATCACAGATTTCTTCCCCTCTCTTAATCCTATGTGAAAATGGTTGAACACAACTGCTGGGCTTTCCATATTATAAACATATTTTTTGACAGGGTGATGGCGATGTGATTACTCCAGAGCTCTTGGGAAGACATCTGTGTTGTTTTCTCTGGTCAGTTTTGCAGATGTGTGTTGTTTGCGAATACCCTTGATGTCTTTTGAAAGGCATTCAAAATAAGTGGGATGTCTTACCCTTTTCATTTTCACAAAATCTTTTTACTGAAATTTAACAAAACACCCACTGGTCTTACGTACATGGTTCTCATGGAAGTTCTCGTTTCCATAAACAGATAGCTGTTGTTTGGCCGTTTGAAAATAACGGAAGAACATGCAGGTCGTAGAATAACAATACCAGGCAAGGGTCAACAATCAGTGAACGGTCCGTCAGGCAGAGATTTAAAAAACAGAGGCTTACTCAGTCCAGTGACCTGGCAAGAGTCAAAAAGCACAGCGAAATGTGAGTCCAGGCAGGAATAACCAGGGGATATTCCAAGAATGTGGTTAAGTGACAAACCTGTCCAAGAGCAAATGGTAAACCTCCCTTATTCCCCCACCGAAACAAAGCCATGGAGCTCTTCTATAAGGAGATTTACCATTTACTCTGATTTAACTCATGCAGGTTTGTCACTTAACCATGTTCTTGGGATAACCCCCAGGTCGAAACATAATCTTGACTTGAGAGAATCAGAGTGATAATCCAGCAACGACTGCAAGGTTTGATGTGGTTATAAGCAGTTCTTAATGAGGCAAACATGAAACAGGTGATTCTAGTGTGACGGGGCCAATGGTGGAGACCGGGAGTGGAATCAAGAGCAGAGCCTGGGAAAACGGAGACCTAGACAGGAGGCAGAGGATAAACAAGGCTAGGAGCAAGGAAGCGCTGAGCCACACTGTGACAGTACCCCTTTCCCTACGGATGCCACCTGGCGTCCTAGGCAGGGCAGGGTGTCCTAGATTTCTTCGGTGGAAGGCAGATATGAGGGAGCTGTCCCAAATGTATCTAGCAGAAGCCCAACGTCTCTCTTCTGGACTGTAACCATTACATTGATGTGAAGATTTTCAGTGGACAACATGACCCTCTGGCCTTCCTTATATCTTGGAGCAGTCATGTGGTGATGGTCTGCTTATTTCATAACACGCAGAGTAGACTGATGTAACAATCTTCTGGCTGAACTACCGGAAGCAATGGCAGCAGTAGTCCACGCCCATCAACTTGTATTGGTAATGGAGAACATATTTCCATGCATTTTATTAAAATCTATTTGAACAACAGTGTTTGAATGTCAGAACTAGCACCAGCCTTTGAGTAGTAAACAGCAGAGTATGACTTTTGCTGTGGGGAGGTTTAATCCTGGGAGAATAATATTGAGTTCAAATGGTTCTCATTTATGTTTGAAAACTTTTAATTATTCAAATCTGAATATTCAAAATACAATGTTCAATGTTATCCACTTTCTTATAACAGTTTTTTATTTAAATTTTTGAGTGGTCTCAATTTCTCCCACAAATTGAATGAGTGCTTAAAGTGTGCCTCACAACTACTTACTACCCATCTGATGCCTCTATGTTTGAGCACACCTCATTATGAAGTTATATTTCCTGATTGCCATTTTTGTTTACTTTTATTGCAAGCCAATCAATGTCTCCATTCCTCTGCAGCGAATTTTACCGCTAACGATACTGTTATTCTTCACAGATTGGGACAGCCAATGAGAAGAAAGGCACACGGGTGTAGTTCCTTATCAGCAGATGGCCTCTGGAAGAGAGCAACCCCAACTCCAGTCTCAGAAGCATCTACTGTCCTTCCATCACAAGCTGGAGGGTAGGGTAAGGAATCACCAGGACCATTTCTGAAGTGAATCATGATTTAAGCATCTCAAATGCCCCCTCGGCCATCTTGTCCCAAACAAAGGGCTTCCTGTTGGATCGGAGTGCTGTAAGGTGAGTGACAATTAGTTTCTGATGAAGTGGCAATTCAAGTTAGCAAAGCCTAAAAACTGTTTTCATCTGGAGGTTGAGGGAAGCTACTCAGGCATGGCACTCATTAAAAAATCCCTAAAAGAAGTCTCAGTGATGCGAAACTCACACTTCTCGGCCTTGAGGATAACGGGTTCTCCAGCAGCCTCTGGACGACCTGACAAACATGGCAGCAATGAGGATGAGGACATCATCCAGATAGACAAAAACAAACAGATTAATGAAATCTCTGAGCGCATCCTTGACTAGGACCTGAATCTACACAAGGTAGTACGTGTTGCGTAGGTCTAACCTGGTAAAAAACACTCTGCCCCCTGAAGACATCAAGCCAGGGGCAAAGGATAATGATTCTTGACTGTGATTTCATTGAGACCTCGATAATCAGTACAAGAATGTAATGTGTTGTCCTTCTTCTTCACCACAAAGAAAAATCCCACTCCATCCGGAGAGGATGAGGACTGAAATATACCCTCAGCCAGAGCTTGAGAGAAAGGAGATGCGTTCCTTTGGAGGAGACGTGACTGATAACAGCTCAATAGCACAATCACAGGGGTGGTATGGAGGAAACAAGGTAGAACTGAGGCTAAAAACTGGGTTCAAATCTGTGCACTCAGCCGGGACATTAGAAAGATCTGTGAAATGATCATTAACCAGGAGAGTAGACTGAACTGTAAATTGTAGTTAGTTAGCATGACAAAGCTCACTCCAGGTGGAGATAGTACAGGAAACCCAGTTGATCTGGGGGTTGTGCTTGGCCAACCATGGTGATCCCAGAGCAATGGGCATATGAGCATATGAATGGTTACCTGACACCTGAAGAGAGAGGGGTTCGGTGACTACAGAAATGGTAGCAGAAATTGATAGCGTAGACCAAGAGGGGTGTTCTATTCCTGCATGGGAATATTGAACTGTGGCGCCCCGAATGAAGCTTTAGTCGGTCCGAGTCAATGGGGTAGCTGGGAGAGAAACAGTATGGTCAGACACAAGAATCATGACCGGGAGGAACTGGCTGGAAAAGATGGGCGATGAGGGTGTTACTCATTAGGGCCTCGGAGGGGGGTTGTAGATTTAAGCTTTTAACTTGGACAGGCATGACAAAAATGACCCCGTTGACCACAGTAAAAACAAGCTCTTTTGTCCAGACAGCACTTATGCTCCTCTGCTCCTTGTTTTCCCAAGGCTTCATTGGTTACGCCCCTACTAAACTAGGAGCTGGCTAAGCTGAGAGGTTATCATATTTAATGTTTCTCCGACAGATCACAAGTTCTAGTGTACCTGGGGGTGTTTCTTGCTGATGGGTTCCAGGCATGAAGCCTTGTTTCTCCAGTGCTGCCCTGAAGTAATAGCTTCTCCTGGGTCAATCTTGACTGGATTATTCTGTCAGGGCTTGGTGTAGGTTTTAGTTCCTGTAGGATGGCCGGCCTCTCGGCGATGTAACAAAGAATTGGAGGCAGTGTCTCAGATGATTCTTTGGTCAAAGGCAAAGGTTTAATGTCCAGTTGCAAACACGCCAGAATGGAGAAGAGAAAATAAAAAAGAAACAAAAACTCCAAACAATACTTCTAAGTAAACAAAGGCCCCTAAACAATTCAGCTCTAGCCTGCAAAGTAACTCTCCAAAATCGTGAGTCAACTTCACAACTAGTAGCACTCCAAACTAAACAATTCCCTAAACAATTCAGCAGCAACAAGATAAGTAAACTCTCACTAATCCGGAGTTACGTAGCAGGTTGTAGCACTCCAATCTAACCAATTCACATAGATTGTCTGCAGGGGTCGGAAGTTGTTCCCCTCAGACTCGTCGCTCTCAAAGATGAGTTCTGCGCCGGTATTTGTTTACTCCGGCCGGAACCATTACACCTCACAAATCAATTAACCATAAAAATACATATTTCGACTTAAACACTAAATACATTTCCTTCCAGTACTACAGACGGGTTAACATAAATACAATCAGGTGATATTAGATCGCACTCCAATTCAGTCACCAGCAATTACACACCCCTCTCATCCCACCAACTTGGCCTTGGCACGTCTGACGCGGATGCGCCCACCGTTCAAAGGTCCCTCCCGACTTTCTGATCAGGTTGTTCCTCTGTGTCGCGTCTGGAAGTCCACAAGCCACACGTTTTCAGTCTTGGTATGTTTAGTGCTTGTATGTCCAATATGCGGAACTGATCGTGTTGAAGTATGATGGCTGTGTTGTGTGTACCAATAAACAGTGTGTCTGTACCCCGTGCTGGTTACTGTGTGCGTTTTTGCAACGGAATGTATTACCGTAGCGGTAACAGGCAGCTGCACCGCTACACTAAAACCAAAGCAGAGAAGAGTGATGAATAAAACAGTTATTTAATGAACCAGGCAATAGCACAAACACTACGGCAGAATCTGAATCCTCAGACAGTCCAGAGTCAGATATAAGAACAAAAAGGCAGATGGAGCAGGGAACAGTGACTGTGTCAGTATAACATGACAAAGCATGTCATGCCTGATTGTGTCATGACATTGTGTACTGCGTTACTGTACGTTCCATTTGTCTTTTATGGATGTGTGTCTGTGTGTGTGTTTTGAAGACAGGACATGAGTGGGTAGTGGGATTGGAGATTGACTGTGTGTCGGATTCGAACCTTGGCGCTCCGGCCACAACACCACTGCTGGCACCACAATACCCCCTTGATGTGTGGTTTTGAAGGCCAAACATCATAACATTTCTTACCTTCTAAATATGTATGCATGCATGCATGATGTGTATCAAATATTTTCTTACCAAATCATTTTGTGACGAACCTCTGTTTTAACCACTGTTTTCAGTATTTTTGAGCTGCATAATATTTATTTGGACAAGATTATGAATCAAAATGTCAATGGTTTAAAACTCTTGGAGCAATTTCATGTATATCTCTTCAAGTGTCACTTTTAAAGCTGTTGTGTGTGTGTGTGTGAGTGTGTGAGTGTGTGTGTGTGTGTGTGTGTGTGTGTGTGTGTGTGTGTGTGTGTGTGTGTGTGTGTGTGTTGGAGGGGTAGTTTGTCGTCTGTAAATATTTCTCTTTGATTTGATGGGTTACTCTGAAACAAGAGAGGGGATTCCTTTTAATGATTTTTTAATAAGTCAGAATCTGCCTGGGGCTTATCACGATGCCATCAGTTGGGATCTTCTAGTGACGCCAGCGCATGAAAACGGAGAAAACACCCATTAAACCGCTGTAAGACTGCATATTAACCACACATTAACAAAAGTCACCTCCTTCCATGAACTGTAGTGCCCTTCTGTCACATAGGGAGTTTGTAATTTAATTAATTTCTCTTGTAAATCCTCTTTAAATGCTTTTTATTTCTTTGGTGTGGAAATGTGTGTATGTGGAAACATTTTGGGGGTATTTTGATGGGGATGTTTTTGTTTATTTTCAAAGCCCAATCAGTCTTGCTGCCAGAACAGCTTTTTGAGAGAGTCCTTTTTGGAACACACATCTGCGTCAAGTCAAGCTGGAAGCAAGCTGTGTTGTCTGCACACACATGTACAATTTGTGGGCTTTGCAGTGCTTGTATTTAGCATGATCTAATAAAGCATGTGTTGCACAAGGTGTAGAAATGAGTGACTTGCTCCATTCAATCGTACCATTATTCTCTATCATTTGGTAGAATCCTCATGATGTCAAGTTTCATGTTGACAGTGCAAAGCAGGTCACCTTAGTGGAATGACTCACACTTTGAATGTTACAACAGTGCTGTCTTTGACTTCTGTGCAAACACTGCTCTGCCACAAGCGGACAGGATAGAAGAAAAAAAGAGAGACATTGGCTGGCTACTGTGCATCTGACATGATGTCACCCTCTTTATTTACCTTTTTACCTCTGGTTTATGCTTTTCAGCGCTCAATGTTTGCTTATGTGCAAAGAGGAGTTACTGGCTATCAATCAATCGCACAGATACACGCAACCATGTGTCAAAGCACATGCATTCATGAAAACAAAATCCCTTCGTGTAATGTAGTGAATCTGGCCAAAATCAACATATTCTAAATGATACCAGCTGCTAAAGGCATATAGCTCCTTGCAATCAATCAGGTGAAGAGGTGAAGATACCATGCACTCTCTCCCTCTCTCTTCGATAAGTGTTTTATCAAATGTCCCTCATGCCAAAATATACTGTCACATTGAATGTTTGACTCATGTAAGTGAAGGGGCCAACATTTAAAAGTTGTGATGTGCCAACACACTTTTCTTTCTTCTTCACTCTCCCTCTTTTTCTTTTTCTCTGAAGGAAAGAACTCTTTCCACTCAGTGCATTGACAGCAAATGATTTGTACGTGTTCCAGCCTAACCCCGTTGCCTAATAGGAATAGCTCATACATCGCTGAACTTCACTTTGCTGTGTGGGAATGCAGCTTGCTCTGTGGCGGCCATCCATCCGAACTGCCCCTGTTGCTACGGCCCAGACCTGTGTTTTCCTTTCCCTAGTAACCCCTCTGTCAACAGGCTGTATGCGATGCTTTTATTTTTTTCCTCTGCCATTAGGTCAGATGAAGCCCCCTAGTGATCGACAAGAGGCCTTCGGAAAGGGATGAAGTATGGAACATCAATACTTTCTCAGATACCTTTTTCCTTAATATCCTCCCTTATATTTTATTTCAACACACTCTTGAAAAAACAAATGTTTGCCAGAGTGGACTGTACCTTTGTGCCTAAACGGACATTTAATGATTAATTAATTAGAGTCTTTTTTCTTCTTATTCCGTTTACTATTTGGCTAGAATGAATGATTTCCAAACAGCAACCAAAGAGCATTAGGTACTGGCACTCTTTTGAGTACTCAAGGGCACTTTTCTCCTGCCATTTTCAACCTTTTTTTGCCAACGGTAATCTTTACATGCTCTCTTTGTACAAGCAATAGTGATTTTTTAAAACAGCAATAAGGAGTTCTGTTCCAAAACTAGCAAGCTAACTTCCTAAAAGGCATTGCAAACACCATCAACAGCCAGGTGACAATGAGTAGAAGCTTGCCACACACTAAATGGTGTCTTTTGGCAGTATAGCTGGCAGTGTCATGCTGTGAAATCTTTTCTTTCCTTTTTGCAGGGTATTCCAGCTCGGTACACAGAATTACATAGGGCATATCCTGGATGTCTAGAGGGAAAGGCACAGGTGTTTATCAGTCCTTCACATGACCATATGCTATCAAAATTAATTTGAGGATGGTACCAAAACTAGTTACCTATAAAAAGGCTGACCCTTACATCGACTGATTCAGCATCAGTTATACCAAAACGCAAACAGTTATACCAAAACCCCAAAATTCCAGCAACTACTCACACATGAGGGCCTAAGATCAACTTATCTACCTTGTAGTCCAAAAGCACAACAAGTATGTTAAGAATTCAACAAATCCATGTTTTTTCTTGGTGCTCTCTTGTAGATATTAGGTTTGTCAACATTTAACCTTTACAATCTTCCTCAATGCATTCCCTCAGGTCCCAACTGTGTTCAGTCATGGGAACATACAGTAATTCTCTGTATCTTTTGAATCGGTGCCCAGGAATAAGCAGTGGGTCCAGGCCTGACTTGAAACCGCAGGTTGAGGAGGTGAAGAGATTCCTGGATTCATCCACTCTTGGACACCCCCACAGGGAATGAGTAATTTCAACACCTGTCCTCCCCCAGGAGTAAAGATCACATGCAGACATCACTGGGGGCTTCAGAGACGATAATGATCCACACTAAGGTGGACTTGCTCGCTCGTCATCTGCTTTTTTTTAACAGGTATGGATGTCCACATCAACACTCTGTCAACTTAAGGCCCAGTGTCATATTAGCCAGTTCTCATTAGGTCAGGGACTCAGCTTCTCAGGCTATCCGTTAAAAAAAGGTAAAATTTTGATGTGTGACATCTGAATATTTCAACCTCTCTTTCCTCAAAACATGAACAAAACATCCTGGTCCTGGGTAGTGTAGTACAAACATTAAACATTAATTAATTAATTGCATTACTATGCAATGTCAAATTGATAGCGTTTCAGTCTATTTCAGTGAGATTAAATACATTTCCTCTAGTGATTTTTTCACTGAAGAACCTGTGAAGTCTACATCGTCTTAAAATAATGGACTAGTAAATACGTACCATCAACAACCAAGGAAGCTACGAACTGTAGAAGGGATCAGGTCCTGACCACACTTCGGCCTAGTCTGTATCAGGGCTGTATCAAGGCTAAGGTATCCAGATGCAGACCAAATGACCAATACAAATGCGGGTAATTTTCTCATTTTGAGGGACGGAGGATCAAAATGTTGTGGAGTACAACCCAAAGGCCACATATCTGTCTGTCAGTGGGAAGTCACATAGGGAAGAATACCCTTTGGCAAAGCAACACGTGAAAACTCTAAGAGTCAGTGTACCCCCTTTTGAACTATTCAGAGAGAGAGAGAGAGAGAGAGAGAGAGAGAGAGAGAGAGAGGGCATGTTTTCCAAGGATTTCCCACATAAAAAAACATCTCTTTGGAAAAAGAGTAAGTACATTTACAACAACTGGGCCATGAGGAAGCCGCTGTTATGTGGCGAGTGGTGTTGGGTTCTGCATCTTCTCTGTTCAATCTCCGTGGGGAACGTGGGTCGTGGGCGTCGTTTCCTCATCCCCTGTTCCCATGTTCCCACACTTCGTCCTTCCAGACTTCAGACATCTGCCCACGTTTATGCATCGGCTGCTGCCGCTGCCGTCGCTCACCTTGTCAACAGAAACGCGGCAAACGAGGAAACCCCCGCTCTGTGTGGAGATCAAAGGGATGACGCCAATACCCTAGATGTCTGCCGGCGCCTCCTCCTCCATCACCACCTCCTCTCTCTTCCTTCTCCCCCTCTTTGTCACTGAGAGCAACAACTCCTGAAGTATTGATTAACCCAGCTCACGCCCACTCTCTCTGCGACTCCCTTCAAACACTTCAACACAAGTGCTTAAGGATCACTGCCTGTGTTAGCCAATTAGAATTCCCTCCAGGCATGCTGGACATAGTGGGGCCAGCTATAAATCGGTCATCTGGGAGAGCCATTCATCAGCTTCAGCCCCCACCCCCCAGATTCGGCATCACTGAAGCGGAAGTGCTATATAGCTGATCGCAAAGGACTGGATGGTGGGTTGAAGGAAGACCAATAAGGATTAAAGTTAAGTTAAAAGTACAAATGCAGACATTGAATTTGTAAATGCTGCCAGGGACATTAATTGGTCATCCCGAACGCTGGTTCAAAAAGAGAAAGCAAAAACCTTGGCCTTAGAAAAACACAAGATACATGAGGTCAACTGTTTCCACTGGGCTTCCTGCCAACACATGAAATAGATTTACCTAATTGCGAAATTAGGTGTAATTGCCCAATAGCAAAATTAATACGTGATAAAATGTGCACCAGAATTTCTTTGCAGGGGCAGTCTCACATAAACTCTCCCGATCTGACCTAGTCGGTCTCAGGCTCGTAAATAAGACATTTGAGGCGGAACATTTTCGCTGCGCATCATGTGTCATAGCTGTTAGCCGCATTGCGCTACCAGGGAAAGCAGTGCCTAATTCAATTAGGATGTTTTGTCTGTGTAGCTCAGCTAAACGTCTTCGCTTGCCCCTACAACACCACCTCATTAACTGATGCCTCTTACAGTACTTTATACAGCCAGCAGTATAAACCCTAGATCTTCAGGTCAGATCTTCAGTCAATACAGTCTGCAGCCAAGGCTACTGTTCTTCTCCTCTGAGCTGGAGATTACCTTGCGCTGTGTCCTGCTGCGCTCTTGACCTGCCTGGTGTGCAACCATGCAAGCAAGCGGTGCTTGCTAAAGAACACGTGTGCTCCTCATATGGTGTTCAGTTTTCTTGGAAAGCTTTTGGAGTTTTTTTACCTTGTGCGTTGGACTGCTACTCGGCTGTTTATCATTCTCACAAATGTATCTGCTGAAGGAAGTGCGATAGGATGTGAAAAAGATCACATTCCTCTTACACATTGTGGACTGGCATGTGGAGAGGGGAGGAACCTTAGGAACTACGTGAAATATGGAGCCTGGACAGCATTCCAGATGTAGGATGGGGTCACTGCTTAGCCTTCTAATGCTAACCATGCATGACTGCATGCTAACACTTTATTTCACCTGGGAATGGAGGAGTGTGCTGATACTTGTGTTACACCGTTAGATGAAAATGGCCCAAGAATCCAAAAAATGCTTGTACCTGCAACTGCACTACCTCTTATCTCAGCACTCATAGGTATCTTCGAGTATGATTACTTCACAAGGCAGGCTCTGCCAAGTGTGATAAGACCCATATGCAACAAGACACAGTATTGATATGCATAACAGGAGCATTTCTGATGCACTAAACTATTTAGTGTTAGTTTTGAATCTTAATTCAGCAAATACACATTTAGGTGCACGTACTCCAGCTGTTATTGCTAGTTTTATGTTCCATTTTGCCTTTACATCTGCAGACTGATAAGGCAAACAATCTGAGTTTTTCTGAATGTTTTTGTGTGTGTCACAGGTTCTGCTTCTTGGTTTTATGGTGATTTAGCAGAGTACACAGCACATTGTGGTTCTATCATGATTCACTACCTCACTGCTGTTTTTAGTGCACCTTCTGGGGCAACATTAGCTGTTTTACAGCCACTGCCTACAGTCTACAATCAACAATCCTTTTGCTGGGTGAGTGAATAAGCTGGACTCTTCTGTTTCTTCCTTAGCAGACTTGATCTAAATAAAAGGTGGATGTCTTTACCAGGCCTTAAGTAGATTGGTTGGCCATTTCAAGCGTGTCCTGTCCAAGTTTCCATTGTTGTTTTTCTTTGCCATCGATTATGGAGACCTGTAGAGTCAACGATGATGACAAGAAGCACATTGAGGGAGAGATTCTATTGGTGCTGGGCTGTGATGTCAGGTCATAGATCAGCTAAAACTCCCGTCCTACAACATGGGAGACTTTCCAAAGCGACCCCCAAAGCAAAGATTTACTAAACACAATCATAGTTTTTCAAAACCTTTACTTTGTTTTCTGCGGGATGGGGTGCTAGTTACTATAAAACCACCATTAAACCCAAGGATTAAACTGAAAACATTGCACACCCAAAGAGTTATTTTCCAATATGCTGCTTTAGTTTGCTAGTTTCAGCTACTGTCTTCTATGACAAGTCACTCATTAGTCACAAAGAAAACACAATCAATCACATCAATCACAGTTAACAATATGCACATGCATTACTCAAATCTTGTTCCAATAACAAATCCCCCAGGTCCCAAGTATCCCCATCACAACATAAGACACGATACGCATACATATCCATATCAGTTAAAATATCAGGTTTCAACTGAATTGGATTGCACTTCATCACAATCAAAATCACAGACCGCATAATCTTTTCACTACAATAGACATCTTAAATGGAACTAGCCGAGAGGACCAAGGCTCCACTTAAACATAGAGGTTCCAATCCAATGAGCTTATCTTTTGAGGAGTAGTTTTGAAAAACAGATCTCTTCCTCTTGCTGGTCCCTTCAATATTTCCTGACCCTATTTAAGTATTAGGTGTTAGGAGATGGTCCATGGTTAGCTGTTTTATAATACCTTGCATCTGCATATTGCTCATTCCTGTGGCACTTTTATGTTCTCCTATACATATTTCTATAGGGGTCTCTTCGTCTACAACATGGCTGCCCAGTTCACCTAAAGGGTAACTTTAGGTGTGGCCACTGCAGTCACTGTGTAAAAACTGTAAATATATTTTAGACTCAGATCCAGAAAAGAATAGAAAAAGTTGCTTAGTTGTCAAAAAAAATACTCAACACAACACATGATAGTAGTCAAAGTGAATCAGTCTTTTGGCAGCATTTTGGAAAAAAAATCATTGATTGCAATGTTGTCAGTTTTAGAATATTATTAATATTATATCAATATTATATACTATATAATATTATATACATTAAATAATCATCAAATCAAACCAACTATTAACTTTAATAAGTAATGTGATCATTACATCTCATCTACATTAAGTTGTCCTTACACAACATTTCATGTGGCTAAATAAGCTGTTCAGCTAAAGAAGGCACAAGCACCGGTACTGGAAATGAGGACCTATGTGGCCTAAATTAGCCTCTGCCTCTTTTTCATGAGCACAACAAATACTCCCCCATTCAAGCCTGTGTCCTGGCTGGCCTCGTGCCTGCAGGAGGGAAAGATATAGACCCTCATCAGGGCAGGTCTCATTCTGGGGTAACTCCAGGTGCTTACCACCTGATATCATCACCCATCTGTCAGCCTTGTTGCCAGGGCGAAAACACCAGTGGCTTTTGATGCAGGGCATGTGTGCTTTTTGTTTATGTAACCCCGTCGAGCATCAGCACATCATCAGATAGCATCCAATGCTTGGCAAGGGCTAGTGTATTTAGACAAGCAACCTAACTGTGCACTGGATGCTGGCATTCAGTTGTACGGCTGTTGGGGAGTTTTGATGTTTTATTTTTTTTTTGTCACGTGTGTACAACAATGTTGTTGTGCATCCTGCCCTGGCGTTTGTTGTCTTTGCCTCTGTTGGATGGTGTGATGGTTGATGTGTGTGGAATGCTTATGAAAATAGACGGGAGCAGGTGAGCACATCTGCTTTGAATGAGACAATATTTGAAAACAGACACACACTGCGCTGGTACTCGCAGCATACTTTACGTCTAAAACGCTCCAGTGCAAATCTTAACTTCATAAGAAAGGATTGAAAATCACTCTTCAAATAAAAAAAAAAGTGAAAAGCTCCCTTCTCATGTGGAACCTGTGATCTGTGTGGGTGTGTTGATTGATCGGGCAATCAAGTGATTCCCGTGACTGTGCTCATGTCAATTGGTAGGTGGCTTCCATGAGGTGACACTGGGTTAATCTCAAGTAAGCCTGCACAAAGTGTTTGACATTTTAAACTGACCAAAGGCTGATCCTCTTTGGGCATCGACATTGGGGAAAGGGGAGGGGGTTGTGTGTGTGTGTGTGTGTGTGTGTGTGTGTGTGTGTGTGTGTGTGTGTGTGTGTGTGTGTGTGTGTGTGTGTGTGTTGTGTGTGTGTGTGTGTGTGTGTGTGTGTGTGTGTGTGTGTGTGTGTGTGTGTGTGTACGTGGGTGTGTCTGTGTGTGTGTACGTATGTGTGTGTCTGTGTGTGTCTGTGTGCGTGTCAGTGTGTGTGTGTATGAAAGAGGAACAATGAACTATGCATGGGAAGTCGGGCAGACCAGGTCAATAATACCTCCCCTTCTTTCCCATCCAAAAAGCCCTTTTCCTCATTCTTTTATGAGGTGGCATGTGACAAGGAATAAAAGTTACATGTGATATATTTTTATTTTTACTTTTACTGTTTTTACTTTTACTGACAAACTGGCGTTTGCTCAATATTGGGGACATGGCATTTGTTCAACATTGGAGACATTGTTCTAGCAATAACAGAAACCACCTACGAGCTATGTCTGTGCTCGTAATGCTTGGAAAAGGTATTAGTCTCTGCCTGGCTATAAATCCCATTGAGCTGAGCATCACTGAATATTCTAATACTGCCCTATTTGGAGTTGAAATGCTCTTACAGCCTAATATGCCTAATGCACCCTTATTGTTAATGTCTCTGACCCCACACTCTTTGACATATTGAGTGGAGTTAGTACTTAGTTCTTACTCCAAGGTTTCCCTAAATAACTGAAGTTTGATTGTTGTTCCTCACCTGTCAGTGACTTTGGATAAAAGCATTTGTCTAACAAGAACATGTTAATGTAAAACTCTTATTACGATGTAAATACTTGTGATGTTTGTTAAGTTTGGCTGAAATATCAGTGTTTAAACAGTATAGGCTCCTTAAATTTCAGATTTTTTTTTACTAAAAACAAAGTAACATTTCCTTCGACATCTCTCTGTCCTTCACTTAATTACATAGATCTGAAAAGCAACCTTTACCCTCTCTGTCAGTGACATGGAATGACTTATTCTGAATTCAAATATAATGAATGGATGTGGATAAGAAAGCAGACAAGTGAGCAATATATATATATCTATATATATATCAGGACATTGGGAGTGATGACACTCTTCTGCATTTCTCTCCTCACACTTCTGTTCGGGGGTGTCCCATTGTGCTTGAGTCATGCATAGCACATTTAATTAATGTCCACTTGGCCAATTTCAGTCTGTGTGATGCCGTGGTCAGTTGAGGGTAAGGCAAGGTGTCAACTCAGTTCTCTGCAGTTCATTCTTGCTGGAGCAAGACCAGAATGTTAACGTGGCTTACAAAGTCATTCATAAGATTCAGTTACGGTTTATACTTAAAGATAGACATGCTATGCCTTAGTATTATTCAGTTTGTATGTGTGCTGTGTGTGTGTGTGTGTGTGTGTGTGTGTGTGTGTGTGTGTGTGTGTGTGTGTGCCCGTATGTCTGTTTGTCTAACTACTGTAAAAATGTTTTAATTTTTAAGCTATGTTCAATTTGCAGTTTGTATATTTCTAGTAGTCCTATAGCCAATTTGGAATAATGACTGGCTGTAATTGTCTTTGAATACATATTAAGGTGATTTTGTACTCATGAGAAGCCTAAATCTCACAGCCAAAATGAACACAAGATCATAGATCAGACAGAATGCTTCCTTAGGGTTCCTGCGCGCCCACACAGTCTCCCTGCTGTGTTCTCGTTCAGACCCTGACGCAGTCATTCAGTTTTACCATCCTGACAGATCAGTTGATCACTGCCAAGCTGGAAGGTGTTGGAGAATCAAAGGGTGGTCTGGTCTGGACTGGTCCTGTGGCAGCATTTCCAATTCCACCATAGTGAGCCAAACAGATTAAACTGGAAGAGCGCCCAGACTGAGAGGCTTTCAATAAAGTCAGAGAGAGCACCTCCCTTCCTAACTTGCACTTCTACTAGTACTTGACTTGCACTCAGGGCCGGATTAAGACAATGGGATTTAGGGGCTGCAGCCCTGGGCCTCGCCACCAGGAGGGCCTCAGGTTGCCCGATGTCGAGTGAGTCAACGGCACCGCGCATAACATTAGAAACATTCAGAGTGAAAAAAAAAAGAATGCGCTAAAATGTCCGGTCAAAGAAAGCCATGGCAATTTTTGAATAGACCGTCGAGTGCTTTCACTCACACAGATGCCCGCAAAAGGCCTCAAGTGCAAAGTAAGACTGAAGAAGATAAATTCACATTTCTAAACTTTGCTTTGGTTCGCACCACATCTCATTAAGACAGGGATAAACGCTTTTAATAACGTTCTTTCAAATACGATGATGCAGGTAACAAGCCAGGCTTCCCGGTTCCATCTAAATAGGCCTAATAAAA
The DNA here is from genome assembly GCF_963457725.1 of Sprattus sprattus. Lineage (NCBI taxonomy): Eukaryota > Metazoa > Chordata > Actinopteri > Clupeiformes > Clupeidae > Sprattus > Sprattus sprattus. Next base: position 12,802,355 of record NC_137911.1, read on the forward strand.
CGTAAATTCTTTCAGCAATTGCATATCGCTGCAGATTAGGCTAATTCTTTGAAAATTGTAGAGAAATTATTTGCAAGCCAGTTAGACATAGCTAAGTGAAATGTTTTAGCTTAGCTATAGAATTTTCCATTTTCGCAGTCATGGTCAAATATAAGTGTAGAGGTTTTCACTGAGGTTTTTTTTGTCAGATCAGCAGGACTAAATAGGTTCTACGCTCAATCCAGTTTGTGAGGTATTGCGCAATCTGAGATGAGGCACAGCTTGTCGTTGCCTCACCGTCTTCCTGTCTTCTGTCTGTTTGAACAGGACTTGTTTTTTGCTTTTGAATGAATGGAAATATGTATACATTTACATTGTTGGTTTATTATTGTCTACAGTGTAGTCTACTACACACATACATTTTATCATTGGCTTTAAACTGATCATATTTATAGAGTGGTTCTGTGGACTTTACAGTAAAGCACTGATGTGTCACTGGTGTGGGTTTGTGTGCGTGTCATGATGTGCGTCGGGGCGATATAGGGGCCTCATCCTGGTAATTAGCCCCAGGCCTCAAAATGTCTTATTCCGACCCTGCTTGCACTTACAGTAGTTACATTCCGGCACTTATGGATTTTATTTCCAAGCACTGTTAATGACTTAAGAATATATGAATCAAGTGCCTCATATTTATATATTCCTTGGATGAATCATGTGCTTATGAAATCAGGAACATGGCTTTTCTGTGCGTGTATGTGTAACTTAGATTCTTAGGTGCCACTTAGTCTGCATATGTACAAGAGCATGTTTAGACCAGAAGTGATAAGAAGGGACACACTGTGCTTCTTCCACCTTGCAAAACTTCTATCCTTGCCTTTGGACATCAGAAATCCACCACGTGGTTATCCCTGCTGAAAACTAAACGTCTGTCTATAAACCTTGTGCGATGTGTTTATCCTTGCTTCACTTTCAGCCTTGTGCTGGGGAGAGCCCGATTGCAATTGTTGTTTTGTCTAATAAAAGTTACTTATATGCAGCTCCCGAGTTCTGAGGCAACTAGGGTGAATTTTCACCTATCAGGCACTTTTTCTATTTCGTATGTAAAATAGTATTTATTGTTACACTAGGTCTCTATGGCTCTTAACTTGATTGTTCTCTCCCTTGTACGTGACTTTGTATAAAAGCATCATAAAAAGTGTGGTCTCCCTCTTGTTTTTTTCTTTCCCAATTACGTTTCTAATTGGAAGAATGGCATCTTCGCATAATCTAGGGGATCCGTCAGACAGAAGAATGGATGGACTTGGCACCAGTAAGGAACTGCAGGGATACTGTGACGTGCTCTGTGATGGTTTGACTGGAAGCCAGGAGGAGTAAGGCTTGATCTGGGAACCTTTCACTTACCAGAGGACTTACCTGCATCCTAAAACTCTGCATTCCATTCAACTGTTAAACATGCAGGTCGACAACATCAAGAACGGGTTAACATGGGGGTTAAGAACACCTCGTTGAAGTTTGCTATGTGGAATCATGGATACATGGATTCTCTTTCTGTGATGAGCCAAAGAACCGTGAAGGGTTATGAGTCATGCATGAGATTGAGAAAAGCTGCATGCAACCTGAAAGGCAACATCATATCTCACCATTTTAGCACTGAGCTTCTTAATGTCCTCTCCAGTGCTCAGACATGTTTGATGGATGCACAGGGCAAAACGTGGCAAACAGGTCAAGACAAAAATTGCTTTCACACACTGCTGGAAGTTATAACTGGACAGTATTGTACTCTTGAGAGCAATATACTGTTTTACTCGTTGCTTTCTGAGAAATGACTGTGACTCAGTATTTCTGGACAATATGATGTGTAACTTAAAACATCGACTGGTTGCATATCAGGAACAGTAAAAAAATCTTTAGCTACTGCCTTGAATATATAAGCTAAGGAATGATTAATAAGACAAAGAAGCAAACACAGCCTTTGACTTTAGCAAACTCAGAGATTATGAGACATTATCCAGTAGCCCGAATATGCAGAGCATAAGAAGCATACAGAAATCCCTCCCCGTGGACCTATGGACAAAAAGTAGTCAGCCCACACCAACCCCCTCATTCATAATGTACAGAAAAGTGATACTATCACCGACACTACATACTCTTGCCATGACCTGAAATCATGAAGTTAAATGAGGCTAGCGGGAAAGTGCGGGAATATGCCTTGGTAAAGGGCTGGTAGCCCAACAAGCAGATGTGCTGAGCCACATCTTGGAGGTGGTCAGACAGGGAGGCGAGGGAGGAGATTAGGAACGAGGGTGGAGGGCAGCGAGATCCCTCTCCATAGATGATGTACGAGGTGCGGGGTGAATGAATGAGCAAGTCTGGAAACCACAGCCAGGACTCTCCCTCAAATGCCTCTCTCTCTCTCTCAATCCACATGATCAAGTGGACTTGAGAAACCTCCTTTCGTATTCGTAAGGGAGGCCAGCAGAGGAAGACAGTGAAGAGAGACAAGGGAGAAAACAACATCAACAACAAAAAAGTACATCTCAAAAAGAGAGTCTTCTCTAGGCGCTGTCTTTTGTACTGTCAGTCTCAATTAAGAGCATCTGCTCTGGCAACCGTGGCGGCGGTGGTAGTGGTGGTGGTGCATAAACACTTTCCCAAGATGAAGCATCTTCTTCTTCATCTTCCGGCATCTTCCGAGAGATCTTGCATATCTCAAGCGGAAGTTATCTGTTTGTGTTGGCTTTAATCTTCCACGGCGTCCTAGCAAAGCGGCTGCCCCTTTCCTGTTTGCAGGTCGTCTGCTGTTGTCGCTGGACTGGAGTCATGCAGTCTGTGTTTTGCTCTGACCCTATTAAACCAAGTAGGCCATCAGCATCTCTCTGACTCTGGGAAGATTCCTTGCTTTTAATCCGTCTGCAGCTCCTATTTGTTGTTACTGACCCATTATTTAGATAATATCAACAAGCCTCTCGTCCACTGAGAAGTTATAACCAAAACCTATGGCTGTAATCCCTATCCAAAGCCTCAGCCAGCAGCAGAGTAAAATGTTTAATTATAACTCTCTCCTAGGCCTCATAATTCTGTGATTGTTTTAGTCTGATTAGACTCAGGGGCACATTTCTGGACAGAGGACTATGCTGTCTCCCAAGTATAGTTGCAAGTAAGTGTGCAATGAAGATTTGTGTAGGGATAAATTAATATTAGATCAAGCTCTGAAAAATACCACCCTTACAGAGCAGCATCCATCTCGGGAAAGTAGCTCTTTATCTACGATGAAGTATGACGCTACCATTTACAAAGCCTGGAGAGTTATGAAGAATATAGCAAAGCTGATTGGGAAGACTCTAAAAATAGCTCCAGGCAGATTAAATTTTGCAGTTACCTGTCGGCTTGCAGTGTTAAATTAGGGGGAAACGCTCACTGAACTATGCCGGGGAGCCATGAATTGCTTTGGATGTAAAAAAGGGCTCATTCCTTCATTCAAAAAACAACAAAACAAAACAAACCATTAGCTTAGCAAACGGGACACCAGTGAGTGAGGCTGTTTTAGTGGCCACTGAAGGTAGTTATGTAAGGTGGGTGTGTTTAGATGACACCTCTTTCGTCCATAGGAACAACTCAGTCACTGTGCTGGCACGACAGGGCGCTATGTGTGTGTGGAAGTGTTATTTGTTTAGTCTCAAGATAAACGAAACAAACTCTACTGTCACAGTGTGTCTCATACTAAACCCAAGATAAGTGGAACCGTTTACATTCTCCTATTGCTGCTGAGTGCATTTTGTGTTTTTGCTTATCTTTTTCTTAATGTTGAATGTTAATGTGACGGGTCTTCTGTTGGTTTAGGGGTGGCAGAGCCTAAAAGAGTCTGGGAAACACAGGCACTCACATAAAACACAGTCTGCTGTATTCTGTGCGGCCTGACTTTTATGATCCACTCTAACTGCATTCCTCTCTTGGCCTTGATTCATAGGGCTCAAGCCTCGACTGAGGTCTGAATGCTATCCCTCAACAGCAGTCAAACGGATGAAAGAAAACGCGCTGAGAGAGCTATGAGAGAAAATAAGATGTTTATCCCTGTTTAAATTTCCTTCTCTCTCTTTCACTCTGTTTCCGTGATGTGTCTGTGTGTGTGTGTGCGTGTGTGTGTGCGTGCGTGTGTGTGTGTGTGTGTGTGTGTGGGTGTGGGTGTGGGTGTGGGTGTGGGTGTGGGTGTGGGTGTGAGCGAATCAGTCTACCTGACTCTCTGCTTATCTGGATGTGTGTGTGTGTGTGTGTGTGTGTGTGTGTGTGTGTGTGTGTGTGTGTGTGTGTGTGTGTGTGTGCGTGCGTGCGTGTGTTATATTGACTGAAAATAAACAGACAGAAGCACTCTCAGTGTGTGTGTCTCTCGCTGGTTTGCATCATAGCTCTAATGAATCTTCTGAATGAATCATTCATCCAATTAGCCCAGCCGTTCTTCTGCATTTGCATTTCAGCTCATTGAAACAAAACACTGAATTACTGAGCCACACGAGTCAATGCTTTCAGCAGATTAAGGAAACACTAATCAATGCCATCGAAAAATCAATTTATGAATGAGACGCTGCTTACGTAGTTTGGGGTCCTAATGGAGCCTCAATCAAAGGACCGAACAGAGGGAAGCAGGTAACCACTGAGATCCATTGTTATTTCACAAGCACATACCACTGAGGATTTGAAGTGATTTTAAATGATGGTGATGGTGTCATCCTTCTCTGGCTTGCCTCTCATTACGCAGGCCTCTGTGGTCCTGGGTTTCAATGCGTAGAGCAACAGGTGCTAATGACACCGAGATTATGGGTTCGATTCCCAGGGACCACCACTGAGGCTGCTAATAGGGTGGCCAGGTGTCCTGCTTTGGGTTGTACTGCATATCACTTTGATCTTTGTCCCGCATATTGAGATAATGTCCCACATTTTCATTGGTCATTTGATTTTGGAAAATACATAGTTATTAGAAATATGAACACATGGATGTGTTTTTTTTACCCGTCCAGCACATGAGCTGCTGATGCTTTTGTGGCATAGTTTCAACTCTATTTAATAGGACTACATCAAAAGCAGCAACCTGGTTTGTGCAAATGCAACATGCTCAAGCTTTTCCAGGCTTTTCAAAGTGTGCCGTGCATCCAATGCCTCGGAAGTGAGCAGTGGGGGGTGGTCATCAAGAGACTTTCACGACCGTTAGTCAAACTGTGCAGACATGCAGCCGGTGAACTCCTCTGCTACGTCACAAAAACAAACTTACACAGGCTTTGCAGATATGGTTAAGAGCTACCAGGCGACATCATATCCTTCATATAGTAAAAGCTGTAGCCTGTGTCTTTAATGGCCTAAATGTTTTGCTGGGGAATCGACTAGAAGACAAAGTATAGTTGTTTACGAAATGAAAGGCAGAATACAAATGTTTCTTATTCGGTTAGATAGACATTATATCAAAGTTTTAGGGTGCCCCTCAGCATTGGTAACACGTCCCACATTATCCCACTCAAACATTCTACTTGTCCCATGTTTGGTCTGTCTGCATCCGGTCACCCTAGCAACTAATGAAAATGTGCTGTGAGTTGCTTTGGACAAAAGCTTTTGCTCAATGCATAAATATGACTGTGAATGTAGTCAACCCTCCCAGACAGATTCTGAACAGAACCGGCCCATGTGTGGAGCAGATACATCGAATTAGACCAGATCGGGGACAGCTCTCTTACAGAAGTGGCTGTTGCCTTTAGACTTTAGAGAGATTCTGTGCCAACTTGCCCACCGTTGGCCGTCCTACTGGACAGTGATTGGCCTTCCTACTAGACAGTGATTGGCCTCCCTACTGTACAGTGATTGGCCTTCCTACTAGACAGTGATTGGCCTTCCTACTGGACAGTGATTGGCCTTCCGACTGTACAATGATTGGCCTTCCTACTGTACAGTGATTGGCCTCCCTACTGTACAGTGATTGGCCTTCCTACTAGACAGTGATTGGCCGTCCTACTGTACAGTGATTGGCCTTCCTACTGTACAGTGATTGGCCTTCCGACTGTACAGTGATTGGCCTCCCTACTGTACAGTGATTGGCCTTCCTACTAGACAGTGATTGGCCGTCCTACTGTACAGTGATTGGCCTTCCTACTGGACAGTGATTGGCCTTCCTACTGTACAGTGATTGGCCTTCCTACTGTACAGTGATTGGCCTTCCTACTGTACAGTGATTGGCCTTCCTACTGGACAGTGATTGGCCTTCCTACTGGACAGTGACCATGTGGCATAATCTGATCACACCATGTTGGGACCAATCCACACCAATAAATCAACTTCTCCACCCAAATCTGTTGCACCTCAGGTCGTCTGGGAGAGGGGCCGGCCTGGAGGATGTACCCATAATAGTAAGCTGTAGCCTCCCTGTGTAGTTATCACATTCAAGTACACTTTGAACTTTGACCCTGTATGTTTTTTTAACTGTCTTTAGCATTATGCTATTTGTCTGCTAACATTAGGCACTGATCCTTTCTGCTTACCCTATATGGGCCTCTCTGCCTTTTGACGCTTCAACATCCATGTTCCCACGTGCACAACCTACTTTACATCTAGCCGTTTGATAGTGAGACCAATGACCAAAGCCCCGCTGTAAATCTGACGGTGACACAGGTGTGTAGACTTTCAAGCGCTACTTGGTAGAGCATGGGACAATATATCCCACGGCCTTTTCAAATACCCAGGAAAACATCAACATGAAGCTGATGCATCTGACTGCTCTCTTTTAACCACTGCAGATTGTAAATCAACTTCTCCACCAAAATCTGTTGCACCTCAGGTCGTCTGGGAGAGGTGCCGGCCTGGAGGATATACTTATAATAGTAGGTTGTAGCCTCCCTGTGTAGTTATCGCATTCAAATACAGTTTGAACTTTGGCCCTGTATGTTTTTTGAGCTGTCTTTAGCATTATGCCATTTGTCTGCTAACATTAGGCACTGATATGAAATTATGTTTGTAAGAAAAGGCTTGGCAAGGAAGTGAAGTATATAACATACAGACAGATACCTCCCCTCTCCAAAACAAAACAAATACAATTAAAAAAAGAAATGTGCTGAAAACTGTCTGGAAAACTATTCTGGATGTGTGTGTGTGTGCCTGTGTGTGAGAGAGAGAGAGAGAGAAAGAGAGAGAGAGAGAGAGAGAGAGAGAGAGAGAGAGAGAGAGAGAGAGAGAGAGAGAGAGAGAGAGGAGGCCAGACCTTGTGTGGAAAACCCTTACTGTAGGGTGTGTTAATGATTCATTACTGGAATAAGCAATCATGGCTAGTCATAACAATCATAGCTGTGCATGTCTCGTGTGAGTTTACATTAAGGCTCTGTGAAAATGTATATACTGAAATGCTGCAACTGTGTTATGTGAGGCTTTTTGAAATGCTTCACTGGCATGTTAGAAGTGGTAAGGCCATGTCCAACTAACACAAAGTGTTGCTTGCTTTGCCGTTATTAGCAGTTATTTGGTCAGACCCTGACTATGTGAAAGTCCTTTCTTCATTACCCATCGTATCTGACACTGAATACAAGGGTACTCACGGGAGTCTTCTAAGCTGGAAGCAAGAACGACAGAGATGTTGTTATAGGTGCATCTGGACTTCTCGTACAAGCCAAGTAGTGTTCAAAATGTCAATCAATGTATGGGCGGACACTTTGGATAGACCTCAAGGTTCAAACTCAAAAAGTCTTCTGGAGTCTTATCAAAACAAATAAAATTCTACATTCTGATGTAAATCCCTTTCCAGTAGGCCTTGCAGTCCACAGGATAAGAGCCTTGTGGAAATATTATCAAATTGTGAGGCCAACAATTGTGACACCAAACAGTTACAGTCTCTACGGCCACCTAGAAATAACCTAATTTATGTCACAATTTAGAACTATCTACCAAAAAAATAGGGAAAGTAATTCATCAACATGCTGCCTCGACAAACTGCAATCTGGCTTTTCTTTTTAAACTCAAATGAGGAAATTACTCACTGCTACCTGGCATTTTCCCAAAGTCACTAAAACGGCTGCCACCAAGCCACTCTTCAAAAGAGAACTCTGGATCCCTCTGTGTTAAACAACTATAGACCTGTTTCAAATCTTACTTTTATAGATAAGGTCATTGACAAAGTTGTTTTAATCATTACTTTTTTTAAAGTGGTCATCTTGACATTTTACTTTCTTTTGACAATTATCAATCAGCCTTCTGACAAACCCACATTAATGAAACGGGCTCTTATAAAAGTGTTAAATGGTAGCCTGGATACCAGCCCGAACTCCGCCCACAACATTTTTGGTCAGGGAGATTCGGTCTGGCTTTGTGCATATTGGGGAGAGAGTATCAGAAGGTAGGATTCTGTCGTACCAATGAAATTGTCAGGGCGGGCTTTATACGATGATGGACAGATGACCAACCAACGCTTGAGTTGATTAGATAGATAGATTATAAATCGAACCAAGATGACGGCGTCTCGGGAGCTTAGTGGGACATATTTTATGTGATTTAAGCTATCTACACAACTTTTTTTATGTCTACATTGACTCGGTTAGTTGTGTATGTGCAACACGAATGTTGCCGAGGATTGCAGGTCTTAACTGAAGCGCTCTAGACCATTATTGATAGGTTATTGCTAACACTTAGACAAAAAATCCATTGAAACACATAGTAGCTAGCTAGCCTTGCTGCTAATAAGTACGTGAGCAGGCATATCTCACAGATATTGACAGCGCATTTATTTTGAAAGAGGAACAGAGAAACGCGATCAACGCACGGGATCCGGCATGGGATCCGGTAAAAGTTTTAATGTATCAGATGGTCATACTATGTTGCTCTGATTAGTTGTAGGTTAGGTATCCAATTGAGCGAAGAGGCATTTTTTTTCCTGGTTCGTTGAAACACGCCCCATAATCACAGCCCAATGGGTCAGAATCAGGCTCATATTCTGACTAGAATTATGAGTATCGTCAGGTCAGTTAAATGGTATACCAATACTGATTCAGGTCAAATGTACTAGATCTCAGTGCACAATTTTACACTGTAGATCATAGTATACTGCTGGACAAATTGAGTAGGACTTTCCAGGGCAGTCCTTACTTGGTTCTGGTTATATTTAGAAGACTTGAGTAACTTTGTTACCACTGGCAGTTACGAATCTGATAGGGTGGCTATGACAGGTGGAAACCCCCAAGGGATCAAAACTGTCTTCTGTCATCTTACAATAGAGCAAGAATCATCCGTTTGGTGTCCCAAAACCAAGATAATCTAATCAATGCGTTTATCTACGGACTACTGTAATGGTATATTAACTAGACTTCCCAAAAGGACCATTAAACAGCTGCAGCTCATTTAGACTGCTGCTGCTAGAGTTGTATCCAGGACCACATTACATTACTCCAGTTCGAAAATCTTTTAACAGGCTTAGTTAGTCACAGAATAGATTGTATAGTGCTGCTACTAGTCTATAAATCACTGAATTGTGTAGGCCCAGAATACATATCTGATATGTTAAAAGAATATAAACTGAGTAGGGCTCTCAGATCCATAGACACAGGTCAGCTAACCCAGAGTCCAAACTAAATATCTTGATTGAAGTTCATGGTTGGTCTTTCTATAACTCAGTTTTTCACACCAAAGACAACACATAGCCTAGTTCACATTAACATGTAATGTGCCACGTCACTCACCCTCCATCTTCTGAATCAACATGATAGGATGTACTGTACTTCCTAGTAATACAAAGCAATACAGGCCAATGACTTTTCCCTTATTGGGCTTTTTTCCCACTCTCCTATCCCCTGGACAGCTGAGCACATGCTAGCCCAGTTTGAGTAGCAAAGCTTGGGCCTGGACATGCTGTGCATCCAAGCCCCAGAGTCTAAAGAAGTCTATCTGGAGACACATGTTTTGATTTGGTTCTCCAACTCGCACTCCAGCTTGGCCCAAAGCAGGTTTTTGACGCTTGGCTAAGCCAGAGAAGGAGTGAGTGCTAGACAGGGGAGTCGACATGGTTGCAGTGGAAACTGATGCATGTCTGTTCCAGTTTTAGTTTTTATGATCAGACAAAAGAGCATAGGTCATTAAAGCATTACAACTTTAGCCTGATAAATTAACAAAAATTACAAACTTGTTGGTCAAAATATCCGGTAATAATGCTTATACAAAACATAGCACAGATCCTTTACCAGGACATTTGTGTTTTAACTGAAAACAATAAATCAACCAAACTATATCTTGTGGAATATTACCACTTCTTACTCCCACCCTTCTCTGGGCTCATTGATATTTGTGATGGTCAATGCTAGCATCCTTAAGCAAAGTAAGCAGGCTAATTGACTTCACTGGGGAAGTTTTGTTCACCTAACATCTTGCTGATGTTGACAAATAAATGATTTATAGGTTTAAATGGCACATTCTCCTAACAATATCGAATTGCCATTGGACAGATCAATGCCTTGTTGCCATTGGAGCTATACATGTTGTCAGTACCCTGGTCAGTCCTGAGATATCGTAAGCATAGGTGGCTTAGGTCCCGTTTACATGAAAACAGTGAAAACTGAGTGGCTTTCAGTATCATAATCTTGATACGATACATATTAGAAAGTGTTGCTTTTGACCCATACCTCCCCTGTTATGTCTGCCAATGCCTCAATCACTGTAACACAATTATATTTAATTTAATTCAAAATGTGTGTGAAAAGCCATACTTCAGCTCAGGGCAAACAAATAGACAGACAAATCTCCACACATTCTTGCAGGTTTGCCACGGTAGAAGTGTAGCTAAAGTCAACTGAAAAACAACAGCTAATTGAGAGGCCTGCCTAAATTCTAACAGACGATTTGTCTGTATTTGGAGCAAAAAAGTACTTTTCAGCCATTATAAGCGCATTTTAAGATTTGTCTATGCATTCACAGATCTATGCATGCACCTACAGATTTGTCTACACACGTACAAACCTCAATACACATGCAAATCTCTTTAAACATTTAGAGGTTTTTTTACACAATAACAAATCTGAGTACGCACACACAGATTGGGATACAGTTGTACAACTTTCCACACACATTTGCAAATAATTCTGCTACAACAATATCCCATAATTGTTTACAGTATGGCAGTGGTTTGTCTCTGGTCATCTTGGTAGGTAGACCCTTGCAGAGCTTGGGCCTAAGCCCTCTGAACTGTCAGAGACCCTGGCTAATGAAGAAAGCATTGTGCATGCCTCTGACGTCAGCTCCACCTGCCAGTAGCTGCTGCTGAGGTCAAGGGAGCTGAACCAATGGGACCCGGTGATGTAGTCAATGGTGTTGTCGATAAGTGGCAGTGGGTAGGATTCTTTGCGAGTGTCTTCACTGAGATGTCAGTAGTGGACACAGAAGCACAAATAGACGGCAGATAGTGGACACAGATCTTTCTTCTTTACCATGACGAAGACTCCTGAACTCTCAATGCTGACCTGGAGTATTTTATTTATTTATTTATTTTTCCCCCCTACCCCCTTCTCTCCCCTCCTACTGGCCTGAGCTACCTATGACAAAGAATACCACCAACATTGTTGTGTGGCAATAAAGTTTTATCTTATCTTATCTTATCTTATGACAGAGGGCGCAGCCCTGCCTTCTCTTGATAGGGCCAGGTGATGAGGTCAGAGGCGGATGGGGTCGTGCGTCTCCAGTGTTGATGTCATGCTGGACCAGGCAGGTGCATGTGCAGTAGTCGTCTCTGGCCACGGAGATGTCAGTGGACAGCTCCAGTACCTCTCTCAGCCGCTGTCTCTTGTTTGTTTCCAGGCCTTCTCAGCTCCGTCGCTACAGATGAATGACAGCCTGTCTGGCGTCAGTAAATCTTGCAGCAGTGGCTGTTATGTGGAGGCTTCTACAAAGTAGGCAGGGTCGATGCAATGGGTTTTTGAAATGGCAGTCGTGGTGTTTAAGGCCCCAGGCTCGGCAGCAGTGGCGTGGACAGCCCCTGGGCAGACTGTTCTTGTCAGCCAGCAATGCGGAGTGCCACAGTTTCACTGCCAAGACATAGCTTGGATACATCCACCATGGCCAAGCTCAATGATGCATGGGTCCTGGATGCTTGCCAGCCAGAGTAGCTCCCCCATGACAGTGCCTATGGTTGTCTTTCAGTCCTGCAGGCTCAGCTCCTCTGTCCAAGGCAGTGTTCCAGGATGGACAAGGAATATGGTGGACCCGTTGTCCACCAGAGTCCAGCAGGGAGTGCCTTCCAGGTTATAGTCTACTTAAAGCTCATGACTGGCCAAGCCACAGCTGTACGGGGCGGAGAGAATGTATTTGTGACAGTACTGTCACTGTGTCGCCCTGCTGCAGGTGCTGGTGACTGGCAAAGCTGTAAAATGTGCCCTAGTTCCCCGCGAGAGCACCCTTCAAACTGTCCTGCCGCAGCGCTCTTTCCGTGGTTCCCACCTCGGTCACTCGGGAGATATAGTGGTGGCTAACCAGGCCACTTGTCCTTCTTCTTCTCCAGGTCAGTCTGGCCTGCTTGGTGCTTAATGCCTGGTGCTCTATTCGCTTCACCTCAGCTAGGTCTGCTGCCAGGGAACCGGGTGCACTAGCACCTTTTGGCCACTCCTTCCTGTCGTCCCCAGTACGGGGACACGGCCGGGGTTAGCCTCATTAAGGTTCTTGGAGTGTTGCTGTTTTGATTGCTGTGTCACACCCAACAGCAGCTGGTCGATTATGAATTCGATCTCTGCCACTGTGGTCATCCTCAAATCCCACTTCTGACACCAGGGTAATGTTAAGAATAAGACGCCCGTTTCCTTTGGCCTCCAACCTTTTATTATGCAGCACACGTTCAGGCAGGAATCACCGATGCTGATTGGGGAAGCACAGGAGGGTGTCCTGTTCTCTACATGACCTAGACATAACAGTGCACAAAGACGCTTAATAACACAGGACATTTTGCACGTACACCAACACACACACACTCAAAAACACAGGCATTTTACAACTTAACACATGAACAAGAAAAGACGATAATGCACTCTAACACGAGACACAAAAGGAAAACATTAACTACATTCTAAATTTGAACTTAACTATGCAAATAACATTAACATTTTCACACCACACTGCACTCTGGGAACTAAAAGTATCTGATTACGTACATGGAAGCTTTCACTCCTCTTGCACACTACTACATAAATATAATAATTCAAAATAAAAGCACAGGACTTTTACATGTCTGCAGCCGCATCCATGAAAAGACCCTTGGGAAGGCCATGTATCATAATCTGACACATCTTTACGGTAAATGAAGGCAAAGGCTCAGGTTCAGGAAATGCTTGAGTGTGTTTGGTGCGATCCCCAGGAAGAGTAGACACATAATGTCTCATTGTCTAATTGTAGGCATGAACTCTTGACACTGCTTCCTCCGGTTGCCACTTACAGAAGAGCTGACGGGCTTGAGATGACAATCACAGTATACTGGAAGGGAAAATGTTATCTTGAGAGAGTGAGGAAAATTTCACAGAGAGAGATGGGATGTGACTTTGACCACAGTGGACCCAGAGCAAGGTGTAGGGAACTTTAAATCATGGCTTGGCATAGCGCTCAACATTCCTTAGTCCATTTAAAGGTTGAGTCCGCTATTCTTATCCAATACACTTTCTGTCCAATTCAGGTAATCGCTCTTCACGGACCTCCAGCTGTCCGTTCAGTGTGTGCTCCTTAAAAATGGTCCTGTGTTCGTACACAGTCCTGTCTTTGTAAATGGGAAAAATATAAAGTGACTCTGACCGAGCCATAAACAATTTCCACTGATGAACATGTTACATCAGGTGCATGGAAGGGATGGGTGAAATTTGATTGGCTGTTGAGTTCAAGCATCAGCAATCTACAGTCAGAATCTCAGACTCTACCTTTAAATACTAAAGAAAAGATAGTTGTAAGCACATTTTGCCAAATGCTGCATCAAGATGAAAAGCAGAACTAGTAAACATTATCTCATAACAGGAAAATGTCAGGCGCTATAAGTCAATGTATTACCTTTTCCTATTTAGATGTCTTTGAAAATGGTGTCTTTATAGCTATTTTGTGGCCATCGATTTTGAAGGCTGAATGAATTGCTGACAAACTCTCCACAAACAAGGGTTACACATTAGCCTTTAGCACCCCTCCTTGGAGAGAGAGGGGAAAACCCCTAATATGTGCACCAAGACTCCTCGCATCTTCTAACAGTTTTCAATCTCTATTCCAGGTTTGGGGGAGATCAAGGGCCCACTGTCACACCGGCATCTGCAAAGAGTTTGAAATCTGGAGGGTAGCAGCTTGATCTTGCAAAATATGACATTGGACTTGGTGATGTGAAGCCGGATTAAAGTGTCATATAAATCTGTTGCATAACATAACTGTCAGGGTGCTCGCTCGGCCCAGTAGCTAAGACGTACTTTCCTGTTACATGTATAAAAGTCTGGCGATGGTGGTGCACCTGAAGGCCAAGGGTGGGCACGAAGTCTCTGTTATAAAATCAGAGCTTAAGCCTCTGATCCAAGGAACCAACTGATTCATGTGAAAATGCATCCGATTCAAAGACTATAAATGGGCACTGTTAACTCTGTCTTTAAACTTAACATACACTCGTTAACGTTACATTGTGTCCGCACAACTGATGGAGGTATGGATGAATGGCTCTGCACAGAAAGACTGTGATAATTTACGCAACAGTGACACTCAATGGACAAACTGGTTTGTGGTTCCAGGGCTTTTAATACTGCATCTTCAGCCAAAAAGCATCAACATCTGCATATACAGCAATATCAATAAAAACATTTGATCAACAATTGAATCAACAACTATTGATGTTAAGTTCATATCTAAAAAGGATTTATGCTCATTTAGTTTTTTATCAGCACAGCCAAGGTATTTTAAAACTGCAAAAGTAAAAAAGCATTTACAGAGAATAAAATGAACACAGCTGCATGACATAAATTATTACACATATTTGCACTTCTTCATACATTGCTCATTACTACTCATTAAAGGTGACAATGACACAGGAATAAGCAAACACGTCATACATGTCTTTGCTTAGCCCTATCTGTTAGCTTTAGACCATCATTTCATTGCCGTCTGAGCCTTCACACTATTTAAACACTTCCTTTCTCTTCTCCACTCGAATCAACTCCTTTCTGCTTACCCTATATGGGCCTTTTGACGCTTCAACATCCATGTTCCCACGTGCACAACCTACTTTACATCTAGCCGTTTGATAAGTGAGACCTATGACCACTCTCCCATCGTATGCTGCTGTAAATCTGACGGTGGCACAGGTGTGTAGACTTTCAAGCGCTACTTGGCAGAGCATGGGACAATATATCCTGCGGCCTTTTCAAATACCCAGGAAAACATCAACATGAAGCTGATGCATCTGACTGCTCTCCTTAAACCACTGCAGATTGTTTACAGATTACCCCACTGGCTCCTTCTAAATACCACCTGAGTCATGAACTCCTCTGCCAATTTGGCATGCACAATGTTGCATCATGTTGGCACGCATGCCACACACACACACACACACACACACACACACACACACACACACACACACACACACACACACACACACACACACACACACACACACACACACACATACAAACTGGTTTGGTCACCATCTCAAAAGACAACACTGGGGAAAGTAAATCTGATTAGCAGCAGCACATTCAATAATAAAAAATAAAACTTAAGAATTCAAGTCGTAAACCCCGTCTGCGACTCCCCACCCAGCCTCAGTGCTTCTCCTGTCCAGTGATCCAGATGATCCCTTTTGGATCCCAGGGGTCCAAGCGGATCCTCTTCAGCTCCTTCGATGGGTGTGGTGCATCTCGGGGATGATCGTGGCGGCAGCAGACAGAGGGGTGGAGTAGGCGGAGGTGAAACTCTGCAGGCCAGCTACCAGGCACTTCCAGCTGAACCGCACCGCCTTCCCCACATTCTGAAAGACCACACACACACACACACACACACACACACACACACACACACACACACACACACACACACACACACACACACACATACAGGCAAACATGCACACATGAAGGCAAACCAACACACACACAAATACACACAGGTAAACACACACACATAAGACATCATGTCAAAAGACAAAACTATTGCTATGACACCTTGTAGAGCACAGCAAGACCTCTGCTGAGAGCTTGGGCTAAAATGGACAATACCTGTTCGTTATCAAAATACAAAACACCGCTTTTAACAGGGTATAATCACTGACAGCTACTCTTAAGAGGGTCATACATTTATGCTGGTGGAGATTCTCTTTCTACAGGGCCAAATGCCCAAGGTTATGACACATTGACCCACAGTTAATCCCCATGTCTGGTGACCCTACTTAAGAACAACATCTAAAACTTTGGGCTTGTGACACGCACTATAGCCAGAATAATTGAGCAAGGATCAAATTTTTTGAAAATTGACGTCTTGTTCGTGTAAATGGTTGGGTGAGACTGATTATAAAAATTATATAAAAGCAACTTGAAGCTTTTCTCACTCTCTTTTTCCCTCTCTCTCTCCCTGTGTGAGTGTGTGTGTGTGTGTGTGTGTGTGTGTGTGTGTGTGTGTGTGTGTGTGTGTGTGTGTGTGTGTGTGTGTGTGAAAGAGAGGGAGAGAGAGAGTAAAATAAGCTCTGGTGTAGTTAATTTATCCTGACAAAAGAATCAGTCAAATACCACATATTTCCAAGGATTAGTCCTAATCCGTTCATAGCTGGTGAAAAAAGCTACTCTATCTCACCATTGCATGTATGACCAGAGCGTAACATTTTTATAATACTTGTTTATGTTAGTAATGGACAGGGTTTTTCTTCCAAACCTTAACCTGCTGAACAGGGTGTGTCGTCATAAAGTAAAAAGTCAATAGCTTACAGATCACTGGAGACTTTTGTCCCATAAAGCCTGCTCTAACACAGCATGAAGAACGTCAGTAAATCTCCTTGAGATCCATAATAACCATGCATAACCATGACTCAGCGTCTGAACAATTACTGGACTATGTGTTCCTTCATGTTCAAGTACTTCATTGCTTATTTGAATTGTCACAAGTAAGAACTACTTTTCCTAGGGTTTGGGCAAAACTACATTGTATGTCCCTGTACAATCCATACAAGGTATTGTCTATATTACACCCTTCATAGTCTTAAGGTGTACACAGTAGGCCTATGCATCGAAGGCAGCATTATGATATGATGATGATGACTGTAATTTTGATAATGGTTTGCCAATGGAGGCATTTGTTTTAACAGAAGCACACCTTCGAAAGTGTCATCTCCAGCGGAAGAAGCCTATTAAGATTAGCTAAAATATAATGCATCCTAACATATTTCCTTTATGGTTATATCAAAACAAACAATTTCAAGCAACACTCTTCTCTATTTGTTTAAGCCTACCTTTCGGAATTTTTTGTACTTCTGTCGTCTCTTCTCCAACTCCTCTTCTTTCGACTTCACTTTGCTCTCAGAATCTTCTTTAAGCGGTTCGTATTTGTCTGGGAGGAAGGCGATGTGAACCTTCTTAGAACAGTTATTTTCTCCGCCATTTCTTGATTTTTCGTTAGGACCACCGGACACTTCATTTTTGACACTATGCACAAGTGAATGGTCATCTGTCACCCTGAGTTCCTCGGACTGGTCTTCGACACATTCAATTATTCTTGAACGATCTTCTGAATTAGATTTAGGTTTCCTTTTTATTTTGATACGTTTTCTCGAGGGCATTCTCACTTGTCAGGTAGTTTATTTGTTATCATCTAATGTTGACCAGGTACAAATTTGTCAGGCGGACTTTGCTCACAGGAAAAACTTCACCTATTTGCCATGCGCAGAAGTGAGGTTTCTTATTACCAATAGGTGAAATGATAAGACGTTATCGTTTATCAGCAATTAAACAGTCTGACGTCGTTTATAACAGCACTTTGACCATCGGTATTGTAGCCTATGTGTGAAAAGCTTATGGCCCTTTTCAAAGTGGTTTTTGGTTGTTTCTTTACAAAATCAGAAATAAGTGCAATAGACTTGTCTAAAATTGTAAATCAGTGACACCTTGTGGATGACTTGAAGCAGCCTTTCCCCCCAGAATGTTATAAAAATTATATTTCTATGACCAAAGTGAGAGCACTACTAAACCTGAGTTTATGGTTAATTTAAACATATATATCACCCTCAAAATTCATACAATTTTGTGGATTGTATGCCAGGGATTGTCTATCCAGACAGTTTAACTGCTCTAAATACAAAAAGTTGGAATAAATGTGCATCAAAAAATGTAAAGTAACCTTGTGAAAAAAATTCAGATGTACTCATATGCAGGTTATGGATTACGTCAGTCTGACCATGGTCAGATGATATGAAAAGTGACACTTACTCACTGCATGTCTACAGTAGGTTATGGCAGTCATGATTTCTATCAGAACAAAGGTCCAAAGAGTCCAACCTAAAGGAGGTCGCCCCAAAGTTCAGGGCCTCCCTCTGCTCACTATGTAAGACCACCAAGCAAATATAGAACTCTTTTCATTCACTGAAGTCATTCTCAGTTGCCTGTGTCCTCCTCTTTGGATAAATGCCAGTTAAAAAGGTCTCTTGTGGGCCTTAGTTTAGTCCCCCTAAAATCCTGTGCTTTCCTTAATGCCTTGACGTACAGGATGTAGTGAGAAAATAGTCAACTATATTTTTCAACTCTGAAAGTAATTGAGTTTTTACATATAGTAGTCTTTAATGACCCAGTTAAAGATTTACTGGTTCACTCTGGACCAGGAATAGGCTGTCAACAGTTGTTTAAACATCACAAATCAATCCAATATGTGTGTGTGAGTTTGGTTGAAACACCATGTAATTTGTTTTGGCATCAATAAATTAAGCTGTTCGGAGTTATGACAGATGTTGACAAGTATCACAACATGTTGCAGATGTTGAAAGCTATCTAAACAACTTGGCTAAAACATGAACGTAATGTTATTCATCGATCCTATTTCTTTCATGACAATGAAAACTTTTGATGCAATTTGCTAGGTTTTGTTATGTCTGACATGGTACTGTGTAGTTAAAACCGTGCAGTGTTAGCTATAAATATATAGAAAACATTGGGTTAGACTACAATATTTGCAGAAAAACAACAAAAAATAGTTGCCTTGCATTGGCTTGCATGAATGTTTGACCTGCGTAAACCTACACCTGTGTCTGTCCTCTTTGTCTCTTGGGTATTGGATGGATGACAAATGAAGTTCAGAGAAGATTTGTGTCCTCCTGGCAAAACAAGGATCTAGACCTCATCACTGAAAAAAAAGTAAACGTAGGTGTTAACAATAATCTCTAAACAGGCATTTTCACTTTATCGGTTTGTGTACTATGGGAATCCTAACACTGTCACGTACCTTCTTTTACCCGCAAGATATAATGTCACCTATTCAGGAATTTTGCCCAGTTGGCTGACAAGCTTGTATTTCTGTGATTTAATTGATCCATTTAGAAAAGAATAAGTCCTTTTCATAGATATAAATGAAAATCAAATAATGTGTAAGCAGAAATACACAAGCTCTGTGAGCCTCACATATCTGATTTATCAGATAATAATTCCTCCAAGTTTAACATAGTAGAGAGATAAGCTAGATAACCTTGCCAGATTTCAGATAGATAGAAGCTAATTACATCAGATGCTGACCAAATTACATTGTGTGTGTGTGTGTGTGTGTGTGTGTGTGTGTGTTTGTGTGTGTGTGTGTGTGTGTGTGTGTGTGTGTGTGTGTGTGTGTATGTGTGTGTGTCCGTGTGTGTCCGTGTGTGTGTGTGTGTGTGTGTGTGTGTGTGTGTGTGTGTGTGTGTGTGTTTGTGTGTGTGTGTGTGTGTGTGTGTGTGTGTATGTGTGTGTGTCCGTGTGTGTCCGTGTGTGTGTGTGTGTGTGTGTGTGTGTGTGTGTGAGAGTATGTGTTTGTGTTTGTGTTGTGTGTGTGTGTGTGTGTGTGTGTGTGTGTGTGTGTGTGTGTGTGTGTGTGTGTGTGTCTTTGTGTGTGCATCTGCGTCTATTATGCAACAGCAGAACAGTAGTTAGATGGACAAAAGAAAGACTTATACAAAGTCTTCAGCACGCCTGGACCTCTTCTCTTCAGAGGGTCACAATGTACCAATTTACACCTAGAAGATAAGCTATCAGACTTTAGCGGTTGATTTCCCTTTGTGTAAAAAAGATGCTTGAAAATGTCATGCGGCTGAAGTTGCAACATGCATCCTAGGAACTGTAGAGAGGGTCAGATGTCAGAGCAGCAGGTTGGACAGATGTGGCCCCTTTTTGAACTCCAGGCATTACAGATTACAGCTCTTGGAATCCAGATACATTTTTTTTTAGTCAATACAGACTGACTCAGTGAACTACCAAGCATGCTATTATATATTACTTAGGAATAACAAAAATATGTGACTTGAGGCCTGGACATTTTTGACATATCTTATGAACCCTCAATTTTCTTGCAAATATTACTGTAGCACTAAGACATGAATACATTGAAAACTGTAAAGCCATACTAGTGGTA
The DNA here is from genome assembly GCF_963457725.1 of Sprattus sprattus. NCBI lineage: Eukaryota > Metazoa > Chordata > Actinopteri > Clupeiformes > Clupeidae > Sprattus > Sprattus sprattus. The sequence goes on from NC_137911.1 coordinate 12,822,905, forward strand.
TGCATGCATGCATGCATCCATACACCTATACATAAACATTTATGTAAAGTCTACATGGACAGAATGGGATGTTTTAATAGGCATGCTAAAATGCATTCTTAGGCTTCCTTCTGTAGTCTTGTGATGCCATGTAGATAGACTATTGGTTTGCTGTAGAATAATACATCTATATGTTAAAGTATGCACGCATCATGTATCCAGACACGCCTACAATTGCACAGAATACATGACTAAAGTACTTATGAAGCTATGACTGTCGTACTACTGTGTAACCTATCTGCAGTTTTATATCCTGCTTGTATCCATGATCTAAACTAAATGGTCCTTTCTTAAAAGAATAAAAAAGATAAATTATCACCAAATTCACACACTATATTACTACCTTGTAGTGCCATCAAACGAGTAAAATGTAATTTAAATTTAACTCAAAAACATTACTTTGCTTAAGTGTCATCCTCTTTTCTTCAAACATTAAGTTCGTGTGAACTTTGGATGGAGAAAACATTGCTGCAACCCCTGGTTATCTGGACATGCTCTTGTATTGGATTGGCGTGGGTGGACAGAGCAGGAGTGGGGTGGAGGGGTGGGGGGGGTGTATAAAGGGTCCTGTGTTACAATTGGGGCATTATTCACTGAGGAGAGGAGAGCCCCACATAAAAATAAACCAGAGAAAGCAAGAGTTACACACCTGTGCCCGTCATGAGGGACACAAAGCTGTGGCTTCTGCTGCTTCTAAGTGTGCAGGCGTTAGCAGGTAAGCCTCTCATGACTACATATGCTGCTGCTTAAATGCCAGTCTATGCGCGACTTTTGTTCGTCTCTACATGAACTGGTTTTTCATTGGTCTTTAACTTTGTGTTTTTTTTTCGTGTTTATCGAGGTGTATTTAGCATTGTTTTTGTCTCACTGAATGCACTGAATTTATAATTACATTTTTAATGTTTACCTCAACTTGCATGACTGTAAGATGGTTATACCTGAAGCACAGACATTCATTCATAGTCCTGTGAGGATAACTCAATTATCTTTACATTATGAGTAATGTTAATATTGGTGTTACTAATATCCAGCCTCTTCATATTTTCAAATGTTATTGAAATAGTAAAGGTGTCTACAAAGACGTCTTCCAACATCGTTCATTATGTTTAGATGGTAGGATTCTTACGATAGCTTTGAGTCCCCTTGCTCCGTCAAAACAATCTTAAACCTGCTTTTTTCCCCCCTCAACCAGCAGAGCAAGGACCCGAACCAGGAGGAAATGAGCAAGCATCTACATGTCCATGTGAGTGATTGTGCAAAGCCTTAACTCCATTATCTCCCATCCACAGACACATACACACACATGGGAAGGGTGATTTGATAAGCAGTCAACTAATCGTCTCTCATCCAGTGTGCCCTGGACCCGAGAACAGTGTTTTGAGTTATCTAAACCCGACCCGACCTGGCCTGGTTGTTTGCGGGTCAGTGATTTTGATGCCATTGACACAGAGAGAAGGGCCACCTTGTCAACAGAGAGTCCAAAGGTTTTAAGCAGATAAACCTGAGCGGCCGGTGATCAATGGTGACCTGGCCAAACACCACTTAAAAACAACACGCTGAATATGTTAGATTTGATGAAAAATCCCCTGTATCCTCACGTGACATTTTCTAGGTTGCTAGTTACATTGCATGCGATCCTGTGCTTTCAGTAAGACTGCTATCCACAAATGTACTGTAAATGTGGGTGTTTTTAGAAAAAGTAATTTATGCAAGGTTTCCAAGGTTTCATGGAATGTGCACAGGTAGAAATGTGATAGAGGTGAAAGAGAACAAAGTTATCAGGGTAACTGATAAACTGTGCATGGGAAACTCCATTTTTAGTGTTATAGTATGTGTTGTTGATCAATATGATCTGTTGTTGATACATATGGTTGTTTTTTCTTCAGTGGGGGCGAGATACAAGAACTTCCGGAAATATCTGTACACATACACAACAGAGAGCCGAAATGGGGTGTCAGGCACCGCTAACCTCAGAAACGGACCCAAAGTGTCTTGCAAGGTATACGTTTACGCATATAGACACAGCTGTGATGTACACCCTTTTATTTTCATCCCTTGGCTTATATGTGACAACCTCTTCCTTCGTCTTGTGTAGGTAGAGCTGGAGGTCCTGCATGCATGTACCTTCGTCCTACACACCTCCGAGTGTTCCCTCAGTGAGGTGTCTGTCATAGACCCCCAGGGCCAGCCCGTGTACAGGCAGGCAGCTGGATCTGAGGCCTTCCAAGCAGCCATGGAGAGGTACTGTATAGTCACGTTTAGTGCACGATTAGGGGTGCTGACCTGTAGGAGTGAGTGCATCATTTCGACAATGTACACATTACCAAATGCTCAGGACTAGAAGCAGAAGGTTATACTCTTATCAGGTCACCCTCTGTTTTCTATACAGTTCATGCAGATTTGAATGCAGTTGGATTGTGGGAGTGTGTAGGGATATATAGGGGATATTCTCCAAATGCTGAAGTGTAACCCCTTACTTGCTTTCTGAGAGAATGAGTTACAGTATGCTGGAGCCACATACAAAATCCCCAAATAGGACCCAACACATTCCTCTTCTTTGAAACAGCACAGACCAATCCATAGGCAAATTAGTATTAATCATATAGTAGTATTACAATATTAAAGTGAAGTATAGCAAAACATATAGCGCACCTTGGCTGTGTACAAATGGCTGTTTAGACACCATAAGTGTCTTAACATACATTTCCTCCTCTCATCCGTAGGAATCAATTGAGCTTCGTGGTGGAGACGATGAGAGACGTTTTGATCTTCCCTAAGGAGGAGGAGCCCAAGAACATCCTGAACGTCAAGAGGGGGATCATCTCCGCACTCATCATACCCTCAATGGACTTACAGGAGAACCACGAGATGGTTAGAGGGACAATGATGTGTAATGCACTTTCCAAATGCGAAGCACTTGTATGAAACAATAACACTTATGGCACTGGGTCTAAAACTTTCAACTTAAAAAGCTATCATTGCTTTATATGTGGTAGCCGGTGTGAGTAGACATCTTTGTAGACGCCTTTTAATGTTTAAATACCCCCCCCCCCCCCCATCCCCTTCCTTTCTTCATGCAGGCGACCATTCACGGCAGGTGCAAGGGAACAGTGTTCATCAACAAAACGGAGGACATCGACACAGACGTCACCGTGTACAGGGACCTGGTCCAGTGTTCCCAGTTCTCCCCCCTGAGGCTACCCAGCAGCCCCCTGGCTCTCATTCGTGGCCTGGTGAGTCAGAGATGACTCACACTCTTCTAAGTCTAGTCTGAGTGTGCCCTACTGTGGAGAAGTATGGAATCACACATGGGTCAATTTTCAAGGTTTCTTTGTGCTGCATATATGAAAATGATATAGTAAGCGACAAAATATATGCAATTTTCTGTGTTTTCATGGTTTGTTTTTGTTGACTTAATGGCATTTATTTCATCAATATACTCAATGTCAATTGAACATATTGGCAATCACATCTGATGGTAAAGTCTATCATTTTGGCTTACTTGAGTGAGCTGCACATAATGTCTTAACTAAAATTCATACTTTGATACAGTTGGTACAGTATTTCATAATAACCTTTATTGTCATCTTCTTTCTTTCTTTCTTCCTTCATTTCTTTTTGTGTGTCTACTTATACAGCACACCCCATTGTCAATGCTTGTGAGCAGCTCCCAGGAGTGCAACTACCAGTTTGATAACAGGAGGAAGCACATGACTGCTGCCCAGTGCACAGAGAAGCACCTTTTCAGGCCTTTCTCACATGAGTAGGTCACAGCTTCACTATGGCTTCACTATGCACTGTCTGACTATCTGTCTATTTTTTCAAATGTTTTGTAAACTACAAAAATGTGTGCATATCTAACCCAAGTTTGGGGTGGTTACCGGATATAGGTAAACTGTAAAACTAAAGTGTAAAAAAGTAATGTCCACTATTTTATTCTTATTAAATGCATGGGTTCGATGTCAGGATAATGATGCAATCACACTTCAAATCATCTGCTGAAGCCAAGAAAATGGAATAGTAGTTTTGACTGAAGTGTTTGTTAAATTGCTATTCACACCTAGAAGTTATTGTAGTCAGGCGTTATAACTCTACTTTTGCCACTTATCATTCACCTCTCAGTGACAAGTATGGAATCTCATCGGAGGTCACCCAGAGTCTGACCCTTCAGGATTCTGCCAAGATCAACAAGAGACCCTTCGACACTGGCAGTAAGCACTGGCATGCGCACGGGTTAGGGGCACATGGGAGACTGGGTAGTGTTTAGTGTACCCATCTCCGAGCACCACATCTGAGTTTAGAGGTTTTTCAGTTCTCTAATTCACTACTCACCCGCCATGGTGGGCCGTAGAGTTGTTTACTATTAAAGGTAGATTGTGCTTGTTTAAAAGATTAAAAAAGATACGTATATCTGCCAATAGGTGGAGACGGAAAAGGGCTCCACATGGAGGAGGCCGAAGATAAGCACCCAACACAGACCAAAGACGCCGTGCTGTCCACCATGAGAGACCTTAACAGCCTGGCCCCAGACCAGGGCCAGCAGCGGACCAGCCTCTTCCACAAGCTGGTGGCCGAGATGCGTGGCCTTCAGAACAGAACGCTGTCTGTGGCCGTGGAGGAGATGATGGCCATCTCTGCCCCCCTGACCTGGCAGGCCCTGGCCCAGTGCGGCACGCCAGAGTGCCGGAGCTCCCTGCTGTTCCAACTCAGGAAGCCTAACGTAGCCGGCCCCGTGGCGGATGCCGTTGTGTACGGCATGAGCCTTGCGGGCCTGCAGACGTCCCCGGAGGAGATCTGGGACCTCCTCGCTGTGGCCGACTCTAGATCCACCAGACCGGTCATGTACGCTCTCGGCTACGCAGTCAGGAACCTTTAGTAAGTTTAAACAGTTGCCATGACAATAGGGTGATAATCGAGCCTCAAAGCCTCCAGAATACTGTAAAGCTACACTGAGCTTCCGAGCTCAGCTGGTAGAATAAGGTGCTAACAATACCAAGGTCATGGGTTAAATACCCAGGGAGGACACATATCTGCACTGTACCATAAGGGCGCTTTAGAAAAAAGCATCTGCTAAGTGAATAATTATGAATGTGAATCCCAGGTTCTGATTTGGAGCCTGGATTGTGCCAGGGATTCTACGTTTTTTTAGGGAGAGACTATTATCTTAGGGCACAGAACGAGACAAGGCCAGGATTGCTAGCTGGTTAAGTAAACAATAAGAGAAGTGTGAATGATTTGGTTTCATATGTTTAGAACAGTTCTGTTTCATGCATTAATTCAGACTATTTTTTCACCAATTTTTTCTACATGGAAAATTAGGTGGGTTCACTCACAATTCTGGGAAGACCCTTTTCATAGAAAATATACAATCCATCTTGCAAGAGTGTAATATGACCATAGTGTCTCTGTGTGATTCGGGTTGTATAGGATTAATGCACCACGTCCACCATGTTAAAGATAAAGGGTTGAGGATTATTGGAGATAAACAAACACACTGTAAGTCTTAGAAGAGGTCTTTTAAATATCGCACATCCTACCTGGTCGGTTTGTGTAACTGCAGTTTCTATAATTGACCACTAGATGGAGTGGGAACTCTGTACAATGTACAATCTGGTGAATAAAACTCACTAACATGTAGTATATGCCTTTTTGCCACAGTAAACCGCTGAGCAGAGAGCACCATGAGGCTTTTGATGCTGTTGCAGACTTTCTTGTGTCTAAGCTTGGGGACTGTGCTGGGGGGGAGGACGAGACATTCCTGATTTTGAAGGTACGTAACTCCATCAAGTTTTACCCAAAGTACACCCATGTACTTGTGTTTTTTATTTGGTTCTCACTTCAATGTTTCTCCTTCATAGATCAAGCAGCAATGGTTGTGCATCCTCACTGTGACCAAAACAAATGCAAACTATGACCACAACCTAGTTCTCTTTCACCTACGACAGCTGCACTACCTTATTTTCTCTGTTTCATCACATTTGTTTACATATTAAAACAACACTAGGAATGGTTTTAAGGCTCAGAGTGGGCACCCAATGATCAGATGTGGGCAGAGGCTATAATGTTTGTTTCTAAGCTCTATATAATTACACATATATGTATATAATCATAATTATATGTATGTATGTATGTTTGCATCTAAAATATCTTTTGCACCTCTAGGTCATTGGAGTGGTCGGTAGGGCAGTGCAGGAGAAGGTTGAGTCTGCCCTCCTCAGCTGTGTGAGCCAATCAGCTGCCTCCCCCTTAGTGCAGAGGACAGCCATTCAGGCCTTCAGAAGGATGTTGGTGACCCCAAAGGTAACAAAGCCTCAAAGCCTCAACTAATCAAAGACATTTCGATAAAACTTCAATAGAACAGCAATTGATAGAAGTTACCCATTGCAATGGGACCCTAGGAGCAAGCAGGAGTAGGGTTTTTAGCATTGCAGTCTGTCTGTGAAATTCAACAGACTGCAAATAATATATGTGAAACTTGCTTGAAAGATGCTTGTTCAAAGTAGATGACAGAAAAAACATGTTCACATGTTTAAGATTGCATTTTTTTTGTTTGTTATGATATTATGTGTTTGTTTTTGTCTTCTTCGCTTTCGTCGTTCCTTCTTTCACTCTTTGGCACCAGATAAGTGAAAGTCTGCTGCAAGTCTACCAGGATAGAGGCCCGACTCAGAAACGCTTGGCAGCATACCTCATCCTCATGAGGAGTAGGGGGAGTGTCATCAGGCCTGTGATCCAGCACCACCTGAATCAGGAGAGGGACGAAGAGGTCCGGAGCTTTGTGGCCTCCCACCTGGCAAACCTCTGGGGCTCCGCTGAGCTGAAGCAGTATGTATACAAAGAGGCATGGTCTGTAGAGGGCCTGGCCCTCACGATGACTAGCCAATATTGTAAATCACCATGTAATGTTAGGAAATAAAGTCCTGTTTTTATTCTCATTTATAGAATGTTAGTTAAATATACTGTTTTGTTAGCTATTGTTGTTGTATCAAATAACCAATACTGTTTTGTGAGGTATTATTAGTTGTCAACAAATCTTTTATAACCCACATAACATTTATGACAGGAAGATACTATACAGTGTTTAAATCCATGTTTCCTTTCATCTTTTCAAAGAAATGAGGACCTGTACGAAGAATTCAATGACATTTTTGAAGATGAAATAGAATCTTTCAGTGAAAAATCCCAACACCACGTGTTGGAAATCCCTGACATTGGTAACCTGCAGAGCCACATTGTTGCTGATCAGAACACCCGACTCCCAAAAGAGCTCATTCTCAAGGCTGCTAAGAAGATGTTTGGTAACTCAAATGAGCTGGTTGAGGTAAGACAGTTCTTACATTCACAATTACATTTATTCAATTGGCAGATGCTTTTTATCCAAAGTCACTTTTCAAGTGAGGAACAAAAACAAACCAAGCTACAGTAAGTTCAGGAGACCCGTTTTAAGTAAGGATACTTAATTACAGTCAGCCTGACATAAGTGCCAAGAGAGGTGAGGAGAGAAGAGTTAAGGAGGTCTTTAGCAGGACGGTTTCGAAGAGGCTGGGAAGGGGTGCCAGGTTAAAGGTCTTATCAGAAGACGTAGAGGGGTTATTTTGTATTAATGTTCACATTCAACTCTGCATCCGTTATACATACTTTTCACTTAATGATCTGTTTATATTTTCGCCAAAGCTAATAATCTCTTTGTCCTTCTTATATTCACAGATTGGCATCGAAGGTGAGGGACTTGACCAACTCGCCAGATCCCTCGTTGGTAAGGATGCCCTTGTTCCCAACGTTCTGTCAGCCGCCATGAACTGGGTGGCTGACAATACGTCACCTCAAATCAAAAACATCTTTGACAAGTGGATCGCCCCCATGCAAGGAATACGACTGAAACGACAGGTGTGTAAAGAGACCCCGAAAAAAAAAGAACATCCACCATGATGACCCCCAAGAGTTCATTTTCATAGTCTGGAACCTTCTCTGGAAAGCTGATATGGTAGGTTCTGAATCTCTTTAACAGGTGCCCCAGGATGTCATGAAGGAGCTCGGTGACAACTTTAACAAATTTGTAGAGAAGCTTCGTTCTTCTGAGTCTCCAGAGGCACTGGCATACCTCAGACTGATGCAGCACGAACTCGGCTACATTAGGACCAGTGACTTTAAGCAGTTCAGTGAGGACATCACCAAGTATGCCAATATAGTCTTCAAGAGCCTGCCCACCAAGGTAAGATCAGGAAAAAATGATCACCTATTGGAAAATGCCTGGCAAGACAATCTGATGTAGAGTGATTCCCTGTGCACTTATACGTTGAGATTTGATTTAAAGAGGTATTATGTGATGTGTTATTCTATGATATAGTGAGATGTTATATTATGTGATGCCATGTCATGTTGTATAATACTATCAGATAAATCTGCACAGCACATCTGAATGTTACATCTCCCAACGGTGTCTGTCACTCTTTCTTGGATTGCTCCAGGCTCTGAAGTCGCTGCTCTCTGGCACTGATAATGAGCTGTTTGCCCACTACATCTTCATGGATGAGAATATAGTACTACCGACGATGTCTGGGTTCCCTTTGAGGCTCTCACTGTCTGGTGTCTTTGCCCCGGGAGCGAAAGGAGGCATTTCAATTTCACCAAATATGGTAGTCTGTCTTTTAAAGGCCTGACCACAGATTGTAAACTAAAACTTCACAGCATGAATTATACTTTAGGTTTAATTGACACATTTCGTTGACTCCCGTTAAACTTCTGTGAAAACTTGAAATGCTAGAGCTGGAAACGAGTTGATTTTTCATTGAATTTAACCACAAACCTTTAGCTGTTGAATTTTATAATAAAAACACTAGTGTATGCTGTTTTCACATAATGTATTCATTATCTGCCAACTGATGTTGACTTGTCAATTATAAACTTATCAATACGTATCAATTACCCAGAGAATAAAAGTATCATCTGCTTCTTACTTCCACTTCCTAGCACCAGCTGTCCTTCATGCCTTCCGCTGGCGTGGAGTTCATCACCCACATGGGCGTCCACATCCCTGAGTTTGTCGCTGCTGGGATCGAGATGCACACCAACTTGTACCACGAGAGTGCTCTGAATGCCAAAGTCACGGTAACAGACAACCAGATCAAGCTCTCCATCCCACCCCCTGAAGGCAATGTCCCGCTCTTTATTATCAGGTGGGTGACTGACTGACAAAAGCTCATAATTAATAGATGATCAGCATGATCTTGATGAGCTATATCTATGATTATTTCAGTGTGATGGAAGAAATTACTTATTTTGAAAAGGATTTGCATTATTTTCATTATTTTGGAATATTTGCATTTTTTCAGAAAGATATCAGAAGCAATATAATGATTCTGATAATAAATGATCATATCTTTCGTGAAACAATTTCTTGTGTGCTATTTTTGTATAACGTTGTCTCACATTTTTCCCAGAATTATATTGCACAACTTATCTTGTCACAATAGGGCTATGTACCTTTTCACCATCGTTTTATAATGGTATTTACTTTACTTCTCCTGTTCAATAAACAGCAACAAGATCCTGTCCGTCTCATCGTCCCAACCCAAGATTGTGCCATCCTTGGTGGAGGACCGAACGGACACTACTGAATGTCATCCCCTGTTCACTGGGCTGAAGTACTGCACAGTAGTGCGCTACTCAAATGCCAGCTCGAACGATTTGGCTCCCTACTTCCCCCTTACCGGAGAAACCAAGTGAGCAAATTTGTCATGTGTGTAAAATGGAAGTGAAAATACATCCTACACAGTTTTGTTCTCTGCACTGTGATATGGTAATATGTCCGACAGTAAACATGTCCCCTGCTAAAAAGCCTGTTAGCTTAAGCACGATTGTTTTGTGTGTGACGTTACCTTATTATTAGAAAGAGATGAGCAATGTGACGAATTTACAACGGATTTACCTATTTTATCCCTGAGTGCATTTCAAACATATGGTCATTTCCCTTCCCACAGATTTGCACTGGAGCTCCAGCCCACAGGTGAGGTAACAGAATACTCGGCGGCCATTGCTTACAAACTACTCAGGGAGGGTAAGGAGGGACGCCACAAAGTGGACTCTGTGAAGATCACACTAATGATGGAGGGTAAGTTTGTCCATTTGATGAAAGCTATGAGAACTCGTGATTTTATTTTACAAATATGTATTTTAAGCTATGTTACAAAAGTAAAATGGAAAGTGTTTGTAACTGTATAAATGGAGGGCAAGTTTGCCCATTAAATGTAATCTTTCCATCTATTCTGCCCCCTTAGGATCCCAGCCCACCGAAGCCACAGCCACCATGAAGTACAACCGAAATAAGAATATCTTCACTACTGACCTTCAAATCCCAGACAATGACTTTGAGGCGGGGTTGAAACTAACTGCTGGTGACAGCAACGTAAAGGGAAAAAAGATGAAGGGCTTCACTATCGATGTAACCAACAAGAATATTCCACAGTTGTCTTTGGTTGGCCGGGCAAGGTACAGTAACTTCCTTAGTGTGTTTTAACTTTAGAACTAACTAACGGGATTTGCACAATAACAATAGTTCACAACTCTGGGTTATAGGACAAAGAACTAGGTTTTGGGATATTGTACAGAATACAATACGTTACAATTTGGAGTTCGAATTTAACATGTTGCAATGAGAAATATATTTGTTTTATATTCTTGTAATATTTCAGCATAACTGCTGCTTAAATATTTCATTGTTTCGCCAGGCTAGAGTCCATGAAGGATGCATTGGTCCAGGTCGAGTTGGACATCCCCTCTCTGCTTTCAAAAGCAACAGCGACAGCCTCCCTGAAGAAGGAGAATGGACTCATTCTACAGCTGGAAACCGATGTTGACATCCCAAAGACATCCTCCCAGCAGGCGGTCATCATCAGATATGGTGGTGACATTTTTATAAGCTTAAATTCACCACTGGTCTATAATTGTGATATAACTTTTGTAAATGTAAAGTATACGTTTTTCATGAGTATTTTGATTTTCATATTGCATTCATTATTTGAGTAGACCCTATAGCAGATGAATTATATTAAAACATGAATGTTTTTTGTTTCCACATTTGAGTTATGTGAATGTCTAGTACTGAGTAGTTTTTGAATTGACTTGACTTGATGTCTGGTTTTCCTTCGTAGATGAAAACAAGGTTGAGGTTGAGCTGAAGTCAGATCTGAACTCTGATTTTGACAAACTCTTCCCCAACATGGAACAAATAAGGAACAACCTTCAGTCAGCCATTGATGACATGCTGGACCAGCAAGTCCCTAAGACTGACATGAAACTCCGACACATTGTTTCTAAAGGCTTTGAGGTTGGTGGAAAAAAGTTCATGCCCAGAATTTTTGTGCAATTATACTAACTTTGCTACATATGCCAAAGGTCTTTTCACGGATTACACTGAAATTGATTCAAATCCTTGGACATATTTATTCCATTCTCTGTTATAAAACCATTTTTGCTATGTCATGATATGCAGGCTGTCAATATCTGGCTTGACAAAGTGGCTGCAGATGTCCCCTATGTAAACAGCCTGAGGAGCAGAAGAAGCATCCCAGAACTGCCACCTGTTCCTGAGAAACTATTTCTGAAATGGTAACTCACTTTCCTTTGAACATTCATCAATTACAATTACAACAGTTGCATTTTTCATGTTTACCTTTTGAAGCTCCATTAGTAAGAATAATTATTATTTGTATTTTTTTTTTTACAGGGAAACCCTGTTCAGGTACCAGTTCAACAAAGGCAGAATTACCATTTCTTTACCTCTCCCACTTGGAGGCCAGTCTTCGGAGGACCTGAAAATTCCACCAAAGTTATCCATCCCAAATATCTATGTGCCTGACATTGGCCTGGATATTCCTGCCAATACCATCGTAATCCCAACATTCACCATCCCCCAAAACTTCGACTTCTCAATGCCTATGCTGGGTCTGGCTGAGTTGACCACAAAGGTTACCAGTAGCCTCTGCAACTGGGAGGGTTCAATACTGGGCGGAAACAACACTGTTGATACCCCGAGCTTCATCGGCCAATACAAAATAGTCTCAGACTGCCCCCTGGCCTACAAAACTGAAGGTATTGTGGAAGTGTATGTGGTATTTTCACAGTTATTATTCAGATGTGGCGAAATGTATCAAGATCCTTTAACTTAAACTATGCTCCTGATAGACAGTGTAAATCCTTTTACATATACATTTCACCCAATCTTTCCATGTTTGACAGATAATTTAAAAACTCTTTATGGCGGAATAAAAATGTATATTATGTAAAATATTATGAAAATATTACATACATTACATGCTAATAGCTTTTGTCCTCTCACAGGTACCGGAATGATTACAGGCTCATTTGAAGATTCCTTCAAGTATAGTGTAAACACTTCACTGACCCACAGCCTACTGGATGTCAGCTTCAGTGTCTCGGAAACGGTTGCTTGGAAACAAAACGTGGTTGGACGGGAAACTATCAGACTGCAAGCATCCAGCCCACTTGGTCTGTCTGCGTCTCTCCATTCCTCCTTTCAGTCTGTGACAAATGATGATCAGTTGAAGGGAGATGGTGACATGGATGGAGACATCAAGGTTGGTCCTATGTTTGCAAAATTCACATACACTCAGTCCTATATGGTTGATGGTGAGGAGGAGGACCAAAATGCCAAAGGAGAATCCACATTCAAGCTGGATTCCTCGATTGTTCAACTTGAAAACATGATTAATGGAGACTACACAAACAACGTTCTGACTCTCCAATCCAAAACCAGCATGCCAAATGACGCTTTCAAGCATATGTTAGAGTTGAAACTTGAGGAGTGCAAATTTTCTCTTAAGTCAGATGCAACAGCGAAAGTTCTGAGCAATACAGTTACTAAGAAAATTGACCTTGGCTCTACTTGTGAGGCTGCAAACCTGAAGGTGGAAATCCAAACAGATGATGGAACAAATAGAGCATACACTGTTCTCACAGGAACTTTGGACAGCAGTGGTCTGGAGACAAACATGGACGGCACTGTGATTTTTGATTCATGCCATGGTTCCCACAAATCGAGCCTCAATATTGGCAGCACTGGTTTATCCACTAGTGGCACAACGAGTTTGCAGTGCAGCCCCTTGACATTTGACAATACCTTAATGGTGGGATAGACAACAATGGAGCCACAGTATCCTTTACATCCAAAGCATCGGGCCGCGACAATAGTGGAGAGATCAAGGTGGACGGCAAAGTAACTCCCTCACAGGCTTCTGTCAAAAGTGTCCTTAAGGGAAATCTCTTTGATGCAGACATCCTCAACACTATGAACGTGGCTCTGAATAGGCAAGGCCTGACCTTCTCTGACAGTATTACAGGGTCTCTACAGAGTATGAGGGCAGAAAGTACTCATTCCTTAGCTGTTACTCTTTGGACATTGGCCTTCCGCTCCAAGACTGACAGCTTTGTCTGTGATGGCACATCTTACAAACATGACATTAAAGTGAACCTGAAGCCATTTGTCGCGATGATAAGTACAAACAATGACATTGAGCTCTTTGACATGAGTCTAAGCAATGAGGGGCAACTGAAGCTGGAGCCACTGAAGATAGACCTGTCAGGAAGCGTCACTGGTGCTCATACTGATGGTGACCACATTAAACACACTTGCTCCATCAACTATGCTGATTTAGCTGGAGCTGTAAAATGCGACACAAATGTCAAACTGTCTGAGGCCCAATTTAATCACAAATGTGACCTTCAATACGCAGGACTGTCTTCCAAATTTAGCAGTGAGGCTCTTATAAACTCCAAGATCCTACGTCTAGAGAGCACATTGCGGACGATGGCAGAACCTTTTAGTCTAACTGTGGATGCCATCCTCAACAGTGACAGTGAGGTGGAACTCTATGGGAAGCACAAGGGTCAGCTGTACAGCAAGTTCCTGCTTAGAGCAGAGCCACTTGGCATTGCCCACTCTCACGACTGCAGGGCATCTGCCACACATGAGATGCCCTCAGGGGCTACTCACGAGACTCACCTTGAGAATAAACTTGAAGGTGTCCTGACACCCAGTGAACAGTCATGGCTTTGGAAAATTAAGTCTAAATTAAACGACCATGCTTACAATCAGGACATCAGCACCTACAACAATGATGAGAAAATAGGGATGGAGTTTGCTAGTGTGGTTTTCACCAATCTTTTAAGCAAAGAAGCAATGTCTGATGACCCTGAATTCCAGAGTGATCACTCTTTTGAAAACCAAGAGTTTAGTCTGTCGGCCTTCCTCAAATATGACAAGAACAGTGATTCACATACACTTTCCCTGCCCTTTATTGATAATCTTCCTGCTGTCTTTGAACAACTCAAAGCCTCAATTGTAAATGTCCTTGAGACAGTGCAACAATTTATTAACAGTTTAGATGTAAATAATGTTGTTGCCCGGTTCAGGGCCACTTTGGAGGAATTACCACAGGATATGGAAAATTATATTACAGAATTGGACCTTGAAGGAAAATTCAAGCAAGCTAATGAAAAATTGGTTTCTTGGATGCAAAACTATGCAATCTCACTTGATGACTTAGAAACCTCTGTGGAGAATTTGAGAGAAGTCTTTGAAAAGTCTGTACTTGACACAGCAAGTAAAATAAGAGACATTATAGTAAAAATCAGAGACTTTGTTGAAAGTGGAACCTTGTCTGAGACGATATCAGATATCTTTACACAACTTGCAACTGATGTTAAGGCCTTTGATGCAAACTATGTTATTTCCAAGACACTTGTCAGGGTTATTGAAGCAATCGAGGACATCATCAGGCAAATTGACACGGAGAAATTGAAAGACAGTAGTTTGGCCTGGCTGCAAGAACTTGACACAAAATATGAAGTAAGGGATTGGCTACAGCAGAAAGTCAGTGAACTGAAGCAAGTCATAGAAACATTTGATATTATGATGTTAGCTCAGGATCTGAAGGACTACATAGTGTCATTTGATTTAATGGAATTTTTGGGCCAAATAACCGATCAACTTCCAACAGAAGACATCAAAAATACACTTGAAACTATGAAAGATATTCTTGTCAACTGGCTGGATGAATATGAAATTGATCAAAAAGTGAATTATGTGATCTCCAAAATCCAGGACCTCCTTCAGCGCTATGAAGTAGACAAGACATTTAAGATGCTCACTAATGAACTCATTGAGCTAATTAAACAATACAAAGTCCATGAAACTCTGCAACAAATGGTGGATGAAATGAAGAAAATAGAGTTTGAATATTTCTTCAATAAGTTCATGCAAGTCCTTAACGATGTTATCAGTCAGTCAAAATCAGTTGACTTCAAGCAAAGTATTGAGGATCTAAATGAGTACATTTCAACAACAGTCAAAGCAATACAAGAGTTTAACCATAAAATGCACATTGATGATGTTAACCAGAAAATCAGTGAACTTATAGAGTACGTGAATGAACACATCAGAACGTATGAAATCCCACAGAAAATTGAAGCTTCAAGAGAGTTTTTCCGAGAGATTCAGTCCACTATATGGAATTACTTGGACCAACTTAAAGCAACAAGAGTGGGAGAGATGCTCACAATGTTGAAGGATGTTCTCGACAGAACTGCTTACAAGGACATTCAGTTCAAGGTGCTAGACATGCTAGAGGACATGAAGCAGAGAATCAGTGACATGGACATCAAAGCTGAAATCATGTACTACTTGGAGAGAGCCAGTGAGTCCTACACTAACCTGCTGGCCTACATCTCTCTTCAGTTTGATAAAATGATTGAGGCAATACGACAGGTGACAAAGGATCAAGAAATTCTGGACCAAATCAGAAATGCGGTAGAGGGCATACTCGATGCCCTGAAAAATGCAGAGATTGAAACTCCCTCCTTTACTGTCCCACTGACAGATCTCACGATTCCGGCTGTAACTATAGCTCTTCAGAACCTTCACTACATTGACATTCCATCTCGGATTACAATCCCAGAATTCACCCTCCTTGAAATCATCACGGTATCGTCAACAACTCTTGATTTTGAAGAGCTCAAACAGATGCTAATCAAACTAATTGAAGAAATCCGTGATTTTGAGCTTCCAATGGTAGAGCTTGAAGCTATTTTTGGAGACCTCAGAATTCTATATATGTCTGACCTGCCAGACCTGACCTTCCCAGAGATCATACTTTCAGAAATCCGAATCCCCGGTATAACTATACCCAAATTAAACTGTGAGAACTTCGATATCACAAAACTACCAATTCCTGAATGGAAACTACCAGAGCTCCCAAGTGAGGTTCAAGTGCCGGCCTTTGGAAAACTCTATGGTGAGCTGAGAATAAACTCACCTCACTACACACTGGTGACAGGAGCAACACTGGAAAACTCAACAACTGCTCCCAAATCTCCTCAGTTCACCGTCACCCTCACTTCTCAGGCCAAATCAAACATTGAGCTTTTAGAGTTCTCCTTGGATGGCACGCTCCATCTGGAAGCTCCAAGAATGAAGAAGATGATCCTTAAAGAGACACTTAAGACCTCTCACGTTGCTTTCAACATTGACCATGAGGGTTCTCTGATTTTCAGCGGACCATCAGCTGAAGCAACAGCAAGGACTACTGCTAAGGCCACTACTGATGTATACACAGCTGAGTCGGAGAATATTGTTGAAGTTGCCCTGAAGAATGGAATTTCTGCGTCAATGGTCACAAACTACAACCACAACCTCAATATCCCAACTATAGATATTTCAAGTCAGGCAACAATGACACAAACATCAAAGGCGCAATTTGAATCTGGTGCTATCTCTGTGACGGTTGGAACTATAGGCAGTGGGAAGGTGTCAGGGAATGACTTTTCAGATGAGGGCACACACAACAGCAAGCTGGATTTCAATGTCAACTTTGGCACTGCAAAACTCACTTTCAATGGAGACACGAAAAGCAAGGCCCTGACACTCAAGCAGGATGTCAATATTGAATCAGTCATTATGAGTCATGTGACCATTGATGTCCAAACCAAAACAGGAACTCCATTCATCAAAAGCAGTGTAATGACCTTGAAAGGAACGGCTGAGATGGAGGACCTTAAGATTGACCTTAAAGCCTCCCACGATGCGGAGATGATCGGTAAAGTAAGTGGCACCATTTCTAATGCTCTGGAGTTTTTGGCAAAGCCATTTGAGATTGTGCTGGACTGCAAAAACAAAGGGAATACCAAGATTCTCTTCCCCTTGAAGCTGACCGGAAAGGTTGACCTCCAGAATGATTTTGGGTTCATTCTGAACTCAGAGAAACAACGTGTCTGCTTGGTGGGATTAGCTCGTTTTAATCAGTACAAGTACAACCACAACTTTACCATGGACAACAACAACAATGATTTTGGCATTTATGGTGCAATGAATGGTGAAGCCAACCTTGACTTCTTGACTCTACCTCTTTCAATTCCAGAGATGACTCTGCCTTACTTTAACGTCAAAACACCCATGTTAAAAGATATTTCACTGTGGGAAGACTACGGCCTCAACATTCTACTAACTACTCCACGCCAGTCTTTTGATATGGATTTCAACTTGCTGTATCAGAAAAACCCTGACACACATGCACTCTACTTTGATCTTGTACCTTTATATAATATGATCAATAACCAGGCTGAATTTCTGCAGAAAAACTTTGATGTGGGAAGAGAAAGGGTTTTCAATTACCTTATGGACTCCTACAATCAAGCCAAGACTCAGCATGAAAAATTTAAAATTGAAACATCCAGTCTGCCTCCAAGATACTTTAGGGTTCCTGGATACACCGTCCCAGTTCTGAACATTGAGGTGTCTGCTTTCAGGGCTGAAATGCCAGCATTTAGTTTTCTCATCCCCAAAGAAGTTAGCACACCAAGCTTTAAAGTGCCAGCGTTGGGTTTCTCAGTTCCGTCCTACACCCTTGTTCTTCCTTACCTGGAGCTTCCAGTCTTGCATGTACCTGAGACTCTCAGAGAGCTGACTCTTCCAACATTCAGGTTACCTGAAGTCCAGAACAGCATTATGCTACCAGCCATGGGGAACATGACTTATGATTTCTCTTTCAAGTCCTCAGTGATCACTCTTAATGCCATTGGTGGACTCTATAACCAGTCTGACATAGTGGCCAAATTAGGAGCTTCCTCCACCTCTGTGTTTGATTTTCTGCAAGGGAAATTTGATGGCACTACCAGCCTGACTATGAACAGAGGCCTTAAATTGGCAACATCCATGGTTCTGGAGCACATGAACTTTGATGGAAACCACGACAGCTCTCTCAGTTGCACCGAGAGAGGTTTGGAGGCAACCATGGCAAATGTTGCTAAAGTCAATTTGCCTGTTTTGACTCTGGAGTTGGAACAGGAATCACGTGTACATTCTCACAGCTCACCAAATTTTGGCACTAAACTGAAAGGGAAATATACCTTTAACATCCCCTACATTGACGCAGTAGGAAATGGAGACTTTGATCAGAAGGTAGATCTAGGACTGCATTTTGACTTCATCTCTGTGGACAGTTTCACAAAAGCAAAGATTGATGGAACCATAATTGATGCAGGAATTTTCTCTGGAGGTCTGGACAATGAAGCTTACTTCTTCCTCAATGTAAAAAGTCATCGTTCCTCAGTGAAGACATGGGTAAACACTAAACTTGACTATGATAACATGAAGATTTTGAACATTGAGGTGAGTGAGAGCATTGCACTGGAAGCGTCTCTACGTCGCTTGTATGCTACAATGAAATACACAGGGGTCAATGAGTTGAACATTGCACCATTCAACACAAACGGAAAGCACTCTGCCCAAGTCACATTTGAGATGGTTCCCCTCACAGCTATATTGTTTGATGTGGAATTTGATATATCTCAGCCAAGCACCATTGGTGATGCACAAATGGTCCAGACAATAGATATTGACATCACGGCAGAGAAGCAGTCATTGAAATGGAGTGGTAGAGAGCAAATCACTTCCTTTGTCCATGCATGTGATCTTGTTTTGTCAAACGATGAGGCAGAGATCCGTATAGAGGCAACACAGTCTTGGGAAGGGTATCTTGCCTTGCTGAAATCCATCAGGCTACCAGTGTATCAGAAGACGCTGTGGGATGTTCTGAAGTTTGACCTGGTCACCAACTCTGAAAACCGTCAGTTCTTTAACGCCTCCACCATTGTTGTCTACACAAAGAGTGCAGAGGGATTCAAGTTTGAATTTCTGCAAATACCTGAAATAATCGATGACATAAACATGGCACTGGAAAATGTAAATCTTCTTGACTATGTCTCTCTTCCACAAACGGCAACCATTCCACCTTTTGAGGTGCCCTTCACTTCAATCCGTGTCCCACAAACGTATGTTGACCTGAAAAATATAGAAATACCTGATGCGATAACAGTGCCCCAAGTTGATATCAGCCTGCCTGTTCTACCCAAAGTGACAATTGCAGATCTTGAGATTGCTACAAAGTATATCGAGGGTAAAGAGCCTTACCTCTCTGTGAAACTGCCAGAGTTTACAATTACCATATCAAGAATCAACCTCCCAGAATTTGTTTATGACCTAGCAGCTCAAATGCCAATCTGTGGGTTGCCTGCACCGGAAATCCCCAGGATGTTTTTCGAAATCCCAGAGATCTCGTTGAAGCTACCAGCCAGTATATTCATCCCGACTTTTGGATCTCTTTCAACAATGGTGAGGGTATCCTCCCCTATTTATGAGGAGACATGGACTACGTTGGTGGAAAATAAGGACCCTGAGCTTGTGACTTCTCTTCAGGCCAACTGCACCTCAACAATAGCCTTCTTAGAATACGACTTGAATGGTATGTAAAACTCTCATTTAGAAAATGATCATCTGTATTTAGAAAAAGTATTCTTCTTTAAATATGCATAATTTAAACTAAATTGTTATGTTATTATGGCTTGTTTTCCATGTTTAAAAACCAGCAAAAGCAACTTGGCGTTTGGTCGATGGAGCTTTGAGCATGAATGGAATTTCCAAGCTGACCCACAGTGACCTGAATGTTGGCTGGCAGCACTCACTGACACAGAATATCAGGTAAATACACTTAAGTGTTATTTGGTATTCGATATAAGTACTATCAAAATAAAGCCAAATTTAAACTTACTGATTCTTATGAATTGTTTTTTGATTGCCTGTGACTGTTTACGTTTTTTTTATTAATCTGTGTTGCCATAGAACCAAGCGTCAAGACACTCAGGATTCTAGGTTGGTACTGAAACTCAATTGTGAAACATTTAACTTATACTAAAAACTACTAAACGACTAAAAAGATCCATACATTTTTTGTCCCCCAGCTCTCACCATACACTAAATGTGGACATCATAAGCCCGACCTTCACTGACATGAGCTGTCGGTACGCATCTCACAAAAATGGCATCACAGCTTCTGTTTCCTCCCCATCTGCTGGATTCATGGGGTTCCAGCTTCAGAGGAGGTCACCTTCTCAATACTATGGAAAAATCTTTGGTCGCTACCCGGTGAGACCAAAAACAAAATATGACTTGACATTTGCAGTTCTTTCAGGTGTTTGTTTAATTGAAAAAACGTAAAGTAAAATATAAAAATGATAATTAATGTATTTTTGTGTGCGCGTGTGTGTGTGTGTGTGTGTGTGTGTGTGTGTGTGTGGTTGTTTTGTAGTCGTCTCCTGACAAGGACACAGACATGGTAACTGTTAAAGCCACCCTGAGGAACTCAGAAAAGCTGAGTCTCCAGGTAGCTTGGAATTGGAACTCCGTAAGCGATATCCTCTACGGGGTCAGGCAGAACACACCGCACATCACCGCCTCCCTCAAGAAGTTTATCAACAAGTATCACACCGCTCATTTTGGGATGGACTTGAACCGTGTCTCTTTGAAGATGAAGAACAGTCTCTCCAACACCATCGAGAGAACCTACCACGAGGTTCCTCTGATTTTCGACGCTATGCAGAACTCCATAGAACTGATCAGCCAGCGCACCAAAGAGGCTTATAAGAAGGCCACGGACAACATTCCGTCCATAGACATCCAGGAAATGAGGAACAGGTTCTCAGACAAAGCTAGAGTGCTGTACAAGTATTATGAGAAAAGCGCCCGAGTCCTCCTTGACGCCATAATGCAGTTCCTCAGAGAGACTAAATTCGACCTGCCTGGCCTGGAGGAAAAGCTCAGCGGGCAGGAGTTGTACCACAGGGTCAGACGCTCTGTGTCGGCAGCCATTGAGCAGGCCACCAAAAGCTTCACTAGTCTAATGGAGACCATTTACTCTTACATAAGCAGCATAGATATCACACTGCCATTCATTGATAAGGTCATCCAGGGCCAGGAGATATTAGACAATCTGCCTACCATGAAGTCTCTAGAAGATCGTGTCCTTGACGCCATGAGTAGGTGGGAGAACCTGAGGCTGGAGACCTTGTTTAAGAGCCTGAATGATTTCCTGAAGCTCTGTATTATGAAGGCAGAGGAATTCATCACTTCTCTGCAGCCTGTCCAGCTGGAGGACCTCTTGACCAAACTCAAGGACAGCATGGCAGAAGCTGGTTACATGCCTGCCATGGAGGAAATCAGATCACAGATCACAGAAGCAAAGAAAGATGCGGCCACCTACAAAGACATGGCCAAAATGAAGGTTCAGGAAATGTACGGCAATCTTACATTAGTGACCGTCAACGAAGGTGTGGTCTTTGCTGTTGATGTCTTTGAGGCCCATTTCCTTGGTGGAGCCAACGAGTTTCATGACCAGCTGAGATATCACACACAGGGTGCAGAGCCTTACTTTAAAATCTCCAACAAAAAAGCAGAATTAGAAGTTCCCCTTCCCTTTTTCTGGAAGTCTTTCAGTGAATGGCCAACTCAGACTAGGGAATAATCTATCATTGTTGTTGTCATACAGGAAGGAAGGGCGGGTAGAAAACAAATACTTTAGGAGTACTGTTGAGTCTGAAAATGTCAGAGATTGTATTTAACAGGGTAAACTAAAAATACATGTTTTTGTTGTGAAGTTGTTTTTAATCAAATAATGAAATGTGACATTTAACTAAACAAATTGTTTTTCATCATTGAAATGATTCAAGCTACTTACATAATTTAGTTTTATTTGACTCCATCATCATTATTATTATTATTATTATTATTACTTTAAACTTTAAATAACTTACTGACAGACAAACACAATTAAATCAATAGCCTATCCAAGTTATAAAAGCATACGTTTTAATTAAACAATGAAGCTGATACTGTTTCTTGTGTTCCTTAAGTGTCTCATACTCATACATCTGCCCGCCTTTGCACTGTGTTGAGTATATCTCTGTGTGTTCCTCTCCCAGCCATGTGGGGGCAGTGCAGTCACACTGTTTTCCACTGCCACGCTTTGAGCTCCTGTTCCAGACACAACACTGGAACCCCCATCTCCTCCCAGCCTCCCAGAGTCTCTCTGTGTCTCTCAGCCTTTTCTGTCTTTTTAATAGACACACTCAGGAAGCTCTTGCTCCCTCAATTTTCTGTCTAGAATTCCCACCACATTATCCCCCCTAGATACCTGGTGGGAAAACTGTAACCCCCCTACTGATTGCTCATATGACCACTCTGAACTGAGAAAAAAAATGTGAGGGACCAAAACAAATGTTGCTAAGCAAAGAGACTGCCACCTGTTAGGAATCCGGAGCTGTTGTGTGTGCTGAGTCATGCTGGGTTTCCCACAGAAGTCTATTAAAAGGTTATAGATCATCAGCATGATAGTCTGAGGGTCTGACTAGATGCCAAAGGCCTGGTCTGACCCCTCCATAGAAGCACAGTCCCTTCAAGGAGAACTGAATGGCTAGCACTGAGGGTCAGTTGTCTATCTTTTGGTTAGCATGTTTGCTAAGTGTCTGCATGTCACCTTTGAAAGCGCAGTTATGGTTTAATGTAGTTGGTATTATCAACACGCAAAAAAGTACTGGTTTGATTCAGTACACATATATCACAGACTAATAAATAAATCCTTCCCTAGCCATGTAGGCTAATAAGGCTAATGCTTGTACCTGGCGCTAATCAGGTGAGAGCCATAGACTCCCCCTGGATGAGACACCAGTCCATTGCAGGTTAACCCCCAGCTGGGCGGACTGAGACAATACAGATAAAGTGCAAGGGGAGTCAAGTGCCCATGCTGACACTTAAACCAGCAACCTTCCAATTGGCCTAACCCATTAGAGCACTGAGCTACTTGCACTACATCACAGACAGCAAGGGCTTATAATTTACTTGAATCTGAGATTCTGATATCTGAGAAAGTGGTGCTAGCAATACGCTGTTTATTTAATCACTAATGGAGCTCATCTTAAAATGGTCTTTGGCTCTGTATTGTTTGAGGTAATGGAGGTTCAAGAGATAGACTAGTTCTTTGCTAACTGTATTCAGAAATAAGCACAATTCTGAAACCAGTAGTTAAACTGTTAATTTAGCAAGTTATGAAAAATATATTATTTGATTTAGATCCTGTTATTGTTCTGACCACTCTGACCCTATGCCCATTTGAGATTATGGAGTGTGTTGCATTTAAAGTTCGTCTCAGATGCTCAGTGCAAAGTGCACATGAGCTGAGTTCAGAGGATGAATTCTTACATTCCATGAAGTCAACAATCTTCAGGGTCAGACAAAAGAGCTGACAGCATGGGATAGAGGGGGAGGTGTCTTTGTCTGAGTCTGTTGTTCCTTATAGCCAGGAAGCCGGTGACTACCTGGACAAACCCAATTATTGGAGCGAACGTTAATTTTTCTTAGATGCTCTCTGTAACGCCTGGATGAGTCTACAAATGGAATAACTTACATCTGCTGCTTACAAGATAATGGTGCTGGTTTTGTGGTACTGCACCAAGCTCAGCTCAGAGTTCTTCAGAGGTACAAGACTTGTAGATTTTCTGAGAAGAACCAAAGTGCTTCAGTGCATTCAGGGAGAAAAATCAATGTAGCTTTTCCAAACCTGATATTTTTATAAGAATTCTAAGAATCTGATCATATTCGGTCTGGGCATTGTCTATGACCAGCATTTGCCTCAGTCCTGGGGACCAGGGTTCTTGTTGGTATTGTTGGCTCGGGCCTGCTTGTCAGATGCTAAAGGTAACACCTCTGTAAGCATGACTGTCATTATAGAGCAGTGTATTCTTGGCAAATATCAATCATGTTGACATTCTGGTAGTTGGTATGCCCTGTGTGTATTTTGACAAGAAACCCTGTCTACAGTCCTGTTACCCTTTGTAGATCTTGGCAGCAAAAGCAAATGTTCATAGTAAAAGAAGAATCATAGAAAGGATTGTGTTATTCATCCCCTGCCTATTACAAGCAATGGCCTTTGCAACAAATGTTATGCCCCGGTGTATGATGCATAGTTACATCCAATGTTAATATTTAAGAGACGCTCAAACACTTAAAACCTTGTCCAGGGGGTATATCTCAAAGGTATCTTATCAAGGTGGATGGTTAGCTTTGGCAACTCATGCTGAAATGTGACTGTTTCATACACAGAAATGGAGGAGCCATTGCTGTTCTTTCAGCTCACCTCAAATTCTTACACGTGGACATTTCTTAGATGGGAAATACGTGCAAATGTGCAATCAAGCAACATTTTCAGGGACATTTCCAGCTCAGTTTGAAATGAGATCCATTGTTCACATCATACATGTAATGAAATTGATGGATCGGCCTAAATTAAAATGTGTTATGTATCAGCGTTTTTGCTGTTGTTGCTGTATTTAGGAATCAGTTAAGGATTGTGCCTTGACTAGAGGTGGGATTGCCAGGACCATGTTGATATTATCTCCTTTAGGAGGAATAGGCTATTTATTTTTCTGTACATTCAGATGATATTGCTTCCAACATCATCCTCCTGATCCTATCCTAACTGCTTAATGCTGCCATGACTGTACAAACTACTACTACTACTGAGTCAAATATATGGCCATGACTGATGTGTTACCACATCATGTACTATATGTACAATCCTTTCTGCTACAAGCCAGGAGTGTTTTCGCACGACACCGATGGCAACCATAGTTTTTGTTAAAAGAGTAAGATGTTCCTTATTAATGTAAATTAATACTTATGTAAGAGTGACAAGTATTATTATTATTATTGAATAGACCCACTCTGGAAACAATGATTCACACATTAAAGGTACCTCCTGTTTATGAATAATTATTATAATTATTTAATGAGCCTTTGAAAGTCACCAGGCCGTGGTCAACAGACTAATCAGAAAATAATAAGACACCATTAGTCTGGATTTCCTCAACTGTTTGTATATTTTGACACACACTGTGTTTCATTTTTTATAAATACCTTATAACATGTAGCTGGGAGAGGTAGTGGACGTAATATAAGCCATTGCACAGATGTTACTGGCCAGTCCACTGCAATAAATAACATGTCCCATTGTAGAATACCCCTGAGCTGGACCCCGGCCAGTTGTGAGTAATCTCATTTCTGTGAGGAGGTAACAAGGCTGCGAAAGAAAACAAAATGTCAATGATTTACAGGGTGTGTAAAAGGCAATAAAATATGGGTCTGTTCCGCTCCACCCCTCGAGTCTGTCCTGCTACAGCTGCGAATAAACCACACACTGATAAAAATCACGGGTGGTTTTGCGCAGATTCCCCATCCTGACTTTCGACTTGACCTTCTTCATGATGAAATGCGGGCTTGTGCCGCTCAAGACTTTGGCATTTGGGTGTCATCAGCACCTCGCACTGAGATCATAATTAATCAAAAGGTCATTTGCCTGTTTTCCCCCAGTGTGGGCTTTTAATTTACTGATGGAGAGGCAGTTGTCAGGGTGTGCCATCACACAGTAGCCACGCTTTCGTGAACACCTGTTAAGAGGTCACTACCTGAAACTATCACTCTGCTCTCAATTCTGTATGCAATTCACATGAGGGCCTCTCAAGAGCACTAGAGGAACATTGTGAGATTTCATTTAAGAGATAATTTAGTTTCCTCTCAAAATAGTTTTTTCTCTGAAGGAGAATTACATGATGGAATGCAAATGTTATTGCACACAGAACTCTTTTGTGACACACACAATTGCATAACGCAGAATTACTAACCCTATCATCATCTGCATTCCGATATTTTCAAATATTTTCAAACAAATGAATTGATAAAACGGTGTCCCCATTTTGTAACTATGTGCATGTCACTTTTCATCAACCTACTTGGAACTCATCAAGGCCCTGTCCACAAAACAGTTCTGCTCAAATAATTAGTACATTTTCAATTGTCTTTGTTTACTCCCTCTCTTCTCTCTCTCTCTCTCTCTCTCTCTCTCTCTCTCTCTCTCTCTCTCTCTCTCTCTTTTCTCTCTCACTCTCTCCCATGTTCAAACTCAACCTGCCTCTGGCATGCCAAAGATTCTTCATTTCTTACTCTTGGTTTCATAGATCTTCATCTGTAAGAATAATATCCTTCTGACAAAGCTCAGCTGTTTCTTAAATCATGGCCCTTGTCAAAAGAGGCCTGAGAGACAAGGCAGCTGAACAAATAAGAGCCTTCTTTTAATTTGCCCAGTGTTAGATATTTACTTAGTCTAGTCTTGTATTCTTTAGAAAAATCCAGAAAATGCTATAATGGGAAAGCCTTTAAAACCATTTTATTTGAATATCTATATCGTGTCTCAATGAACATTACACCAAAACATTTAAATCCACTGAATTTCCAGATTTGAAATATTGCTCGGTATAACTGAATGCATTGTTTCTATGGATCCTTAATATCCACACCTCTTCATACCTTAGTCTAGATGTATTTATGTTCAGAAAATGCCTGCACATATATTGCATAATAGCCTTCTATCTTTCAGTGTTATGACATTCCTTGGCACATTCCGTGTTTCCTGTCAAGTGAGATTATCCACTTTGAAGGCATTCAAATGCCCATTAAACCTCTCCCCTGGGTCACCACTGGATGCATTCTCGTTATCCTATATAATGAATATTAGCTGAGGGCTAGGACCTCCATACTGGGCACTGTTAAGACTGCACTACGTGCATAGGCGCACAGTTGGTGTTGCTATTGGTTTCAGTGGGAAATGCTGAAGGTAATAAAGATAGTCTGGGCAAAAACTGGTGCAGCCACTGGGGAGGTAGGAAATAGGTCAATTTAGAAGAACTCAGACACTCACCAGGGACCTTAGCAGTCTGTGGACTTCAGGAAGGAAGAAGGAGACACACACTATGGACCTGTAAGCAAAATTGCCTCTACAGATTAAACCTTGATTCTTGCTTCACGAACAGTTACCTATCGAACAATTATTCATATGATATTATATCATACTGTGTGCTATTCCTTTCATCTGATGAGCCCTCTTTTGTAAGTGTCCAAGTAACTGTGTATGCATTGGGACTGATGGTGAGATGTCACACAGTACCCTTAATGCTTGCTGTGTTCCCACAGGGAAATGAAAGTCTATTTTTGTGCCAGAGAGGGAAATTGCTGTAAATGGATGAACCAAGCAATGGCATATGGAGCGCCTAGTGAAACAGGCCTTATTTTGTGTACACAATGCATTCTGTGCTACAACATGTATTCATTTTGTCCATGAAAAACACAAATGCGTCAGCATATAAGAAAGCGTTTTCTTTTGTGCACATGTTGTAGACTAAAATTACTTTTTAGACTTTTTATTTTGTGGACAAAAGGCTAAATGCAGGTCTCACTCTGTGGACAAAATAAACTAATTTTGAGTACAAAAGTAATTATGTCCACGTAATATTCAACATATCTAGGCCAACATATTTACTTTTGTGTCCTCAAAAGCAGAGGCTGCTTGAGCTTTCATAGATGTCATTGTTTTGTTAAAGTACTAAGCAAATGATGTCAATAGGCTATATTATTGAAAGTACGATATGCAGGAAAGGACTTTGGAGTCGGCAAATTACAGAACACATTCTGTCCACAAAATCAATGGCTGCTTGAACCTTTGTCAGTGTCAGTACAAAATAATGTGTTTTTCCATATTTATTAAATACTTTATCCTTTATTTCCATACTTTCCATCACTGAAAGTATGATGTGCATGAAAGGTCTTTGGTCTGATACATTTCATGAATCAGCAGGATGCTGAATCTGCTCTCTCCACGTGTGCAAAGGCTGCTTGAACTTTGTCAGACTTTTGAACTGACACTGAAGACTACAAAAGTTAAAGCAGCCTTTGCTTTCATGGAGAGAATGTATCCTATAACCTGCCTCACAGAATGTATCAGGCCAAAGACATTTCATGCACATCATACCTTTAGGAATATAGACTAGCCTACGGATAGAGTTAATTCCGTACTTTAGCAGAACACTTTATGAAAGTGCGAGCAGCCTTTGCTTATCTGGACAGTATTCCTCCTGTAACTTGTTGAGTCACGGAATGAATTGTGTTCAATCCCTTTTGTGCACATCATAGTTTCCATGATAAAGCAGAACTGTTATGTGATTAACATTTAATGACACAGAGTGATCATAGTGAGAATTTTGTCCACAGAGTGAGAAGTGCATTCAGCTTTTTGTCCACAAAATGAAAGACACAACAGTCACTTTAGTGCCCAGCATGTATAATCCGTTCTGTTTTCTTTGCACAAAACAATATTTATATTTAATATATAATCCTCAATATTTCATGGACACAATGCTAAGGTGTCTGTGTTTTCCATGGACAAAAGGCATTGGGGTGTTACATGGTTTCATAACATGAATGGGCTTTGTCTACGAAAAACGGTCTGTTACACTTGGCATCCCATACTAGCAGATGTTGTAAAACAAAACTGCTCAGCAGTGAAATCAAACATGATTAGTGAGTTTTGCTTGGATGTCAACATTTCATAATTCAAATGGAGGGCCGAGCACTGCCTTATGCCTGGTACTCAGTCTTACATGAAAACCACCTGTATACACTGAAATGTGTGCCATGTCATGATAGATAAGCTTTTGTTGTACTACTTTTTGCTTTGCTTGTCTCAATTCATTACAAACCAATCCAAGCCATTTTCTGGGTTGTGTCAGTAACTGATAGCCCTTGGACCACTGGTTGGAGCATATGCATGTTGAGGTGTAGAAATGCAGACTTTTTGCAATGTAAGCACTGCCTGGCACAGTTGCATTGACACATTGCTGTCCTGTTTGGACTTGATCGATGGTTCAGAGTCCAGCTGGATTCAAGATGCTCAACCTTGTCCACCCCGCTAATACATCCAAGCATGGAATTTGCAATAAGCTACAGTGTGTGCTTTTGGATAGTGCTAGAATACTGAGTTAATCCGTCATTTATGAACGAGATGTTGACAGACGGGGGTCTAAAAGAGAAAGAAAAGATTCTGACAAATGGGCAATCTTCTGCCCCCCCAGTCAAGAGCTGGATCTGTCAGGATAAGGGGAGGGGGGGAATGATTGCCCACTTCCTCCCACGGCACTCACATCATGCAAGAGCAGATCTCTCAAATGATCAAGCTTATGTCATTGTTCACAGGGGAAAACAAGCTGGAAAAATGAAGACATTGATGGGGAGGAGGCCAAAAATGGGAAGTAGCAAATAAATAAATACGTACCAAAAAATACTCAGAAGAAAAAGACATGAGAGAGAAATATATGAAGGGACATGAACTCAATTTGTGAACAAATGTACAAAACATTTCTGCTAGGGCCATGATGATTGATCATGAGATGCTAGCAGTGTCAGCAGATTTGAGTTCTGGTCTAACATAGCCTCAGAGTCATGATGTGAAAGGACAGTTCCACCTGGATAGAAATAGACTGAAACCCACTACTCCAGCCGAGGACACATCTATTTTGGCTAAACGATTTTCCCGAGGCTGGTTGAAACAAGATCGCACAGTTGCTCTCTGTAGGGGTTGTGGTGCGATACCAACTACTACATCTTTTCTGTCACAACACTAGAATCGCAAAAGACACATTAGCCCTGTATTTCAAGTGTACAAACAGCACCAAGGTCCTCAGATAAAAGAGTCTTGATATTTAAAAGCAAGGCACGTAAATGGAATGCAAATGTAAAAACACTTACCAAAACCAGTATTTTTATTTGATTTTAGTTAGTGATTTTTCAAAACGATGATGAGTGA
Organism: Sprattus sprattus; assembly: GCF_963457725.1. Lineage (NCBI taxonomy): Eukaryota > Metazoa > Chordata > Actinopteri > Clupeiformes > Clupeidae > Sprattus > Sprattus sprattus. The sequence goes on from NC_137911.1 coordinate 12,853,033, forward strand.
AGACTGCTTTTAGTTGGATCATGTGTGGTTGGTACCGTGGGTGGCTTGTGGTTGATGGGGTCAGAGTGCATAGGCTTCCCTGGCTGGGCACACATTGGCCAGGTGGAAGTTGAAAACGGGGTTGATGGATATGAGGTTTTCTGGCTGGGCATTTCCCCCCATCAGGTGGTGGCGGAGAATTTATGTTTTTTTTTTTATGCCTGTCAGTGATGAATGACCACTGTGATGAATGTCACCGCGGTTGTAATAGGAGCCTGGAGAAGATGATGTGATTGGATGTGACGGACCAGGTGCTGAGGCTGGTGCTCGAGCTCCTCTCCTCTCCTGGCCTCACACTGCATGTAAATCACCTTAAACACACTCAGATCCTGCCTGTGAGAGGATAGAAAGGATCTGTATTTTAGGATAGGATATACAGGAGTATAAGGTTCAAGGTTCCAGTGTTTGTGATTGTGGAACATGTAAATCACCTGAAACACACTCAGAGAAACGCACATTTGAGTAGAGGATATGAAGGACAAGTGGTTCTAGGTTCTTGTAGATTCTGTTGATGTGAGCATGGAAGTCATCTGACACAGTCAGAGCAGGGGTTCTCAGAGACAGTCTGTGAAAGGAAGACATTCTGATGAAAGAATATTTGAGCAGAGGATATGAAGGCCATGTCTGTGGTTCCAGGTTCTAGGTATTTGTTGTAAATGTTGAGTAGTACGTCTTCAAGGGAAAGAGAGAGAGAGAGAGAGAGAGAGAGAGAGAGAGAGAGAGAGAGAGAGAGAGAGAGAGAGAGAGAGAGAGAGAGAGAGATTGAGACAGAAAGATCACAGTATGAGAGTGTTTGCTTGGGTGTGTTTAGGTATGGTTTGAAAGATGAGTTAGTTTCCTCCTGGGAGCAACAATGATGATAGCTCAACCTGTTGGGTCTGGGCTGAACTTAAATCACTTCCCCAGATTTCAAAGCCTTCACTGTGTCAGGACTGATATATGCCTAAGAATGGCCATAAAACAGCAGCTGGAAGGTGACTGCGCAACATATAAAGACCATGGCACACTTCTGACTACTGAGCATGTCCTTCACATTGTGTGGCGAATTGTTTTTCTCTCAGCTCCTGTGGGAAACTCTACTCCTTAACTGGATGTTAGTGGGACTGCAGTGGTTACAAGAGTACGGATGTCTAGACGTCTTTGGCCACCTTCAATTCAAACGATCCCAGAAACAGCATTCAAATTTGCCGTTTTTCATCTCAGTTCACCATCCGATCACACCTCTGAGAGTGATTTTATGCGAGAGCTATGCCAAATGAAACCTCTATACGTACTTTACACTTGGTCACTGGTCCTACACAAACATAAGCATCTCTCAATGTATACAGCTCCACAGCATCAAAAAAACTTTACAGGCTCTGTGACCATTTACTGTCATACTAGACTTCATAAGACATTCGGTACCACTTAATTTTAAGTAGCATTGTTTTTGTACTTGTAATTGTAAATGTTCTTAATACTTTATTCATTAAAAACTCACTTTTACAATGTAGGGCACACTGCTTATATAAATGGGTGCTTTTATTTCAACACATAAGGTTTGTGTTTGCGGTTAGGGTTAGAAACTATGGTGGTAAAAGGATAACCACATTGAATTAAAACCTCTGATCAATGAATTACTAAGTCCATCATCCCTCAAGGTCACTTTGGATGAAGTATGTCCAGATGTTTCCCACAGGGTCCCATATTAACCCTTGTGTTTTTTAACCATATTGTTACCTGCTGGCACAACTCATTGCAGTGTCAGAAGTTCTATTTCCATCCAGAATAAGCAGTGAAACAATGGACATTCCATACAAAGCATTCTCCGCCTTTCAGTGGGTCGAGTGAAATCAATAACAGTGCTGCTCCAGCAGCTGCAGTCAATGAAAAGTTATGTTCCCCTCTTGGTCAATTTGAGTGTGGACAAAAAGCCACTGATTGCATGGAGTGTGGAGACCCTTAGATTGACTGTGTAATACAATGGATGCATGTCTTTTAAATTCTCCTGTGTGCTTTTCTTTGAAGAGATGTTTGAATCAACAGTGAGGACAACATCCAACATTACATTTCCATAAGTTTTCTTGATAAACAATTACTTTTGGGTTTCATGCAATATTGGCAATGTACTGAGTTGAAACTTATAACAGTATATTCAGGTACAGAAAAATGGAGGCGCATGCAAGTTGATGTGCAAAGGTCTCCATGGTCTATGTTCTAAATAAAAACAGGATGATTTTAGCCTATAATTTCAAGTTTCAATCTGAACGCTGATGTAAAATTAGACTTTTAAAGTTGAGGAATCTTTCTTTCTTTCTTTCTTTCTTTCTTTCTTTCTTTTTTTCTGGCCTCTTAGCCAGTGATTCAGGTGGAGGCCAGGAGTGATTGGAGATGCTGTATACTGACAGGCATTTCACAGCCAAACTTTGAATCAAACATTTCCATGCAAGGTCATTCATTTATCATAAATCTGTGTTTTCAAACCTGCCATTAGAATGTGTTCAACATGTGTCTCCCTGTTGTCCATATGAGCTTCTGAGTGAAAATAAACAAAATCAGCGACCGGGTGGGTGTGCACTCTGGACTTTCATATAATGCCAAGTTTTCATAGACACTGTTCATTCTGCACGTCCGGAAAGAGTGCTAGTCATTCAGACCTGCATGTCAAAAGACATCAGCTTTTGGTGGTGCAGAATTGAATAGTTGAATTTACACCCGCCTAATATGAGGGCAATACTGCACCTTTGTCGACTTTTGGTGGTTTGGATGATCTAATCATCAGATTTCAATATTTAGGTCTTTGAACTTGTCCATGAATGTCTTACTGCCATCACAAGTCTGATCACCTCCAGCTTCTCATATGAGATGTCCAGGTTCTGTGGTCTCCATCTTACTCATCCACATAGAAGAGCTCCAGTAATCTATATATTCATGTGAATGAAAAGTGTGTAAATGGATGAAAGTGAATACAAAATATAAAAGTGGGTACTTTATACTTTTCTTTTACTCCTTTTCGTCTTTATTTTCAAGCCAGAATGTTAACCAGAATAAATGTTCAATATTGCCACTTGTGAAGGATAATACAGCCTTGAAATACAGCCTTGAAATACAGTCTGTATGTTCCAACTGTAGCATGGCATTCTGGGATGTCTTTTTTTATTACAAATTCTGTTTGAGTCCGGAACCAAAATGCCAGCTGTGCATTCTATTTATTTCCTTTTTTTCCCTCTTAAAAGCTCATAATGCACATAATATTTAACTTGTGCCTTTAGATTTTTCCAAGGGTTATCAAAGTTAATGAGTGTCAACTTGTCCAGGGTACATAATTTAATAAATAAAGCACTGAGGCAGGTAACTATTACCAGACATGCTGGGTATCCAGGAGGTTACCAGTGCATGGTTTATGAGGGGTAATAGAACAAGCTGTTGAAAAGGAGGAAAAGTGCATTGAATTGATAGAGTACTTTGATAAACAGCTGAAAGTAATCAGAGGGGACCTGCTTCTATGTTCTGCTGTGGTGTGTTGACAGGCACTTGAGGATTGCTGCGCACTCCAAAGACACTTGCAGATGGAGACCAAAGTTATGTGAATTCGTCTCATAAAAATTCAAATGCAGAGTCAAATGGAGAGTCAAAATGAGAGGAGAAAGAGCGGCCTTCAAATAGCCTGTTTTTTATTTATTTATTATTATTCAAGTTTTTGGGAGGGTGGGCTAAAATGTCCTCAGCTGTTCATCAGCGTCTCTGCCGATTCAAATCCAAGTCCAAACGCATGACCCCTCCTTTTATCCTCGCTGCCAGAGAATCTGTCGAGGAGAACTTCCAAAGCCGGTTCAGAGGATAAGTACACTTGACCGTCTTCCAAACAGGTTTGTGTTTTATCAAAAAAAGGGAACCCTCCTGCAAGTGCTGTTTGAGTGTGGCCATGCTGAAATGCCTGCTGAACGTGAGGAAGGGGAGACTATAATCGAGAGTTAATGAGAAGGTCTTATGGGAGACTGTTTTTTTTTGTGGTGAATTTCTTGAGGGGTTCTCAGCACTCCCTCATCCACCTGTCTCTGTGTCCTGGCAGTGCACATCAAAAGTCATTCCAATCAGATGGGACCAATCTGTCCTTGGCCTACTCTGGATGGGAATGAAACCAGCTTTGCATACTTGCATCCATGAGGCACGAGCAAACCTGTCAGAGAGACAAGGCTTATGGGAGGTTTACACAAAGCAGGAACTATCTCCATTGCACTGTGAGTTGTGTAGCGCTCTTAACACTATAAATCAACATTTTAATAAAAGGCAATAGCAGGATTATGATGGTTATGATGACTTAAGCCAAACTTTAAGAATTGTATAGTAGCAATAATTTAACCCATCAATTATCTGCTGATGACAGTTGGTGAAAGCCTTTTAGTGGCACAAACACATTCTAAATAGGCAGTTACATTAATTTGGCCTCAAATCTTGTTGTAAATGTTTTACAAATTGCTTATATGACCCACAGAAACGAAAAGAAACTACAGCTTTATGACGGTAGTTTACAAAATCTTCAGCAGGAATTGACCTGTCAATTTCGGTTTGGGACAGTATGTTAAAAATGGTCTCCTTAAGCTTTTCCTTGAAGTTTGACAGTGCTCTCGTGAGATCAGGCTTTACATTGTCCAGAAACCAATCTATTGACTGGGACACAGAAAGGCTGACATCACTTGTCATTGTTGCATCCAGGACCATTCCTCGTGGAGCTTCCAGGAAAGGCATTAATCTGTTACACTATCACAGCAGTGCATACTGTAGATTTATGTCTAATTATTGCATCACGTCAAAGTTATTCCATCCAAGAAAAATGTCTGTGCTCGAGCCAAAATGTTTTCCAGAAATGAACAATGCTAACAAAAAATGCTCACTCTGCTGTGTCTTGTTGGCCCTTATTTTAATCGTTATTTTGTCTGGTTTATGCGACACAGAACTGACAGTTTGCACGTCCAACATCTAAAGCAGAACTATAATACACAATTGTAGATGACATTCACCATTACAAATGTTAGATCCACCTGTCTTGTCTTAATTTTCAATTTGCGAGCTGAAGTGTTTTTGTACCAAGCTAGCATTCATCCAAATGTCATTGTTAGAGTGCGGCTGTCCATCAGGATTCAAGATATTCTTTCCCCCTGTAAAAAATGAACAATGTCCATTCCTGTCATAAGAAAATCATGGTAAAACCATAATGTTTCATAAAAATCATAAATCATGTTTGTGTGAGATGGTTTGGGAAACAATTGATCAGTACCAGCCTTGCCAAAATTATCAAGGAATGAGCCTAGAAATGTGTATGGTGTCGATCAATTCAACTCTTGACATGCTGTTTCTTTTAAACCTATAACATACTGTACACACATGCTGAGGACTTTATATGCGGAACACCCATAACCCAATTGTGCACAGGCTGAACAACTGGGGGGTTGACTTTTATGAGTCTTATTGAATCAATAAATTCTACTTGGATCGCATTTTAAATGAAGACATTCACTTTTCATGACACCTTCAAGTATTTGTCTCAGAGCGCAAAGGGGATGCACACGCATTCAGCTAAATCAAAAACAGTCAAGCACATAAACAGTATTGCAAGCCCAAACTATTTGGTTGAATGAAATTACTTAAAAAGTCAGGCTCAACGTGGATTAATACATTGAGCAATTAACTCCATGTCACATCATATATTGATGTTCTGCTTGATTTCTTGTGATTTATTTAGTTTTAGCTCTAATTTCTTTCGCATGTGTAAATAATACATTATTGGCAACTTGTCAAATCTAAAAAGTTGAATAATGCACCCTGTTTGGTTGACAGAAAAAAACAACAAGAAACATCTGTGTTTTTGATTAATGAATTCAATTAAATCAGCTTAGTCTCTGATGAATTAAGGATACTAACTCTGTCATCCAATACATCTAAATACATTCAGGAAATACTTAATATCAGAAAAATCCATGTTATTTATTAGTTTATTCCGTGTGAAATCTAGCCACAGATTTCCCTACAATGTACTGTACTTTGTTTTCACAGGTGCTTCAACTAAGTTTTCAAAAATGTGCCCTGTTCTACAAAACTGACTGGCTTTCCATCGCACTTCATTAATTAATCTGCGACAAAGTGGATGTTAGGTGTGAAGTTATGATTTTCCGTGACTACACAAAATAGTGCTCTACAGTGCTCTGTGAAATGACCATCATTATCATCCTTCTTCTTTTTCTTCTTGAACAACTACTTCTTAGTTTTCTTCTTCTTCTGCTACCACCAGTGCTTTTACATTTTCTTCAACGATCTCTCTTACTTTCTGCAACCCTCTATCTTACTCTCTTTCTGCAACCCTCTATTAAACTCTCTTTCTGCAACACTCTTCTGCTGACATTGCAGCAAGTGGTTCAGGCCCATTTTCCAAGACTGACGACATTGGCTAGAAGGGACATGTCAACTCACTTAATGTTTGTGTTTTCCTAATGGCAGCTTTAATGGCAGTAGAAAGTTTTCGCGTCTTTCATCATGGGAAATGGATGGTATCAAATGTTGAGACTCTTGACCAAAAATTCCCAAATATCCAAAATGTAGCCTTTCTAACAATGTTGAAATGTCCTGTGCAGAAATCATAACTATTATAAACATTACCACCACAAACCACTGGCATTTCTCACTTCTGGAAAATAACTTGGCAGGTACAGTTACAGACTTGCTATGAATAATTCATTAATAACATGAAACCATATTCTGAAAAAACTATAATGATTTCACTTTTGTCCTTTGGAGCCAGCCTGTCAGGCTTTACTGGGGCATACCGGAAGTTTACTCATCCAAATGACACAACTCATATTTTCCAACACTTAAAAATTACTTTAGCTTATAATCTGTTTGTGTTAAATTGTTGTTATGGGTAGTTGCATTTTACCAGTACAGATTTAAAAATGCTCAAAAAGGACTAATTTCGAAAGGTTAAAAAACAAAGGCTGTGGACAATGCAGACATCCACAAAATGTCAATAATATAAACTTTTGGACTGTTCCATGAATCGTATGCAACAGCCTATGTTATTTTATAAATGGAAGATGACTTTAGTATTATGTTGTGTGAACCCAGAGAGAACCAAGAGGAACCACATGACCTGGAGCACTGAACACACAAGGTGACTGTAATCTTCCCCTCCAGCAGAAAATCAATTGTTACACATTGCTGACAGTGATGAATGCTGTATAATGCTCTCGTAAAGTTTAAGTGGGAGAGAAATGCATTTCTTACCTCCAAAAACCCCCAAAGCATTTGCAGGGTGAAAAATGTTTTGGTAGTGGTAGGAATTTCACTGTGTCAGATTCTGGCAGAAATTACAAAACACCCAGAGCTTCATTACTGGGTTCAGGCAAAACATACACACACACACACACACAGCCACACACACATGCACGCACTCACGCACGCATGCACGCACACACACAAACACACACACACACACACACACACAGACACACGCACACACTCACGCACACACGCACACACACACGCACACACGCACACACACACAGTCACACACACACACACACACACACACACACACACACACACACACACACACACACACACACACACACACACACACACACACACACACACACACACACACACACACACGCACAAAAGGCCCCATGTATGAATGCCCCAGAAGTAAGAAGAACCGGACAACTAAGTCATGGCCGTTCAAACGTCTGCAGCCAAAGACATCATACAGTGCAATTATGAACAGAAGGCTGAATGCATTTTAGGAAGATCACATCATAGGAACAGTGCTGATGGTAAGGGGAGACACTGGCCACAGTTTGACCAGGGGAGACCATTTGTAAAGGACATATATGTGGTCAAGGACGAACTCTTGGAGATGAGTACAACATAAAGACACTGTGTGCATGTTCTCCCTTTAGAGGAAAGCTTTCCCATTCCTCTTCCAAAGGCATAATTCTGTTTCCAGCCACACAATGTATGAGGTACATGTTGATGGGAGAAACGAGACTCACTTAGAGGTGGCTAAAATGGAACAGAGACCTAAATGAGTCTGTTGCAATAAACAACAGTGACTAAATCTCTTTACGTGTAACAGTGACACGATCTCTATCCCTAATCCACATACAAAATGTTACATAATATAACACTGGTGGTAGATGTACCCAATGCTATCTCTGGCAACAAATCCTGAAAGCTATCTGTTGAATGAAATCTTTAAAGAATTATTGTGGACATTTTTGTAAGGAGCATGATTTATCTTAAGACAGTATTTTGGTAACATAGACATCATGCCAAACTACTTCTGACAGGTAGCGAGCAATTGATACTCATCCGTATTTCATGCCATCATTGAAATGTTTTTCCGCAGTGGCCCATCTCTCTCCAATATTTTGTGGATTCAGTGTAACAGGTAACTGTCAAGAGAGCCAAACAAAGCTCAATGGTGTGGCTGTGGTCAGCTGCTGGCTTAAGTGAACTGGACAGTTTTAAAGGACGTAAGGGAGTTAGACAACATGGACAGGGACCTTCACTGAGGGGATTGAATGAGCATTTCTGCTTACTTGGAGAAAAGAAATGTATCAAAGGGAACACAAATTATCTCACTGTTACTTCATAGTGACCCCAGAAGACATCGTATCAATGACTTGGAATCTAAACCTCATCAGAAAGTCATCTCTCCTCCACCCACAAGAAAAAGGTGCTCCTAGATTCACTGAAATAGTAGGCTACACTGCAAATAAAAAAAGGAAAATGCAACACTCAATAAGCGCTTTGCCTTAGATGTACGTCTTGGTATTCACAAAGGCGACATGTATGCTATTTGAAGTTCAGTTTATGTGTCGGAGGTGACAATGCGCGTGTCTAGGCTAATGTCCAAGAATAGTCAAGCGTTTGACTATTCTTGTCCCCCAAATAAACTCCGAGACAATAGATGGCAGTAATGTGAGTCATACCTAAACAATAATCCACCCCCGAAGAAACTGGACTGTAAACGTCTTGTCGAACCCGTAATGAATTAGGCAAAAGTTAGATGACAGTTGTTGAATCTCACTAAATTGTATTCATTTGGAAAATTTCACATTCATAGGTAAGGGCTGCAACATCCTCATACGTTGTTTTGTGTTTCCCCTTGAAGAAGGTTGCTTGAATGAGTGGGTTTTAGTTAGCTACCAAGACTGACTAGCAATGATGAACCAGAGATAGAGAGGGGTGATGTCCAGCCTATGCGTTGGCTAAATGGGCTTGGTGCAAAAGTTCTATTAGTTTTTAGAGTTTGACAGTGTTGTTTTGTTAAAGTCTTTTAAAAATTCTACTCGAGCTCTTTGAACGATACAAGCTTGTGGGCATGATACGTTTGTCAGGTGTGAACCTGAACTATGAAATTGACTCTAAAATAATATAACAGGCTACTGTCTAAAGTAAAGACTTTTAACGTTTGTGTTTTACGCTTCTATTTTTTGTAATCTGTTTATTTGCACATCCCGTTAATGGTGCAAAACGTGCAATATGAGTCCGTAATATCGAGTCATGCTTGTCAGTCGACAGTTGACCTTTATATCTCGTTGGACTATGAGCAAGGACCGCTGCCAACAACCATTCAGGGAGAGTTGGGTAATGAAGATCAGATACCATCAGAGCTGTCCCCAGCTTTCAGAAATTTTCAAACAATTATTAATGTTTTATCTTCTTATGATCAAGATATATTATATCTGACATATCTTTCTTTCTATGAATAACAGTATTATGATCTTAAAGTGTTCTGAATTAAATTAGGACTATCTGCAATAAACAAAACAGGTGTAGCCTACATTATTGTTGGTTTAGGCTGAAGAAGAACTTGAGTATGTAGGGATAGCCTTCAGTAAATCTTTGTATCAACTTCCGTCATACACTGGGTAATAACAGAATCACTTTGTACTTGCGAATCACAGTGGTTTCTCCCCTCAACTTCCTTCTCCAAAAGAGTAAAGATCAATGTCAGCGTTTACTGTTCTTGTGTGAGGAGAGTTTCCCCCTGACAGCAGGATAGTTCTTGAGGTTTCCCAGGCTGGTGAGAAAGTTTGCAGGGGTATTGTGTCTGAGCCGTGACACTGCTCATTCCTGCATGGCGGGTTTGGCCCTGGTCAACCTCCTGCCGGGGCAGACGGAGAAAGAGGTTCCACATTCTTTAGGGCTCCAAATGCCTTTCTCAGCAGGTGTGAGCCATTGTGAGAATGTATTAAAACACCATGCCCCTGTTCTTCTCAGTGAAAGTGTTACCCTAAGTTGCACTACCCAGTTGGCTAATACTTATAAACAGAACTGGCAGTCATTTTTCCCCCCTCTGGTGAGACAGCATCACCCAGCTGGGCTAATTATGGGGCAATACCTCCACTCACTCTCTGTCTTACAACAGAGAATGCGCTGTTCCAGTCAGCAAATGGCATACATTTTTAGATTGCAGCAGCATCTATCTTGCCACATAAACACATGCAACAACATAACATCAGCATTTCCTCACTGTCCTTTTCCTCAGTGACCATAAAAGTAAAAAAAAAAACTCAAAAAAATCTTAATGCTTAATACAACGGCTCATTTTCCCATGTTGATTCTACCGCACTTTCTAAATTGTCTGTATTGATTAAGAAGATGCTTTTACGCAAGGTGACTTAAGGCATGCATTGTTATTCACTATATGTACACACTGCAGGTTAAACAGATGGTTTGAACTTTTTGAGCTAAAGGAGCACTTCTTCAGTTTTATATTTTTTTTTCAGCATTAGTCCTTAACCACAGTACTGATCACAGTTATGCAGCCTGTCCTTAAAGAATTTTATTATATTATTATATAGGCCTACTCTGTTTCTACAGCTTAGCCAGAGATGGGGGAGGCTGAGAAGGAGATGGATAAGCCAAATGTGGAACACATCTACTGCTGTGGAGCCATCACCGAGGTGCTTAAGTTTGGAGCCCGAGACCTGCATGGCATCAGTGCCAGACTGCTGTTTCTGGTCATCCCAGGTAGGACCATGGTGCCTGTGGTTTTCATTAGTATAGGTTTTTTTCACCGTATTGTGGATAAAGATTCGGCCATCTTTTCATTGGGTTGAAACAACATTAGAGTAAAGTTGGCAAAAAAGGTGTTGCAGTGATGACTTGCATTTTCCCAGAGATGTTATTTTGTTGTTGTTGTTGTTATTTTGTTTGTGCATCTGTGCAGCTGAGTGGAGGCCTAATAAATATGATTTGTAAAGTGAACATTACTCCAAGCAGCATGGTTGGCTAATCAGGCAACCCTTTGTCAATGTTTTCAGCAATAAGAAAAAAGTGAGGGTGTAGTGCATGGTATTCAACAATTATGTATGTATTATATATTATAATAATAAATGGAAATGTATTACACATTATGATAATAATACTTTTTCACTGTCAGTCATTCAGTGAACACTGCGAGTAAACAACACCGTAATCAGAAATATTGCCTGTAGGATTGATCTGTTTATACCTGTGTGTGAACACAGCCCATATGAGGTGGGAGACCATCGTATTTTTTGTTTAGCATAATAATCTTGGCCGCAAAAGTGTTGCAAAGAAGACTCATCCTGTAACATTTACTGTGTGATGATGGAGCACTTGTATAACTTCACAATCACCACTGACTATATGCTTTCAGGGTCCCTATGTCACCAGTTCAGAGGTTCAGGCTGTGTACCAATCTGGCAGAGGTTCTGTACCCAGGCTATGAGGTCACTTTGGCAACCTCCTTGAGTACCACATAAATCTGCCAATGGCCTTTACTTTCAGGTGCAGCGTTTGTTCACTACAGCGCTTCACTATTTTCGAGCCATTTTCCACAAACAAACAGAACTGGCATAAAACGGGACTCATGGCTGGCCCCCGACCAAGGTTCAGTCCGCAGGTGGACGATTGCGTCGGACGGAGCGCTCGGGAAATGACCACCACTGCCTGCCAGGGGTGCGCAGGACAGGAAAAACAAGGAAGTGTGAGGTCAGGGATCTACCTTGAGTTCTGGCGTCAGTTCAGACGGAAGAGCCCAGTGGAAAAGTGGCGCTGTGTGCAAGTCCCCCCCCCCCCTTTGGCTGTAGCTTCCAGCAGATCTCAAACCAAAGTAAACCAAAGTGACCTTATGGAAAGAAAGGCCTTGTTGGTTTGCACCAGATGTTCAGTGTTAGAAATGCTGTGGTTATGACACAGACCTTTCAGAAACGCCGCCAGCAAAGTGCCGAGAAATATACAGATTTTTCTGTCAAGATCAGACAGACATCCCAATTTTCTCGGCTTGAAGGGGGTTTCAGTTTGAACATGAGCGCACCACTGGCTGAGCCAGTCAAACCGCGGCTCCTGCAAACAGACTAAATCAACCCAAGTTGGGTCCTCCAGCTTGGCTCTGACACAGCACCCTTGCATTCCTATATTTCATTTTCCAATATCTATGAAATTATAGAGGTCCCTCAGTGTTGTGTGTGACTTAATGCTCAGACTGTTGCATTTTAATGTAATAACAACCAGCGCTACAGTGCCACAGGCATAGTGGTGCGTTTAGGTGATCTGTGTGTGTGTGTGTGTGTGTGTGTGTGTGTGTGTGTGTGTGTGTGTGTGTGTGTGTGTGTGTGTGTGTGTGTGTGTGTGTGTGTGTGTGTGTGTGTGTGTGTGTGTGTCTGTGTCAGAGACAGAGCAAGAGGGAAACAGACCTTCAGACTGTGTGACCTTGTGTGTGTGTGTGTGTGTATGAGAAATGTATCTGTGTGTGTGTGTCTGTGTGTATGTAGGATAACTTGTGTGTGTGCATAATGGTGGGATTGCTTGCACTTGGCTGAAAGGTGTGTGTGTGTGTGTGTGTGTGTGTGTGTGTGTGTGTGTGTGTGTGTGTGTGTGTGTGTGTGTGTGTGTGTGTGTGTGAGAGAGAGTGTGTGTGAGAGAGAGGGACAAAGACAGACAGACATGTGCACAATGCATGCGTGTGTTTGTGTGTATATTTGTGTGTAAATGTACGTATTCATTTCTGTCACAGAGTGACTGTAGGTGTAGAGACCAGGGCTATAGGCCTTCATGTCCCATATGTGTATGTCTGTGCCAGTATGTGTGCATGTCACAGAGCATGTGCAGTCATGGCTCTGTGGAGAGGCTAAACAGCAGCAGCAGCAGCAGCAGCAGCAGCAACAGCGAGTGAGTGAGTGAGCAAGAGGCTGAGAGCGTAGAGAGCGCGCTGTCAACAGGCTTCACACTTTTACTCTGCTGCTTCTGACGTGGCCAGCCAGCCAGCCCATGAGGTAAACCCCTTTCAGGCACAGCTGCTGCTTTGAGCTCCGCTTCGCTCTTGCATATCTCCTGTCCGCTGCTTCCACCAGCCCTTCAAAGGGGCGCCCTAATGAAGACTGATGCCGTGATCCGTTCCATACCAGAGTATGGGAGACAGTTTGTCACCATGTGGATGACTACTGCTGTGTTGCTGCCATAGTGGTGGAGAGTAGCTGGGATGTGTTTTCAAGGGAACTCGTGTCTCCTGCCTGTGTTGTGGTTCAGTAGCCTGGTTCGTGTGGAGTGCACTGAAGATGCCTAGTCTTTTAACTCTGTGTTTTTAACACAGAGTTAAAAGAGTTCTTCATTAGGCTAGATGGCCTTTTCATCTTTGTGTATTTGCGTGTTTAAAACCAAATTGACATTTTGTTGGGTCAGACTGCTCATAGAATGGATTTGGATGGATGGGGTGATTGGCGAGGAAATGCTTTCTGGAAAAAGTGTACGGAAATAACCTAGTGTTTTATGCTAAAATGACACATTTTTGTTGTGAGCGTTCTGTGTGAGACCATATTTTATTCCTAAGCCCAGCTGTCAAAGGCTGCTGGTTAAAAACAAGTTATCTGGAAGATGTCACTTCCCTCAGAAAGGAAACTTGTGTCCAAGACGCATGAGGTTGCCCACACACACACACACACACACACACACACACACACACACACACACACACACACACACACACACACACACATGGCTGCATCCTTTAGCCTGCTCGTAAACATGCATCACACAGTTGGTCGTCATGGCGGTGATGTGGCATCAGGATGTGATGTCATGTCTTGTGATCCTGTTGTCGTCAGGGGCGCCTGGAATCAAGAAGCTTTTGTCCATTTTCGTGAGCTGTGTCAGTGCCCACAGGCACCACCACCCCCAAAAATAGTCAGGACATGTAACACACCCCAGCACACACGCGCATGCACTTACACACACACACACACACACACACACACACACACACACAGACACACACACACTGTCATGTACACACACAGATACATATATGCACTCCCACACAGACACAGACTCAAACAGTCACTCATAGATTCCCCACCATCATCCTTGCTTGCTTTACAGTTTGTGTCAAAGCATTCAGCCTGTTTTCCCCTGAAAAAAAGCAACCCTTAAAGATGAGCTGGCGTGCAGATGACCGATCCAGAAGCATGGCCCTGTCTTGTCATGCCACGTCATGCAGCTGACCTTACAAAGGTGACGCTGATTGGAGCCTGTTCATCTGGCCCTTAATGTCACTGAGCAGCAGCTTCAATGGGCCCTTTTATGGGCCACCAGCCCCCCCTCCCCAAGACCACCCCCGCACACACCCCCGTGGTGTGGGATGGCTGTTATTGGAGACCCTCTGGCCTTTCTGTCCCCTGCCATCGGGGGCAATAATCTCTGTGTCTGGCTTGGAGGCTTCCCTGCCTTTCATATCCGCCTGCTTTCACAGCTGTGCACTCTTGCATGTGTGTGCTGAGTGGCATACAGGTGTGTGTGTGTGTGTGTGTGTGTGTGTGTGTGTGTGTCAGCAAGAGATCACAGCAGGTCTGTGTGTGTTCTCAGATGTTCTTGTATGATCATTTTTCAACTCAGTAATTAAAGAACATTTTAATCAATTTTAGTGAATCTCAATTTCAACATTATGTGGTGAGTCCTATTGCTTGCACCATTCCAGATATTTCAGTTTATACAGAACATTTACACAGAAATCGATCAAGTTTTTGTTGGTTCTAGAAAATATAACTTTTTTTTCCAATAAGTGTCAGGGAAGTTCAAACAAACAACCGTTTTAAGTTGCAAGCTGTTCTTACACTTCTCACCATAATAATAATCCTCTCCATAAATTGGCAAAAGTCCACCTGCCAGTTTGCATTCCGGAGGTTATTACATTTCTGACCACTAGATGGGAGCAGTCTAGTCTGACTGAGTGGAGTCCTTTAGGGGCCCTGAGCAGGATGGGCCCTTCAGAGCCACAGTGGTAAACCCTGCCGTGTTAACCGAATGACCTAATGGGCATAAATTATGTCCACGGTTGATCGGGTTACACTTCATCAGAGAAGCGGTTGGTATCCGCAGGAGGGGTTTTCTGTCCTGTTGATTCCAGTAAACAGCATGCGTAGAGCATCCTGTATATGCGATGACCAAAGCGTGTGGTTGTGGTACACTCATTCATTTCATATCATTAGAAAGTAATGCCTGAAATGGCACAGTGTGTCATGCAGAGCACTGTCAGTAATTACGCTATGTTAGTCATAGTTTTCTTTCTCTTTCGTCCATTCTGTGTGGATTGATGGTAAAATGCTACTGTTTGTTTCGCACAAATGAGAAACAGTGGGGTGGTGTTGGGTGGAGTGGGGGGGGGGGGGGGGGGGGGTCTGAGTCAGAGTGTTGTTGATGTATTTGTTGTTTTAAATGTCCAACATCCTTTGTGTGGTCACCAATAGCCCAGAAAGACGGAAGTCTTCTCGCTACTTCTCTTATTATCCTGTAATCTTTAAACTTAAAAAAAAGACAGCGACATACAGGGGGGGGGGGACATGGAAAAAAAGTTTGTCTGTGTTTGTGTTGGGGCTGATTTTAAACCTGTAAAGATGCAGAGGAGGTCAAGTCCCTCTCTCTCTCTCTCTCTCTCTCTCGCTCTCTCTCTTCTTGCTCTCCCCAGCTGGTTCTGTTTTATGAGAACCTGTTGCTAGCTCCACCAGTCTCTCCCTGCCCCGACAGCTGCCTTCAATAGCCCTTAGTATCACATTGTTTGATAACTCTTAACAGTCTTACAAAGAGCCCTTATGTTCTCCGGAAAGTAGGGTAACATTTAAGTGTTCTGCTACAGTGGAGGTGGAGAACATTAAATTAGTCAGCCCTCTTCCAGAGATAAATGTGTAAATAATGGCCCTCCACCTGTTAATTGCTCTGCATGTTTTCTCACAGAGGAGACCTTTCACAATGGATTTGGCCATTGATTTACATTTGCAAATTAGCATTGTCCTCCTGCAGATTTCAATTCATTCAATTAACTGTGATTAAGAACAGTTCAAATTCATTACGACTAGAAAACAAACCCAAAACAGAATGCCTTGGCTTTGATCGCCCCCTCTCACATTTGATGAGCTGCTGGGTGAGGCGGACATGAGGAATGCCAAGCCCGGTTATTGTCTCCGTCTCTTCATGCATTGCTGAGATTTCAGGGGGAATGCTTCATGGAATGTTACCTGTAGGTTATATTTGATTGCCCGGTCGCTTGATCTCAGAGCTGCTGTGACTACTCTCAGAGATAGAGAGGGTAAAAAGCTGGTAGACAGTGTCTCTCCGTTAATGGACTAGGTTCACTTAGTTTTACATGCCTTTGGTTTTTATGCCCTCTACAAGGGTAGCCTGGTACAACCAGACCCAAATTCACTTTGTGAATATAAGACTCTGGCGACATTCCATTGGGAATGGTTTCCAGTTGTTGCATCCTAATTGACTTAATGTTGAAACCATTGGACCAGCCCAACCATTCGGCATTGACCACTGTTAGTTTGCTAAACGTCCTACTTCGCCACTAACGGTGCAAGCTGATATATTAGCCTTTTCACAAACCTTGGAAGTAAGGAAACAATGTATTTACCCTTGAATAAATGAACACATTCTTTCTGCTCCAGTTTCAATTCTTCGTTTGCTGTCATTGCTACTCCTGTTTGTATGCATGGTGTTAGTCAATGTTGCTTTAATGTCATGGAACTTAGCCACCCCCACTGGTTGCTGATTGGTCAGCAATTTATCTTGCGAAAAGGGTTTCCAGACTATGATGCTGAGAGCAATAGATGGATAAGGCCAGGCTACACAAGCCGCAGTCTAGGGGAATTTAGCACAGAAATGTTTTGTCCGGTGGCCTTCATGATGGCAATGTGAGAACTTCTAGGAAAACAGGCATGCTTTGGCTTGCACCCTTGAAAGTTCCAGATATTATGTAGGGGTGAAGACCTTTCAGAACTTTTTTTTCTGTGAAAAAATGATTTTTAGTCTCTATTATTAGTCTTTAGTCATCAATTTGTCCTGATTGGTAACACACTATGACCAGTTTCCTCTGCAGGAAAACCTATAGTTTTGCCTCAGTTCTCACTATATGCACTTTTCTCATTTAGTAAATATATGAAATTAACTATTAACTATTTCAACTAAATGAGCAGACCATTTTCATGATGGAAACACTAAGCCACAAAAGAATGAATGCATCAATCAGAATAGCAGAATCAATAAATAAAGGGACATTGGTGAAATGACAATATGCTTTCGAGGAACAGGTCCTACCATGAAGAAATGGTAAGACACCAGAGGGGTGGTGGGGAGTCCAAAACACAGAGAGGATCAGGATTAGGGCGAGGAAGAGAAAGACCACAATAACAAAGTGAAGTATTCTCAGATGAAATACATCATCATCATCGGGGCCCAAGCAGTGAGGCTGCCTAGACACCCATTGTGTTTTTTACTTTTTACTTGGTCATCTTCTTCTTCTGGCTAGGGGGTCTATGGTAGCCACTTGAATGTATAGTAAAATGTTCTGAATTTTGGCACATTGATTGGGGTCTGTACCCTGATTCTTTTCACCAAGTTTACATCCAATCCAATTGGCACCCCATTTTGAGGAAGCGTAGAATCCACTGGGCGCGCTGCAATGAGCCAAAATGTGTTTTTGCCAAGAATTATTGATGTGTTTGCCTTAAAAAAATCAAGTCTGGTGAGACTGTGGGATGTCCCAAGGTTGAGACGTGACAACTTGTCATGTCCACCTAATTGATAAAGCCACCATTTTATCAAAAGGTTTAAACAAGCCACACATTTTGTCCAATATTCCTCAAAATTCGCACAAAGAATCTTAATCCCTAGCTCATCTACAGAATTTTTTTGTTGGCTTTTCAATTTGCGAAAGCATTTGTCTGTTACAGCCATTTAAAATCGGCGGCATAACCACCAAGTCACATTTTTACAATTATTCCATTGTACAGCGATGCAAAAGTGCCAAATTCAAACCAGGTTAACAAGAGCACTCACAGTATGTAAGCATTTAGAAACAGTAATGTTAGTTTTCATCAGACTGCTTTGATCCGCACCTGATTCAGTTGCCTTCCCAGGTTCACAAATCTTTTTTACACACAGATTCCCCTTTTCTCAGTGCGTTTGAATGCAGGCCTATGTTGTAAACGTAGATTACACACCACCAGGGCATGTCTCCCATGCAATTGGGCAAGAGCAAACATCCTGTTTTTCTGAATCAGTCCACAGAGGAGATCTTGTGACCCTGATGCAGATACCTGAGAGATGGGACTAAGTTTTCTCTCCTTTACAACTGCTGTGTGTTTATCTCTACATATAGATATGACAATATGTATTTGCCTGTGATGTATGGAACCTGGATAGGATTCCTCTAGTGAGTGTGTAACAGACAATACTGTAGCGTGTGTTTTTATCTACTTGTAGGACATGTCTTCTGAGATCAGAGTTTGATTTTGACCCGGAAGTTAGATGGTTGTACCAATGTGAGAACCATTTTGAGAAATGGTGGTGGTGAATTGTTTCATAAATGTTTCTTAGCAGTCGGAAAATGAAAAAAAGAGCAGAAATGAACCGTTTGTTTTTGTGTGTTGGCACTTACTATGTTCCTCTAGGTACCCCCCACTTTGCCCTTTGTGCACTCTCACCGAATGACGTTCTCATCAGATAGCGTAGAAAAGACTTGGTTCAGATAGAGGTCTAGACACCTGTGTTTTTAAGTCAATGTGTATATGGAACAGGCTTCTTAAGGTTAATAGAAGAAACAGCATAAAAGCATTATTTATAGGTGCGATAAATAAAGAGATGTACCCTTGCGTTATCTCGGCTACACTGCCCACGCTCTCCTCCTTTTCCGACGGCAGGTTCATCTGCTGTCAGCTTTTATTTATTGGCTTTGGCACAAAAATAATCTGATGTAGTTTGTTTAGACTGTTGGCGAACCTTTAAGAATCCACTGCGAATCTGAGTAAATTGAAAGAGAGAGAGAGAGAGAGAGAGATTGTTTGGAAGGTGAGCATGTGTGCATTGGTTGGTGTGTTTTTGTCTAGGCCTATATGCACAGGACTAGGGCTGGGACGGCGCGTCGACGTCATCGATTACGTCGACGCAAAAAATACGTCGACGCAAAATATTTCGGAATTATAGGGCAAGCCTGACTCGAGCATGTTGGAATGCTTACGTTCCTCCACACAAAAATAAGCTGGTTCTTTGTCTTTAACCATGTATTCTGTTTTTGAGTGTTACAGACAACATTTTTATGACCTGGTTAGGTGATTTTCTTCAATTTTCTTTTTTATTTTGGAATTTTGAAGAGCAATAAACAAACACATATTGCAATGTCAAGGGATTCATGTTTTTTTCCCCAGATGTAGAAATCAACATAGTAAATTGCTATTGGTGAATTAATGGGGAGAAAATCGATAATCGAATCGAATCGAATCGAATCGAACTGAACTGAAAAAATGAATCGTTAGATTAATCGATGCATCGAAAAAATTATCGCTAGATTAATCGTTTAAAAAATAATCGTTTATCCCAGCCCTACACAGGACATTTGTGTTGAAAAAGGCTCCAAGGTTTGAGTTCTTGTTGTGTGCTTATGTGCATGTGTGTGTTTTTGTGTGTGCAGCGCTACGGGGCCTGCACCTGCAGGGCTACGTCAGTGCAGCGGTACTCCAAGCAGCCACAGGGTCACTCTGGCCGGGCAGGGCATCTGCTTAACGTTCCGCTGAACAGGCCCAAATTTATGGAGCCGGGGAAGAGTGGGGAAGGGAGAGGAGGGGTGGAAAGAAGGAGGAACTCTTCAGAAGGATATGCCAGAGGCCGGATCAAGCCCCTCTCACACCATTTATGATTCCTCCTCTGCTCTCCTCCCCTAAGCAACGGCAGCCTGTCAAGATAAGGTTTTTTTTTCAGGCTGGTGTTTCTATCTAGGATGCCTCTCCTTGCCCTCTAGGTTTGGCCTCTTTTATTAAGATGTAAGCTGGTGGAAATCCTTACCCTTGTCTTTCAAACGTGTACTCCATGTTTGGAAGTAACTTGGTCATGGTAAGAGGTTCACAATGACAGAAAGAGGGAGGGAAGGATGAAGAGTCGATAGGCTGATAATTTTAGTAAATATACACAAAAGTGAGCAGTGAGCATTAACACTGTCCTTGTTGCCTGCCAAAGCTGCTCCATCACTCCACCACCCACACCCTTCTCTCTTTCTCTCTCTCTTTCCCTCTCTCTCGCTCTATTTCTCTCTCTCTCTCTCGCTGTCTCTATCGCTATTTCTCTCTCTCTCTCCCACTTCACTCCCTCAGGAAAATGCAAAACATGCACACCTCAAATCCCTCAATTGCGTCTAGCTGCCGTTAGCAGATGGCAACCATATCACATGCATCACTGACTAACACTCCAACCTGCAGGGGAGAGAAATAAAGACACTGAGCAGAAGATCAACGCCTTGTTCATTTATCTGCATCGTCTCGTTTTGATGACTTCATTTCCCCCTCTGTGGACTCCTGGGGCAGGTTGTTTGGTTGGTTAATGTCCTCCTGCATTCGTCTCCTCCTCATACCCTTCCTCTGTATTTCAGTCTCAGAAATATGAAGAGTAAGAGAAAGTGAGAGAGAGAGAGAGACAGAGAGAGAAATAAGGGAGAGTGAGTGAGAGTGAGTAAGAGTGAGAGACAGTGAGAGAGAGAGAGAGAGTGAGTGAGTGAGTGAGTGAGTGAGTGAGTGAGTGAGTGAGTGAGTGAGTGAGTGAGTGAGTGAGCAAGCTAGCGATTGAGTGACTGAGAGTGAGAGTGACAGAGAGAGAGAGAGAGAGAGGGAGGGAGTGAGCGAGTGAGAGGGTGAGAGGGTGAGAGCAAGATAGCGAGTGAGAGAGAGTCAGCGAGCGAGCAAGAGAGAAGGAGAGAGAGAGAGTCAGCGAGCGAGCAAGAGAGAAGGAGAGAGAGAGAGAGAGAGAGAGAGAGAGTGAGTCAGGAGAGAGAGGGAGAGGGAGAGAGAGTGTCAGTGAGTGAGTGAGAAAGAGAGTCCACCTTGAGGAGTGTTGTAGACCCCTGTATGAGGAGCACAGAAGGCTGAGAGCCAGAGCCCTGTGGAGTCTAAGCGGCTGTCTTTACCAGGGGGTGTCTGGTGAGAAAACTGCCATTTCCAATCTGGGCACCCCAGAGCAACCCTCTCCTCACACTCTTGTCTCTATGCCCCTCTCTCTCCTTCCCTTCTCTCTTCTTCTCTCCCTCTCCCTCTCTCTCTCTTTCTCTCTTTCTCTCTCCGCATGGCGCACATATCTGGGGCCATCTGGGAGACATTTGGGGGAAAAGCTCGGCATGAATGAAAACATACAAATGCATTTAATCTATTTAAGGGGCTGTAGAGGGCTGCTGTTGGCCTCACTGCTGGCCCCAGCTCTCTCCTCTTCTTCTCCTCTCTCCTCTCTCCTCTTCTCTCCTCTCTCCTCTACTTTTCTCTTAAGTCTTATGTTCACCTTTCTCTCCTCCTCTATCTACTCCTCTTCTCCTGTCTCCTTTTTCCCTCCCCTCTCTCCTTTTCTCCTCTCCTCTCTACTCCTCTCTTCTTCTCTTCTCTCGTCCCCTCACCTTACCTCCCCTCTACACTACTATCTTCTCTCCTCCCCTTTCCTCTCTTTCTCTGCTCTCTCTCAAACCCTGTCCTCTCAACTGCTCTGTTCTCCCATCCTATCCTCCCCTTTCCTCTCTCTTCCTCTCCTCCTCCCCCTTCATTCACTCCCCTCTTCTCTCATGCCATCATTCATCTAATCTTTCATCCTGTCCTGTCTCTTTCACTCTTTTTTCTCCCCTTCTCCCCTTCTCTCTCCTCATCCACCCTATCAGAAGATACCACAACAATCTCTGGACACAGTAGGGGATAGGAGAGGATGGAAGCAGGATTGTTTTCTTTTTTCATTTTGCTTTGGAGGACTCGCCCCATATACTCTTTGAGTGCTTCTGCCTGTCAGTGGCTCTAAGAGGGATTTTGGAAAAAGACAGAAAGAAAAGAAAGCAAGAAAGAAAGTAAGAAGAAAAAAAAAAAGAAAGAGGGATCCTGATGGAACTCCAGCCGCATTGGGAGGGACGTCTGAGGTTGCAGCATGCACATTTGATTAGGGGTGAGACAGAAAAGGAAGCGACTGAACGAAAGAAAGGAGGGAGAGAGAGTGAGAGTGAAAGAGAGAGAGAGGGAGAGAGGGAGGGAGTCAGCCTGAAGAGGACGGTGGTGAGCTGGCGAATGGTGCTTTCAAGTGGCTGAAGCCCACAGTGAATGTTTCACATTAGTCTTTCCCATGTTGTGTCCTCTCATCAAGGGAAGACACACTGTACATACATCCTTTCTTTTCTTTGTTAACGTCTTTCTTTTTTCCTTTCCTGATTTTTCTTTCATTCCTTCTATCTCTCTCTCACCCTTTACCTTTGTATTTATTTTAATTTTATGCCACTTAACCATCTACCAACACAACAAACCTCTATCCCTTGAGAAGGCTTTGCTCAACATTCCCAGCTGAGCTTAGCTAGCTGATAAATGACTGAAGTATCTGAACGATAATTAATATCTAAACAAGAAGGCGGAAACGCGGCCACCATCCGAGCCGGGGTGTTCGGGCCTCCACGGTAGTTTGGTTTCATTTTCAGTGTATAGATTCCATCGGAATTGTGTAGATTCCATCCCACTCCACTCCCCCCCCCCCCGATCTCCCTGCTGGCCCTAAATGCAACCATTTTCATGTCTAATGTCCATAATGGAGGCCGACGCTGTGTAAATACTATATAACATTCCCAATGCACTGAAGGCTTTAGAGTTCTAATGCAAAGTAGATTCCTTGCACTCTGACACGTAAAGCAAGTACATTCTGTGGCTTCGATTGGCCTTAAATGTTCTGGGTTGTTGGTGTCCGAGTCCTAAAAGCAAGTTGTGAACCCAATGCTTAGAATAAAAGGGGCAATTTAAGTGCATTAGTATGCTAAGAAAAATATTTGACGTGTAACCATAATTCAGGGATTAAATGCCTCGTGAACTTTCGGAGGGAGCATTTTCTTCGGCGTCTGTTCAGGGCTGTTGTTCTGTGCATATTTCTGTCTTTCTTGGATATGTTTTCAGCAGAAAATCCTTCTTGACTGACTCTGAGAAGCATAGGTGATCAAACCTGTCAATTTTTCTTTCGGCACACTTTTTTTTCCTCATCGTGTTGGACTGCACACTCATCACCTTGGGGAACCACCTGTGTGAAAACTCATGGGGAAAAGGAACGAAACGTTCAAGGCTGCAACTCTGTCGGAATGGCTTTTTCCCGTCAGTTTCGGTAATGTCCTCGCCGCCCTCTCCAACATAAGTATCGGCTGTGGCCGTGATTGGCAGCGTGTTGTTTTAAGTGCATTGGCTAATGGGCGAGGGGAGAAAGAGCTGGAGCCTTCCCCCCTCTGGCTGCACCTGCAGCTCTTCTGCTCTCGTCACCTTGCTGTGTGCCAAAGAGTTAGAGTGGGTGGGGGTTACGGGTGTGTGTGTGTGTGTGTGTGTGTGTGGGGGGGGTGTTAGAGGGAAAGGGCACCGGTGCTTGTACCGAGTGGGAGAATTAATAAGCCGTAAATGAAGACTGGGCGGAGGGGGGGCAGGGGGGAGTTACTCGGTGAACCAGCATCCTGAGATAATAAATTAAAGGTAGTGGTGCCAGAACGAGGGCTGTCCCAATGTTTTATCCTACTTTCTATCTGTGGCAGTGGAAATAAGGCAAACTTAACACATGTAGGAGGCAGTCAGAGAGAGAGGGTGACACACACACACACACACACACACACACACACACACACACACACACACACACATATATATATAGCACACACAGCACACAATATTGTGAAGGGTGTGTGTCTCCTCTTATGTCTACTGTGTGAGTGGGCTTTGACCACACAGACTGGCCATTGTTGGCTACCAGCTGTGGGTCTGTGCTGTCATTTGTCAGCTTGTCTTTGTGCGCGTCTCTCTTTCGCTTTCTCTCTCGTCACTCCTCTTCTCACTCACTGGTTCTCTCTCTTTTTTTCAAGCCATAAGCTGTGCGGGTCTTTCGTGTCTGTTCTCTCCCTGTATCCTCTATGTCTCTTACTGTCCTTCTTTGTGTGTGTGTGAGACTGTCTCTCTTCTTCTCTCTGTCTCTGTCTGTCTGTCTCTTACTGGCCGTCTCTTTGTGTCTCCAATTTTTTCTCTATCTTTCTCTATGTTATCTCTGTCTTCCCTGTCTTACCTCCTTCTCTCTCTCTCTCTCTCTCTCTCTCTCTCTCTCACTCTCTATCCCATCTCCGCCCTCATCTGGAGCATCGTCTGGTCATAACCCTGGCTGCTCTGCACAGGAAGAGCTTCTCCTGTGTCCAGGGCCTTGTACTCCATGACTCAAGTGTGCCGTTAGCTCAGGGTGAGGCTCTGCACCTGACAGAGACTCAGCCGGTGTGAGTGACAGCCTCCCCCGCCGAGGTGACAGGACCGGAGCTGACACGTGTGCATCGCAGAGCTTTGATGTGCGCCATTACTGCGTGGAAGTTAACGGAGAACTTCAAAGAAAGCCGCGAAGGAGAGAGAAAGAGTGATGTAAAGGCAAGAGAGAGAAAATAGTTAGGATAGAGAGAGAGGAATAGAGAGATGAAGACACACACACACACACACACACACACACACACACACACACACACACAACAGAAGGTGGAGGAAAAGTGAAGCACTCCGTTTTGGCTGGGATCACAGAGAAGAGACGTAGCACTGACTCTTGGCTCTGCTGAAGCCACTTCAGACAACCTCCTCCTCTGGCCTCTGCGTGTGCTGTGTGTAGTTTGCCACGGCCACTCATCATCCCCCACACACATACTTCTCTACTGAGCAGCCAATTGCGTGATCTGCCATCAAACAACAACATGGTGCACTGTATTGGAACTGGCGACGGACTACATCAAAGCTATTTCTGTCTCGCTTAGGTAGCAGGCCCAGTAGTAGTCATTTTCTCACACCTACAGTACAAAATGTAATCACATAGTTATTACTATGCTATAGGCATGGAGAAAATGTAGAGACGTCAAAACAGCTATGTATTAGAAACGATAGAAACTTTAGCGACCGGTAAACAGTTGATATTTCATATAGTATATTTCATATGTGTCTCCACAGGTAACCCAGGTGTGGTGGGCTTCTACAAGACCTTCATGCAGACACTCTACCAGGCATTTGGCCAGCGTCACCCAGTCTGGGCTGTCAGCCATGCAGGACACTGCAATCCCCCTGGTGCCATGGACATGATTGAAGGTGAGCAAGGGGGGCACCTCGCAGAGACAGGGTGTGACAATTTATTTATTTATTTGTTTCAGTCAGTCTATTCTCCTTGTTCAGCACCACATAAGGTAGACACAAATGATCTCCAAAATGACATCTCTGCAATGTGAAGGTTTATTCAAAAGCCATAGGGCTCAAACAAATGAATGTGCAGTTACTGTGAGGATGAATGGAAACGTTGAATGGCTCAAGTAAAAAAGAAAACATCACAAAAGTGGCAATTAGATCACAGTCACATTTCTCTACTACTACAAAATGTCAAGTGGTATTGAACCATACTATCTCCACTTACTATTGGCTTCAATGTCTGTAGCAAAGGCATATTGTTGCTGAACAAAAGGCAAAAGGCATTTTATTGCGGGGGTGTCAGGTGAGCGTGAACTTCTCTTCTTGAATGTATGCGTGCATGTGTGAGTATGTGTGCGTTTGTGTATGATGTGTAGCATCACAGACTAATGACATCACCACTGTTCCCATGAAGTCAGAAGATGGTAGGGCTGGGAATCTCTTGGCACCTCACGATTCGATTTGATTTCGATTCAGAGTTCAACGATTCGATTCTAAACCGATTATCAATTTTAATCCGATTATAGATTTTAAACCAATTATTGATTATCAATTCTGAACCGATAAAAAGATTATCGATGCATTTCGACTTTTATATCATTTGAGTTTGCAACTCAGAGTCTAACATCACTTCCTACTTTGTGTTTGATAATTAAAGAAAATCAACAGATGAATTACCTTCTCTGTTTTCTTTATTACAGAAAAAGCTTTTTCACAATTTTGACTTTCTATGGGCAATGCAATAATCGATGCAGTTTGCATTTCAACATAAAATGGATGTGTTTTTTTTTTTTTATTACAAAATCGATTATAAACTTTTCTGAATCGAGACAGAATCGTTTTAGAGAGACTCGAGAAAAATCGATTAATCGATATAAAGTTTATAATCGATTTTGTAATAAAAAAAAAAAACACATCCATTTTATGTTGAAATGCAAACTGCATCGATTATTGCATTGCCCATAGAAAGTCAAAATTCGATTAATCGATTTTTCCCCCCCTCCCCTAGTAGATGGCAGCAAGCGATTAAGGAGATTGTGTAACTGCACTTCCACTGAGAGCCCCAATGACCCTCTGAAAACTCTAATCTGTGTTAAAACAAATGCGGCGGCTGCAAATGTCCACTGATACCACAAACAAACAACAAAGGAACATAGAACTTCCAGAACTCTTTAAGTTCTCTTGATTTATGGGTTGTGACTGGTGCCCATACTTGTCACTTTTTCACTCTTTCACAAGATGCAATATCCGTTTCTCGACACATCCCCTTGCACTCGTGCCAGTGCGCAGCTGTCTGAGTGGCAAAGCTGAGAGATGGAATAGAAATAGAAATGTCTTTATTGTCATTGTTTTTGCATACAACGGAATTTTGAGTGCTGCTACAAATGGATGTAGTACAGATTGAGCTTCCTTGCTGTATACTTTAGTGACATGAATATCCTTTGAAATAACTTTTAAGAACGGGGGGGGGGGGGGCTTTTGTTTGTAACAGAGCTTAAATGTTTTACCTGTTCTGTAACATGTAGCTTTTAAAATAAGTAAGTGAGTGTGTGTGTGTGTGTGTGTGTGTGTTTCTGTACACATCAGGGTTTTTTTTTTCATCTTCTTCACTGTGGAATCCCTCCCAGACCCTCTACCTCCCTTCGTTCTTTCCAACCCATCTACATGGAGCAGAATACCCTCTCACCTCAGGTTGCCAGGTAGCAGAGGACAGTGCAGGAGAGGTGGGTCGCGGAATGTGAACGGCGCAGGTTTAGCCAAGTGTCCTCCCTGCTCCAATCCCCGCGCCAGTATATGAATGTCCTATATATTCATCCATAAAGCGGCGTGGACGTTTTTATAGTGCTCCGTACGTGGGAAAGACATTACCAAGAACTCATCTGTAATAAGCCAAACCACATGCAGATGTCCGCGATCTCCAAAAACAGCACTTCCACCAGGGGCTCGCTTGATGGATTGGACAGTCCAGGTGGAATCCGTCCACGCCAGGTCTGCAGAGGATACCAGGGACGGGCAGCTATCGGCGGCTGGTGTACGTGTGGGCCAGCTCTCCTTAGCACAGTCTGGCACCTGGCAGAAGCATGCCTAATGACATTATTGACTGACGTGCCGTCAGAAAGCTCCTTTTACCCTGGCGTCCAACCAGCGAATTATCATCGTTTCTACGATGTATTATTTCCCAATAGCTGGGTCACTACGCCCGATTACTTTTGAAAAGTTTGATAACAGTTTATTGTTATTAGGCTTAGTTTTACGACAGCAATGCATACAGACTGCGAGTGATATATGGCTTCATATGTTCCTCGAGCTTAGTCCTGAGAGTTGGTCCAGATGATATAAACATTGTAACAAATTGAAGCATCGAACAGTTCCTCTTTTTATTGTGAACACATGGCACTCTTTCGCTGAAACGCACCAGGGTCATAAATTATTCATGGCCACGCTGACAATATCTGGAGTTAGTCAAAGCTAAAAGCACAGGGACATGCACAATCGCCGTTCAGATCATGTCACCCCAATCACAGCGGTGATGATTAGGAATCAAACTCGGAGCTCTGGAAGTCGATGTGCCAAGGGATGACAAGGAACGGCAGCTCTTGCCAAGGCTTCGCAGATGAAAGCCGGGCTGTAATTAAAGGTTCTGCTCCCTTCCCCAGCGTCGGAATCTGAGTGACACTCTTGATTATTGTCACCCGGCAAGCCGCAAGCGAGTCGTTATCGAGTACGACGGGAATGCTCTCCCCCTGAGCGCGGTGTCTTGTTCGTCTTCAAGAACCGCCCTTCATCGTGTCTCTCCATTTGGTTAACAGATGCCCTCTGCACAGGAAAATCATTGCTTATGTTACCAACCACAATAGGCGCTTGTTAGAGTTGCAGAAAATCTGAGCCCATATTTTCGATCCCTTCGCAAAAAGTAGGGATGGTATTCATATGGTTTTATTAGAGCTCATATTCATATTGATGAGCGTGGGAAATGTATGTGCACTGTAGTGTCATTGCCACTTCTACTATTGTTTTGCCAAGTACAGGTTTTTTTTTCCTTTCTTTTGTTTTGGGAGACTGAGTAGCAGCTGTTGTGATTTATGATTCTGTTGGCAATGGCATTTAGCGCCTGTAATGACGGGGAAGAAGCTGTCCCAGTCTTTGTGTGTGTCTGCTTTTGTTTTAATACAAATGCATTTATGGGAGCTTCATTGCGAAAGTACAACATGTTGGGAGGAGCTTATTTGAAGTTCATACAAAATGCTCATCCTTTAAGAGTGAGCAGTAGTGTCACTTCAGAAAACAAGACAGAGTGACTTTGCAGCAATGCCTGCAAAATAAGCACATGTTTGATACCAGTAAAGATATATTTTTACTGTGTTTACAGTCTGAGATTAAGCATACATTACGTTGTTTGCCAGGCAAAATTAAAAACTGAATTTGATCATTTAATATCCCTGAATGTGGATTTGTACATTTGTAAAGTATTACAATTTTAAACGTGTGCATCCCATGACAGGAAAGAGAACCCCCCTGGCCTTAACCATGACCCCATCTTCAAAGCCCCAAGCTCATCAGCCAGAGCCCAACACACTCCTGTTTTACCCTTCCTATGTGCTCTAATGACTTGAGCCTGAACCCTTTGGTGGCGGCTGGGGTTTCCCCTACGCCGTCAGTCTTGAATACTCACCATTGATTTACTGCCATTCAAAGAGCACTCAGTGTGCCTCAGGTCCGTTGGCACACTGGGAGCTGGGCAGTGCCTCAAAATCCTCCACTCTGTCAAGGGAAATGGCATGGAGGAACACTGGCAGGGAGGAACTTAGAGGTGCATTGATGATCTCTCCACCCCCTCTTACCACCATGTTAAAGGGTAGTCATTATTAACGGTAAATATTAGATGGTAGGGTGTTGGGTAGGGGGGAAAAATCAAAATACTTATGTTTCGGAAATATAAACAAAAGGTGAAAAAAAGAAAGCCCCAAAGCCCAGCGTTGGAGTTTATGTTCCCCAATCTTTCAGTGGAAGAACTGTTCCTGTGGTGGGCAATTTGTGATTGATGCTTTTGATTACGGTAAAAAAATCTGTTAATATAAACATAGGGAACATTTTGCACCATGCCAATGTCAATAACTTCTCCCGGGTCAAGCTTGCCTTCAGGGCCCCTGCATTTCATTCATTTTGTCAGAATGAGTTTGCAAGGCTACCGCTCATAAACCACTTTCCCTCTTTGATATGGTGAAATTGCCCACCATTAATGTCCAGACTACTAAACTATTCATTCAAGAAATATCACTTGCCTCCAGTCTGGCTAGGGTCAGATGGGAAATGGATGTTAATGAGATGTTTTGACTATGTGTCCCCGATGTCAATTATTTTCTCAATAGTGGGGGTAGGGGTGCCAAAAATATTGGCTCAGGCATATATTTTTTTTTTTTTTTCTCTAAATCGCCAGGCAAATGGAGCCACTCATTTTATAAGAATAGTGGCCATCAGTTTAATGACTTTAAGTGTTGTGACTGCTATTTTCCTGTTTACATCAATTGACTGGATGCTTGGTTAGATGCCAAATATAATTTTTGTCAGCAAAGAAGTTGCATTTTTTTCTGCCAACGTAATAAAAACAGTGTGGGACTATAACATACATCAGTATGTGTAATGCTGGACCGTTTTTTTTACAATAAAAATACAATAGATTAACTTTTGTTCATTTCAAAGACACTTTTATTGAAAGTGACCCACAGTAGTTTTACTGTCATCAGTATGTAAGAATTCAACTAATGTTGTTAGCCCCGCCGTCAACCATGTCACCTACAGGAAATCACTGCATATTGTACCGCTTGTTGTTGCTGTAGCTGTTTTCTTTCCAACTGAGTTCAAGTTTTGCGATCATGTTAAACGGGACAAAGAAACCTCACTTCACTATCATATAAACACCTTCACTAACCAAAATATCTAATTCTTTTCTGAGCACTTATCAGAGACTTCGGAGAAAGCAGGGAAGGATTTGGAGAATATACAAATCAGTAACGTCATGTTTGTTGTTTTCTTTTAAAATTTGAAATTCAATATCCTCATCCCACCAAGATAAAAAAGGCACCTCCCATTCGCAGCACAGTTCGAAGGCAGCCGTGATCTTCTTTCATCAGCCTGCCTTAGCAGCTAGCTTCTCCCTTTGCCAGAAAGATCATTATGTCGCATTGAGGAATTTGTCTTTGCCATATGTTGCTCTTTATTGACCCATTAATCATAATTTGCACTCACTTTGTTTTTCGTCTTAGCCGTGTGGAGTGCGCTTATTCCCCAAGCTCCCACACCCTTTGCACGGACAGAGCTGGGGACGAGGGCTAAAACGCATGATCTAACTCCAAACCGATCTGCAAGAATAACATGCCTCATCTCATGTTAAATCACTCTCTGTTCCAGGGAAGGTTTCACCGTTGTCTTTACTAAATCAATTTACAGCAAGAAAATCTGTATTGAAGAGGACTATATTTGAAACAGCTTTTTTAGATATATGCCTAAACTCCTGGTGTTGAGCCTGGACATACCTTGGATGTATTAATTCTTAATTTGGGTAATCCACTGTCCCCTTCTCTTGATACTCGAGCACTATGATGTTCCAAGAGCTTCTCTCGTGGGTATTAGTAGAATGTCCTGAGGGTGTCCAATATTGCATACATTTGTTCCTGTCTCTTAATTGAACTACAAGTTTGTGTTAACATGAAAAAGAATCTAAATAAACTCGTCTGAGCCTTTTCAACGTTCTATTTCATAGCATCGTCAAGGCCATCCTATTTTTAACCAAAATCAAGATTGAACTTCCACATATCTACACACATTATCTACTACCTTGCACAAATTCCCCCTTCAGGCAGATGATTGTCACATATAAGACCAACCCAATCTTGTGTTGAAAACCCATCAGAAAGTGCGGGAGATCAGGGGACTCGTGATGTCTCCTAGAGTCCGGCTGCTTTCCCAGGCCTTCTCTGGGTGGTCCTCGCCGGCCACTTAGCCGGCAGAGGCAGTGCTGCTAATGGTCTTGAGGCCTTGGACTCAATAGTACCCCCTCTGTGAAGTTAAATAAACAAGTATGACTGCTCTGCGGAGAAGCCAGAACCAAGGGGAGCAGTGAAAAGTGTTTTTTTTCCGAAACTGAGGGGAAGGAGAGACTGGGTGAGAAAACTACACGCACATAAATATGTACAGAGTAGCCACACCAGCATCTGATCCTTGTTTACTTTAATGTGTACAGGATTTAGCTGAGCAGCGTCACCCTTTTTTTTTTCTTGTGCCTTGCAAATGTAAGTACCACATAACTGTAATTGATGAACAGCTTTAGTTGTTTTACAGCACGAGTGTGTGCGAGAGACAGATAAAGAGGGGAAGAGAAGAGAGTGAATGTTAGAGAGGGCAGACTTTAACTGTTTGAACTTTTCATCTACAATGCATCTCTGTATTTCACCATACTTATCATGTCAAGGAGGAACTAAAGCAGAAAGCCGGATTTATCATATTGCAACGCTTAAACCACTTCCTCAATATACACACCAGCAGAATATAGTTTTCTTTTCTACGGTGGTTTGTCATACAATTAAGGCTACAATTTCATGTTGGAACCTCCTCAATAATAGCATGAAGGTTAAACTGAAGAACAGTGCCATTGATAAATTGTCATTTTGAGAGACTCTCAAACATTAAGGTACCCCAATTGTTGATGGTTTGATAATTCAAGGATTTGATAATTAATGGGACCAAAGAGTCAAACTGGTCTCTCAATTTCATTTCTTTGTCTCCCTGTTTTTTTTTTAAGTGGGTGAGAAAAAGACCCCTGCTACTTTTCAGATTGAACCAGCATGTTTTGATCGTCTGTGAGACTGAAAACCAAATTGAAAAGATAATATTTACAAAGCACAACTGTCTTCACTGACAAGACCAGCTGTGTGATTTATCATAATTTAGTCTGCAGGGGTGACACATTTCAGGATCTCTTTTGCTGAATCAGCAAACATCAGACACCATCCGCCAGATGCCTGACCAATGAGGCGAGAGATCTAAGCCCAGTGGAAGAGGGATTGGATGACGTCAGGAAGCAACAGGCCAAGATCAATGGCTGGATTGAGTTTCCCTTGCACTGGAACAGCAGTGAGCAATGGTAGTGAAGAGCATAGTGAGGTATTGTGTCGCAATTTGCACACACCAAGAATGCATTAACTCCCCTTTGGAGTGCAAACACACAAGCAACAGAGACTCTACAGAGATGCTTTTTGAAGTACCAGTATGAAATTATAATCTATGCAGTGGCGGTTGGTGGTTGAAATAGAGTGTGAAGCATAAAATTGTCAACCTGAGAAGGCTAGGGAAGCCCAGGGGCATGACCCCCCACTACCCAGAATAAGATTTTGAAAAATAGTCCCTTAAATGGTGACCTCTGATTCATTTTGGGAAACAAACCGACAAATTGAGAATTATGTGACTAACCTTCTACAAATTCAAGTTATCACATATTACTACATTCAAGCATTACATGATCGTGCTCCTGCTGATAATTCTCAAATGGCTGTAGAAAATACTAGAATTTTCGTCTAGGCAACATGAAATGTGTTGCCCAAAGTTAATAGACAATAGTTAGTCCCTGTCAGGAGTTTGGAAAAAATGAACAGTATTCCATTCTTCTGCCTCAGCAGTAACATTACACACACAAAAAAGGATTTAATTAAATGTGTTACCAATCGTAATCGTATTGTATACCAGTCGTATACAAGACCTGGATTTGGTCAAGTGTGCACTTTTTCTACATAACTCACAGAACATGAGGATATGAGGATCCTGCCGACCACCCAAATGTTTGTTGAAAGCTAAAACATCGTTACCATTTATCGTTGTAATCTTAGTCGTTGTTTGAATGCGTAAATAACCGTAGCAGTAACAGGAGCTCTTACAGGGACCAACAGAATATAGTAATCAAACACTGTAATTTGTCAGACCTACGTATACTGTCAATCATGTTTACATGAATGTGCAAGGACGTGCAATATTAATTCAAAATGGCAAGGCAGCGCTTTAAAGGTAAATCGACCAATAACGAAAATGTGTTCCATCTGTGGTAATAACCAATAACATGAGCTTCATGTCATGGCTTGTACAGCTAACTTTGTTTGTCTATGAAAGATGAAGCAACACAGGTAAGTAATCAGTCGTGTGATATACACTATGTGGCACAGGCAGTTTCAATCCATATGTGTTGTTTTTTGCTTTTGTGATTTTTTTATTATTAAGCATTGTTTCATTGTTTCAGAGCCACTCCTGATAGTACAAGGCTAGTACAAGTATCTGTGTGTAGGATATTACGAACACTGTGGGAGGTGGAAGAATGCAGTGTGTTAGGCAAAAGACTGGTGGATGATAACAATCAATGCAGCCTAGGAGGTTCACTCTCAACAAGGGAAATGATCTGCTGTATATCGTTTCATTGTGTTTATCTGAAGGTCATTATCTGAACATTTCGGAAAATTCCCCTCATACCAAAACAGTTTCCTGCAGTTTTTCATTAGCTTGATTGACACATTGATCTGTTATTTAGTTATAAATCTTAAAATAACACATTTCATATCTATGAATATGAATTATCGTCATGTTTTCAGACTGCTCTTTGTCTTATCACCTACATGGTCTAATGATGGGTAGTGTAATGAAACGTGTAATAGTCTTTAAAATGAAATATGTGCTCTCCCTGTGTCATATATTGGACAATATATCTGACTAATCTTTACTTTGGTGTTGAGGATTTTACTTAAACATTTGGCCTTTCTCATCATGTTTAGTCTGTATTGCACTCTCTCTTTCTATCCTCTCTCTTTCTCTCTCTCGCTCTCCCCCCCCCCCCCCTCTCACTCACTTTGTCTTGTTCTCCCTCACACAGTATTTCACTCTGGCCCTCTCCCTCACAATCTTTCTCTCTTTTATCCAGTATTTTTTCTCTCTCTTTATGTTGGTGGAGGTCAAGAAGTCACACAGTCATTAAAGCCTCGTACACTTAAGAGAGAGGAAAATCGATTTTTCTCTTCCTACCTCCCTCCTTCCCTTTCTCTCTGGCATGCTTTCTTCTTTTCTAGTTCCAGTGCTTTTGAGATTACCGCACGGTTTACTGCTGGTAAGAAAATGTTAATTGTGTCCGCCAAGCATTATTCTGGGGCAGGGCTTACCGGAATTGTTCAATAAAATGTAATTTTATCCATCTCTGAAGGAATTATGGAGAAATAAGATCAAGATGGCTGAAATCCACATGGAACACTTAATACTAGGTGCTGTTTGGACTCTGTTTTGTTTTGTAATTTAATTCCACCTCCAGTAAGAAGAAACAGCAAATGAAAATTGTTGCAAGCAGTAAGAAAGGAGACTAATAGCCCTCGAAATAACCAGCACAGTACACAGAGATTTGAGTGGTTTTCCTTTATGGCCTTGAATCATATGAGCTACCAATGACAGGCTGTCAGTTTTATGCACTAGTCTGGTTATGCAGTTGGCCACATCAGCAGCATGTCACTGGACAATTCCCTTTTGACACAGCACTCTTTCCCTCTGATCCTATGAAGATGGATGCTAGCAGTACGTTAGCATAGTGTGTAACTGAGGGCAGAAGAGACTCACTGGATTGAGTGAGTGAGGGAGGTGGGGGGGCGAGGGGTGGGGGTGCAAACAGTACAGTAAGTAGGTGACTGGATGAATGAGAGTGTTGGTAAGCAGAAGAAGTTGACCTTCACTTGAGTAATTAGGTGTGACAGCAGTGGGGAGGATTTGCAGGAGAAAAAGTAAGTGCATAATGGCCATTGGTGTACCTGGGTGATTGATCTCTCTCTTTCTCTTTCTTTATATCTCTCTCGTTCCCTTCTTTTTCTCTCTCTCTCTCTCTCTCCCTACCTAGCTCTTTCTTGGTTTCTTTTTCTGTCATGCTGTACCTCTCTCTCTTTCCCTTTCTCCGTCTCTCTCTAACTCTCTTAATTTCTTTGTTTCTTTCATTCTCTCTAAAAAACCCTCTCCTCTCTCTCTGTCTCCGTCTCCTTCCAGACCCGTCTGTGACAGAGGCCAGGGATGTGTTTGGTCTGGATGGGCAGATTGAGCACAAGCTGGCCTTCCTGCTGAAGCACGTGCCCAGGGAAACACGGCTGGTGCTGCTCGGGCACTCCATTGGTTGCTACATCATCCTGGACATGATGAAGAGGGACCCTGGCCTAAAGGTGAGACAGATGAGGACACACGTGGACAGTGATTATTTTGATTATAGGAAATGGGAATGGTCCAACATTACATCTTATAGCCGTCTACTTTTAAGTTCATAGTATGTACTTAGTAAGTACAATATATTTTATTAAACCTCACACTACAGCCAAATACAACTTCTTAGAACATGTATAGAAAAAGTACATCATAGATTTTTTTAATTAAGTAATTGACAAATTAATTGATACATTAAGTCCAGCATGCCTAGGCACACTTAAAATAAAGTATGTCCACAAGGTTCACCACTTGACAATAACGTTGCAGGAACACACAGATATCCAGTGTTTCTTTCAATAATCCTGGCTTAGTGTGTGACTTAGATGTGGAGATTTTGGTCAGTGGCATGAAAGCAACTGAGAATTTTAGAGTGCTTTAACCATTGCAGTTCACTGTTTTTTTACCTGCCTTTACACATCATCTTTTTTAATTGACATATAAATTAGATGTACTGCAAGACTTTCAGCCTCCAGACCACACTGAATTATGAACTAGCCATTAAGTATTCAGTGCGCCTACATTAAAAAGTGGATCATATACAATAGGGCTCCCTCATCCTTACATTCCTTTACCAAAAATATTTTGGGATGTAATTTTGGAAGGAGGAAGTAATTTGGGAGGCCTTAGCACTTTACATCTATACCCAAGCGCCACGGTTTGTCATCAGAACCACTGCAAACAGTTAGTATCCTCCAAACTCTTCCTTATCTATGGTCTGAAGGACCAAGGGCAAACGAATCAATATGACCAAAAACATGGAATAGCCCAAGCTGAAAAGCAGACAAAGCCCAAAGGATGTTACCTGTGATTCCTGGGATTTTCATCTGATGGTAAAAGAAATAACTAATTTCAATTTGAACCGGCATTGTCTGATTGAATAACTCCCTTAGTACCCTAATTACACCCACTGTATAAATACACTCTACTCCATTTTCCCATGATTCACCCACCCCTCTCTCAATTTAAATGACTGATTGAATGTTGGGTGGTTTCACAGCGCCCCTGTGAAACACCACCTGAGCTCCATGTACAGTATCCACCCCACCAAAGCCCCCATTCACAGGCTAAGGTTCTTTCCCCCTTAGGCTGCCTGGATACTGAATGGTGTGTCTTGCTGCCTCTGCCTCGTAAAAACATCCACAGGCTCTGTGGTTTGTCTGTGGAGCTCCTTTATTAATGTGGCAGCGCACAGCCCATTGAGAAGCTCAGGGAAGCCGCGGCCCCAGTGTGGAAGCACGTCATGTTTAAAAAGTACCATGAGAAAACCGCCGGGGGAGGGCGGGCTGGACGGGACACCTCTGTTCTCCGAGCCTCGCCACGCATAAGGTCAAAAGATTAAATAACAGGGGGAAAAAAGACAGAGAGAGGGAGACTTTCTCTTTTTCTTTATTTTCCTTTCTTAGGGGGTTTCCTGTCACTAAGATGAGCTCTTCATCATTTTTATTCTTTCGTTTCCCTGCCCCTAACCCCACCATCCCTTTTTCCTTCTCCTCCTTAGAGGGAATTTGTAGAGGCAGAACATTTTTCTCTCTGTGCTTGGTAATTTCCCCTTTTGCTCTTTCTGTCTCTCTCTCTTGCTCTCTCTCTCTCAAAATGAAGAATCCCCCTCCTTTGCTCTGGCTCCAGAGAGGAAGGTGAAACACTCGAGTTAAACCTTGTTGGAAAAGCCAATACATCATGCTTGAATAATCCCGTCAGATGTGTTACAAGCCCTTGGACAAACACTCGGCCGGCTCATAGAGACTTTATTAAGTCAACGTTTAATTTAAAGGGTCCCGCAAGAGGGATGCACAAGGCCCCCTGATATGCTCTACTTAACACGCTCATAAGCACCATGACACTATTAAAGCCGTCATAAATGATTAAAACCATGACGAAAATAAATATGGAGCTGCCAGGTACGTGTGGACTCCAGTGGCTCCTAGTGCTTGATGACATGGGGTTTATGAATGCTCGTGTTGTGCCGGTGACTTCGGCAGTGAGGCTTGTGAGAGGGAGTTATATGTGGCGTATCTCGAGGTCGTGAAGCCCCTTCCAGTGTTTGTGGCTCCACAGAGAGCGTTTCTTCTGAAACTCTTTCCAAATTCCTCGCGAGGTATCTTTTAAAGAGGCTAGGAGTGGTCTCCTTTCGACACATTGTAAAAGTGTCACTTGCAGTTGGTGCCATCCGCAACAGACGCCTGCATGGTTTTGAGCAAGCTTATGTATGATGTGTCGCATTGTGTTCATGGGGACTCCCAGAAGGCTTTGACAGTGCTGGTGGGAAGTGGTGGGACATTGCATTTTTCCTCTCTCCTTCACGCTTCTTGGTAATTCCAAGAGGTTGTGTACAGCAACAAAGCCAAAGGATCCTGTGATGAAGCTGTTTACCAAAATCTTGAGTAAAGAAATGTTTGTAATTATATCCACCCCCTGACCAGACCCATCCGTGCAGTTGCCTTATATATTTAATGGCAACTTGAAAAACAATTCCAGAGTAATTCTTACAAACATTACTCAACTTCACAATCATTTAATGGTTCATTTTGTAAGCTATTAAGATCATGTGTTTAATTACTTAACAAGTGTGATTCACAGAGACATGTTTTATATAGTGACATCTTCAAAGGCAAGCCTACAAACTAGCAATAAAAAGCAATCTATCACTCGCCTACAAACAAGCGATTTCAAGGAAAAGGTGTATTTCTTCAATTGCCACTCAAAATTGTTTGCAGGTTGAACTGGCATCATCATTTTCCAGCTTGAACTCTTGTTTATGACTGAATGGCCCCAAGTCCCCCCAGCTGGACATCCTCTATTTACCAGCCTCTCAGGGGGTAAAGTGACATCCAGTCCAACAAGCCACATCACACGTTCAGAAAAGACACAGGAAGACATAAAAGCGAAGAAATATTCCTTTCCCACGTAAAGATCTAATGCTGCCAAGATGCAAACATGGTGATTACGCCTGGTAATGTACGACGTGTGATAATCAGAAACTCCTGTTCCCCTTTTCTGCCTCTTCCCTCGTCCCAGCTGGTTTGGTAGGGCTTCACATAGTCTCGGCAGAGCTCTGAAACAGAAGCGGTCGCTCTTTAAGTGCTCTGTTTCTCCCTCCCGAGGGCTTACCAACCGTGGAGGAGAAGCCAGAGTTCAGCATGTAGAAGGGAGCAGCACAGCGAGGGGTTCTCACTTCCCCAGCACCCAGGACCTTGGAACTTTGCCCGTCAAGCTGTAGGCTAGATAGAAGGAGTCTGAGTCAGGATCCCAGGATGCACCAGGATATCGAGAAGCGGTTGAGAGCAGTCAAAGACAGATGATTTAGGCCTCCAAAAAAGAAAAGTGTTTAAAAAAAGTATAGTTGTGAATGTCTGCATTTTGGCACAGACACCCTGAAACTGTGAGGAGGCAGTCTGGGTTCTTTTGGGGCTACCCAAGAAAACCCGAATGGAACGCGTGTTAAGAGTTGAAGTGTTGAGCGTTAAACAGGCTTCAGAGACCAACTAAGAGCTTTCTGGCCCACAGGTTTGAAGAATGTTGGATAGACTTGATGGTAGTGTTGAAGTAGGGGCTGTTCATGCTGTTACAGGCCCAAGAATAGAGCCTTTTATGAAGATGAACATTTTGTGCTTGATGTAAATAAAGGTCTCTGCTGGAAAGGTGACCATATTTGGCCTAGTTCATTCCAAAAAAAGATGTGTCTTCATTGATCAATGTTAATCAGCCTCAGTATGAAGACAAGAGCAAGTGGGAGCCTTTCAAAATCTTCATTTTACACCCATGGTAATTTCTCTCAAGGAGAGCAGGTGTAATGTTGGACCTGAGCTCCAGACTAGATAAATGATCATGTTGGCAAACATCTCCTTCCCTCCAGAGTCGTGTCTTTGATGAAGCTCTGTATCTCCGTGGTAGAGTGAGTGAGGAATTTGGCAACAGGAAAACCACTTATAATGCTTAAGTGGTCTGTCAGTGACATGAGAAAGACAAATTCTAAGAGAATAGGTCTGACCCCAAAGCGAGGAAGAAGAACAGGTGAACCCCACAATATATCTTTACCATTTCACCACTCTACACATATAAACCTATATCTGTTCTGCAGACCCATGACTTATGAGTAACAGTTTTGATGAGGACAAGGCCATGCATCATCCCAGGTACTGTTTGGCTTAGAAAATACATCAGCCTTTATCGTGTCTTAAACTCCTCTGCATCCATTCAAGTGGCAATACAAAGCAGACGGAACATTTACTGTGAGAGAAAGAATTTAATAACACGGTCTCCTCAGGTAAAGATGAATAAATCTAAATATTTCATAATTAATTTGATGTTTGTGGAACATGCTATGGCATTCATCAGTGATAGCATAGGACATGGGTGGATGACAATCTCTTGGTGCTGTTAAATACATTCTAATAGTGATGATTGATCTTATTGGAAATCAGTCCATTGCGGAACTCAATCCCCCTCACCAACACTGATGTT
Organism: Sprattus sprattus; assembly: GCF_963457725.1. Classification (NCBI taxonomy): domain Eukaryota; kingdom Metazoa; phylum Chordata; class Actinopteri; order Clupeiformes; family Clupeidae; genus Sprattus; species Sprattus sprattus. The sequence continues at coordinate 12,893,514 of NC_137911.1, forward strand.
TCTGTGTACGCAAAATAAACTCTTTTGTGGGAAATCAATAAAACAGTACTATCCTATCCTTTCAATTGTGGAAATGTATCCATGTGTATCATGCACTCTATATGCCCTCTTCTAATCACCCCTCTAATTCTACACACAGCCTTTGGCTTGAGCGGTTTTGTCGTAAACCTAGTAAACATTATACAATGAGGAAGCGATTTGGTACGGAACATGAAGCAGCGCACTCCCATTGCCAGTCACCTACCACAGAGGCTCTGTCTTTTCCCTGAACAGCACATAAAGCTTCTTTTTTTTCCGCAGTCCTCTTTTCTCATCCCAGTTTGGCCTTGAGACATTTTCCTGAACTGTTGTTAGTCCCCTCCATGGCACGATATCTGAGTCAATCCACCAGGGATGTGAGGAGATGGCCTTTCAGTAGTTTACCGAAAAACAAAAAAAGGCAGTATTTGAACAGACTGTCTGCTGTGGTTTGCAAAAAAAAATATTCTGACTCATTATCTGCAAAACCTCAAGGGTTATTGCAGATGTGACAGTGATGAAAACCATCTCGAATGTTGTTTTTCGACTCCAAACCTGGATAGCTGACCATATCAGCAAACAAGAGGCACTTTGAATAGGACTTCCTGATGGACTGCTGGATTCCTTATGGAGAAAGGACCCAACTGCCTGATTGGAAAACATGTGGCTGCTCATTCATGCAACGCAGGATTACATTTTTGTCTAAAACCCTGTCAACAAGGTTCTGGAACTCACACACAGATGAGCAATGCACGCACCTCCATTTTGTGGACATGATGGGGAGTCTTGGTCTTTTTCAGAGGCCCTAGGCTCGAGGATTTGAGTCGAAAAGTCATTCAACAACCTATTATCATTTCACCCTGTTATGTTGATCAAAAATTGTGGAAATGTTAGTGCCTTGCGACTCTCTCTCGTGCGTGCCTCTGGGATTTCAAGCCGACCTTGTTTGTTTATCCCTCACTCCCCCTCTCTGTCAGCTCTCTGCAGATTGGAGGGAACAAAGAGAAGAGTTGAGGTGATCATCTGAATAGGTAGGTGTGCTGCACCGGTGGGTTAATGGCGCAGTGACGCAGCTCGGGACGCCAGAGGCGTAACAGGGCAGCTGTTGGCATTTCCTGTGTAAGGGATGGGATTGGCACCCGGCTCCCCTCCTGACCCATCTGCCCAGCACCTGCGGAGGAAGACACTCCACTACCACATGTTAGAGGAGCCGCATTCTGGTCCACATTTGTTTTTGTTGACGACCTTTTCCAATCCGGCGACCAGAACAATAGAAATTCTAGCCCAGTGCCACGTAGGACCTCCTTTGACCTTTGTTGACTGAACAGGAAGCACGCCTCAGAGTTGACAGAGAAGACATATGGCAGGTTTAGTACAACTCAATACTTATTATACAAAATATTATGCTAGGATTTATATTCCATATCTAGATTTTAAGCCCTCTACACAAAGCTGTCCACTGGTGTGCTACAGGGGCGTAACAATAGGCAGTGCAGTGGCCCACAGTCATGAGGGGCCCACAGAAGACCAATGTGCCCCTACTCTGGGAAGAGTGCCCCTCCAATATATCCGTGAGACTCATTGAAGCAGGAGCACAGCTGCTAACATTTCACAAATAGTAATGTAAACTTTATATATATATATATATATATATATGTGTGTGTGTGTGTGTGTGTGTGTGTGTGTGTCTGTGTGTGTGTGTGTGTGTGCATGTGCGTGTGTATGTAATAGATTTTTAACTTCTACATTCGATTCCCTAGGGGGCTTCTAGAATATGTTGCACTGGGGCCAAGCATAACTAGCTTACACCGCTGGTGTGTTATGTACAGTGGTAGAATAGATGTGAAATGGCTCTGAGTCGATGGCTCTCTACTACTGCGCCGGGGGTCCCACTGTTCAGGTATACTTTGTCATGATATACTGTATACATATGTAATAGACTCTTACCAGACGGGACGTGTGTATTTGCAAGCACTAGTGCTTTGCATGCTCTGAACCTTTTCTGTGGTGTGACTGGTTTTGTGCCCAGGTAGTTTACCTCCACTGGAGTAGACCATGAATATCAAATAGTCAGAGATATACAGTTTCTATACAATTCTTAAAGACATGTGTTCACTTTAGAAAAGCGTTATATGTTAATTCACTGACCTCCAACCGTGTTGTAATTCTAACAGCACGGTGAAAAGTGCGTCTAGATGGCAAACTAATAAGCGTTGTAGCTTCTGGCAGTGGTAAGGTTTCATGCTGGACTGACTTTTCACCTTTTATAGCCATTGGACGTCACTGCGACAGGTGATAAAACCACAGACATCTTTAAGTGATCTCTTTACGAAGGTAATTGTCTCTCACTTTATGGTGTTAAGTGGTTCCTGTTAAAGTCACAGCAGACTGTGTCTACATGCTACATGTGCCTGGGAGAGTAGGAGAAAGTGTGTGTGTCTGTGTGTGTGTGTGTGTGTGTGTGTGTGAGTGTGAGTGTGAGTGTGAGTGTGTGGGTGTTGGCGAGAGAGAAATAGGAAAAGTGTCTGTGTGTGTGTATGTATGAAAGATAGTGAGTGGGAGAATGTAATCAGTTAGTGTGTCTGTGCAAGTGTCAAAGAGGGAGGAGAGGTAAGAATTGTGATGATGGAAAGGAGAGGAAAGGGAGTCAGTGCATGGCAAGCCCTATGTTACCCTGCCCTGGCTGGCAGAGTCTGGCGAATCCAGCTGTGGTGATTTTGACTTTCCATGCCAGGTCTTGACAGGAACACTCCCATCCAGCTCCCCAAACCCAGCAAGATTTTCCCAAAGCGCCAAAAGATTTGGTGGTCACGCCTATAAGGAGCGAATGTTTGTCTTCTTTCAGTTGACCCCTGTGTTTAAATGTGAGACTAATGTATGGTAAGTTGTATGAATGTTGGAATCTGCTTGTATGGTAAGATGTATGAATGTGGGTATCTGCATGTATGGTAAGATGTATACATGTGGGAATCTGCATGTATGGTAAGATGTATAAATGTGAAAATCTGCATGTATGGTAAGATCATTTATGGAAATGTGTTGTAAGGCACACACTGGCCAAACCGTGCCTGCAGAACGCTGAAAAATCAGCCTGGAGAAAATCAGCGTCGGCTCTCTGCTAAGAGTAATTAACAAGTTGCTTCTGGTGTTTTGGCTTCGCCAGCGGTGGTGTTGCGAGACAGCATCCATGTCAGTGTGACACAAGGTCGCCGTGGAAACGGTAGGGGCATTTCCATTTAGGGGAGTTTCCATCAGGACGCTGGAAGGAAAATATGTTTCCTTGCTGAGCTGCATCATTTGTGTCATTTAGGGCACACAACAGGACGCAAATGGGCACGAGATGACACGATGACGTGAGAGCGGGCTTGGCTCGTCCACATTAATATAAGTGTAGCAAAGGAGAGGTCAGAGTTCATCAGCTGTTCACAGTGAGTAATTTAGTAAATGTATGTAAATAGTATAGTGAATATATGTAGATAGAGGGACATCTAAGGAATAACTGCTGTGTAAACAGGATTGTAAAGAAGAAACAGGTGAAAATCAAGTCAAGCACAAAAGGTTGCTTCATATACTGAAAATGTTTCGAAACATACCAACAGAGTGCTTTTGTGGCTGAATAAGCTAAGCTGTGTGTATGTGTGTGTATATGGGTGTTTGTATGTGTGTATATGTATATATACACTGTGTTAAAATGCCCAGGAGGTCTTTGTCCTGAGTATTAATTTCTCTGTGATGATGTTCAGTATGAGGCATGCGGTCCAAACAGCAGAGGCGAT